>NC_067398.1:710782931-711096931 GCF_016432865.1 Antechinus flavipes | reverse complement strand
TAAGGGAGGCAGTTACACTCAGGAGAATGGGTGAAATGCCATCTTTCTTCAAGAATCCCCTAAGGATGACCACATGGCCCCTATTTTAATTCAGAGTTCCCAAGTACGTAAATTGACAGAGGAGAGAAGAATTAGTCCCTAATTCTAGGACTTTGTAGTAAGGACTCTCACTTCAATTTAACAGACTTTCAATGTACATAATATTGTGCGGCAGAATCACAGGATCTAGATTTGAATAAATTTGGTTCTTCTGGGACTTTGGCCACGTTGATTTCTCTCCCTGGACATCGGTTTTCTCCTCTGGACAATGACAGGGTTGGACTAGACAATCTTTAAAATCACTTTACATTCTAAATCCTGTTATCCTAATCCTGGCTATTTTACCAACTCAACATATGACAGAACAATTTCTTTACAATTATCTCCCAGTCTCAGTTTCCTCACTTGTGAAACAAAGTGGGGGAGGGAGAAAGTGAAAGCAAGAATTACCCATACCCTGGCTCCTCACAAGAGCTTTGAGGAGAATTAAAGGAAATAATGAATGGGAAACCAGTATAGGATTGTTATTATTTCAAGTAAGAAGAGATGAGCCTGGGATGCTCTCCCTCCTCACTTCTGCCATCTTCAAACCTCAGCTCAGTTTCCAACTCCAATTGAAGGCATTTCCTGATTCCTCAACACCCACCCAATAGTGACCCCCCATACTTTGTGTCTGTCAGATTCATTTTTAGCTGTAGGTAGGTTTTCTCACTTAAATACAAAGATCCTTGAGGGTAGAGGCGGCTTCATTTTTGTCTTGGTAACTCATGTCCTAAGGCAATATGATAGTCCATACAAGGGTTAGCTCTTGAGTCAAGAATTCCCAGAGCGCCACACTCCTCCCCCTTACATACTGAATATGTGACTCTGGGCAAGTGACTTAAAGTCTCAGTCCTCTGGGCAATTCTCTAAGACTATAAGGAAAATAGCTAAATATGAAAAACCAAAAGATATATGAAGGGGACCCAAGAAAAGGTGTTGATAGGGATTTACCCATCTAGTACTTTCTTCTACCAAATCATAGATTTTGTCCCTATTTTTGTCGCCATTGCTTATGATAGATCCTAGCAAGGTAGTAGGCGCTTAATAAAATGCTTGTTAAATAAATTAAAAGCAATATTATATCACCTAAGCTCAGGTTTGAGAGTCAGGTAAGGGATCAGTAGGTAGATATGGACAGGATTTCAGACAGTGACGTTGCCATACCTGCCTCACCCCCATTGGCATTGGGACCAAGAGCTTTCTCTAAATTGGTGACAGTGGGACCTGGGAAGGTTGGATACAAGGGATGGACAAGCACAGGCCAGATTTCAGAGTCCAGATCATGAAGGATGAAGGTGGTTCGGGGACAAGAAGGAGTAAATGAGGCTGAAAAAAAAAAAAAAAGCCCTGAATTTGAAGACAGGATTTAACATTTAAATCCCAGTTTTGTTACTACCTCTGTGACATTGAACAAGTCCCTTCATCTTTCTCATTGTGTCTCAGTTTCCTCTCTTATCAGGGATTCTGTGATTCCTGGCATGGGTGACCTTCCCAGACCCCATTTGCCTCATCTTTGTGGCTGGGAATCATCCAGTTGACCCTGACATCCTTCCTCCTCCCTAAGTTTTATCTTTCACCCTTTGAGTGTCACCTTTGAGTGGTCCAAGTCAAGTTAATCTCCTCCCCTGTGCCTCTGATCCCCAGCCAGGAATGCCCTGTGAGCCCACCCTGCCTCCTCTAGCTCTACTTAGCCCCCGAGGCTTATTGCAAAGTCCTCCCTCTCGTCCTCCCCAACTACCTCTAGCTCATGGTGTTTTCTTCTCACTCTAGCCTCTCCCATCAATTCCCATGGATTTCTCCCTTAACCAAGAAGTCTGTGACCTTTGCATTGGTGTGCTTTGTCTCAAGCATTTGTCAAAACCTCTTGAGGTGATTCCTGTTTAGGACAAGATAATGTCCAAATTCATAAGCTCATAGGCCCTGGAGGTCACCTAGTCCATTCCTCTCCTTTTGCAGAAGAAACTGAGGTCCAGAGAAGTTGAATGACTTGCCCAAATTCACACAAGTAGCTTTGAGCTTTGAGCTTTTGTGATTCCCTATTTGGCCAAGCAGACCAAGGACTCTGTGAGTCCCGTATGTTTTTCATCTATGAATTCCCAGGATCCAGAACAAGGTTGCTTTGTTTTGTTTTTGGTGGATTAAATCTGCTTTCCAGATTCATCTCCAGATTCCAGTACAAAGGAAATGAGTACTACCTCTGGAGACCAAGGATCTGGGTGCAAATCCAGCCTCTCTAATCATGGGCAAGTCACTTAATCTCCCAGTGCCTCAGTTTTGTCATCTACAAAATGGGGGGGGGGGGTAGAGGTTGGACTACATCACTTATGATGTCTTTTCCAACTCTAGAATCATGATCCCTCATAAATTCCAATGTTTCAAGCAAAACAGACCACTCACCTTCCCCCCAAAAAGCAAACCCTGCACTTTGGGGTTGTTGAGCCTTGGTCACTGCCATTCTTTCAATATGGAATACCCTCTGCCCACTTATTAAAATCCTGTATTTCATCTTAGTACCAAAGTAAATGCTACTCCTTCATAAATCCCTCCTTGTTTTTCTTTTCTGCACTCCCACCCTACCCCAATCCAAAGGGCTCTCTCCTCTCCCTCAGACCTCTTTTAAGACATCTAAATGAAGTATAAAGAACCTTCTCCCCTTCTGCTAGTTCCATGAGGGCAAGAGAATGGCTGTTCTTTATCTGGCTTCACCCTCTGCCTCATGCCCCACATTTAATCAGTTTCGACATTTATCTTGATCTTTCTTCCACATGTCCCCAGATGATTGGAAAGTCAGTGGCTCAATCATGTCTCATCCCTCCCTAACTAGACTGGATGCAGGGACTCCAATGATCCTTGACTTGACCACCAGACTGGATAAGGAGCTCATTACCTACCCTGCTCACTTCCAGGGCACCAGCCACCAGCTCAGGAGCAAAGATCCTACACACACACACACACACACACACACACACACACACACACACACACCAGGAGAAAATAATCTACTTGACATCAGTAAGGTAAAATGAAGTTGGCTGAAGGTACCTCAAACATGTCTCAAGCCCTCTATGTTCAGCCTGGCCCCAGTATTCCATTGAGCCCATTCTTGACCACTGGGGAAGCATACAAATTCCACTACATTCATTCACCTCTTGCTCAGACACTGATAAGTAAACCAAGATGACCTCTGCTCCTATGACACCTTGACAATTGCTCTATCGGTCTGCTTAGCAGCCTCCCTTTACTTTTGAGATGTCAACTATTTAGTCCAAATCTCCCTTCATTCCCAAATCCCTCATCCCCATCCATCCCAACTTTCCCTACTTTTCCAGTAGATCCTCCAGAAGGTCTACAAAGAACACACTACCCAACTTCTATTAAGACTTTGAATTTCTCCTTCCTATTTTGTATTCATCAGTGTTTACTTATCTGTGTGGTTCCCCTATTAGAAAGTAAGCTCCTTGAGGGCACGAATGCTTTCATTTGGTTTTCGCATCCCCAGCACCTAACACAATCAGTGCCCAAGGCATCAAAAGCACTTAATGTTTCTTGAATTGAATTGAATTCTCTCCCCTCCCACAGCATCCCCGTCCCCACCCTGCCCAGTCCACATCCCCATCAACTCTCACTTTTTACTACTTCCTCTCCTTGCCTCTGACGTGATTCGATTCAATTCAATTCAATTCAATTCTACAAACAGTTAGTAAGCACGTGCCATGGACTAGGTCAGCCTCTCACCTCTCCAATCCAACCTCCTCAGCCACTAAAGTTGAATTTTCTAAGGCACTGATTTCTCTAGTCAAAAACTTTGGTCCAGCAGCTCTTCCCTCATGGCCTTCAGAATTAAATAAAATTTCTTTTTAAAATCATTATTTCTTTGTATCCCTTGGTCTTAGCATGGTGGCTGGCACATAGCAGGTGCTTAATAAATGTTTGTCGATTGATCGATCCAACCGATTGATTATGGACATCAAGACCCTCCACAATCTGCCTCCTACTTACCTTTCCAGTCCCCTCTCATCTTTCTCCCATCACACACGCTACACCACTCTATTCCAGCCAAATTGGACTGCATGCTATTCCCTGATCTCACAGCTATGCTTCCCACCTCCATGCACTTGCATATGACGTTCCCCATACTCTGCATGCCCGAAATGAACTCCCCATGCCTCATCTCCACCTGTTGAAAGCCTTCTCTTCCTTTAAGACTCAGCTCAGGCGCCATGCTCTCTGCAAAGCCCTCTCTGATCCCTTAAGCTAGAAATAGCCCTTCCTTCCTTGAACCATCAAGAGTATTTTCTCCTGTATTCCGCAGGCATTCTAACATATGTTATAGATATTTGTATTCATGTCCCATTTCCAAACAAATTTGTAAGTTCCTTGAGGGCAAGGACTCTGATGCTTCTTCTTTGGCAATAGAAAGAGAGATTTGAAGCCAGAGAACCTGAGTTTGAATCTATGCTCTACTACTTACTGGTAGTTTGACCTTGAATAAGTCACCTAACCTCTAGTTAACGGGATCAAGATTTAGAGTTGGGAAGGACTGCCAAGGCCATCAAGTCCAGTCCCATACACATATTAACAAATGAGGAAACTGAGGTGAAGTGACTTAGTACCACACAACTAGCAAGTTTCTGAGGTGAGATTTGAACTCAGGTCCTCCTGATCGAAGTGAAAACAGGTGCCCTAATCATTACACCACACTGCCTCTCCATTTGTGAATTCCTTCTTCCCCATGGAAAGGGTAATAGATTAGTAACTGAATTCACCATTTTTGCACGATGCACAGCAGAGAGCATGGGCACATTTCACAAAATCTCTATTGTTTCTCAAACAAAAGAACATGATTGACCCCCAGGAAGAGTGAAAAATCTTGACTTAACTTTGTTTCCGCACCTCCCTTTCTGTCCCCTAATATTCAGTCCCTAGATCCCGGCCGTCTCTAGGTGTTCAGGAGCTATTGTCCCAGTCTTCCTTCCCTTTAGTGTATGGATGGGGTTGAGGGGAGTATTTCAACAGGTGCCTTAACCCTCCAAAAGCATTCTAAAAGGAGAATTTCAGGCATGGAGATTTGAGGTGAGGATTTCAAAAAATAGACTCTCAGAGCTCAGAGGTCATCATCCAATACCTTCCTGAGGCAGGAATCCTTTTACAATCCTCCTCCACCCCCCAAAATGATCACATAGGCTCTGCTTGAAAGCCTCCCTCGGCAGGGAACTCTGTCCATTCCATTGTTGTATACCTCCAGTGGCTGAGAAACTCTGCGTTATATGGAGCCAGAATTTGCCTCCTTCTATAGCACTGATCCTAGTTCTGTCCCCCTGGGACCAAAAGAATGACTTAAATCCTCTCTGAATCTTCTCTTGTAGAGAGGATTCTTGGTCAGGGATAATCAGACAAGATGACCTCGAGAGTCCCTTCGCATTCTGATATTGTGTAATTCTGTGATTCCTCTCCAACCTAGACATCCCCAGCTCCTTTCATTGCTCCTCCTTTGTTTCCTTACTTTGTCTCGCCGGCCTCCAGAAGATCCATTCATGTTAGCCACACTCTGCCCAGAATGAAGCTCCCAGAAGTAAACTTAAAAACATGGCGGAAGATGGTCTAGACAATAAAATGAGATCAGCTCCCTGATCCACCCAAGTGAGAAGAGGGGAATCCCGGTGATTGGAATCACAGAATGTCCAAAGGGGGATGGGACCTCGCAGGCCATTTGGTCCCACCTAGAACTGAACGGAAATCCCACAACATAGCCAGTAAGCGGTCACCTGCCTCTGCTTGGAGACCTCCAGTCATGGGGAACTCACTCCTTCCCAAAGCAGTAACTCACACTTTCACAATAACTATGCCTGGGAAGATTCTAAGAATAAGATCTAAGTAGCAGGATTTGTCCCCCCGATGCAGGGATACCTACCTGTGTCCAGAGACCCTTGACACCTGCCTTTTTTATCATATTATGGAGTCATAAATCAATGACCCGGCACTCCCAATCCCCCTAACTGCTAATACCCTCCTGATCTACCTACCTTGTATGCCATGATTTACCATTTATTCTCTATATTCGTATATGTCTACATGTTGTTTCCCCCAAAAGAATGTAAGCCTCTCGAGGACAGGGACAATTTTCCTTCTGTTTGGTTTGTTTCTGCACTCCCCGCACCCAGGACAGTGCTTTCGCTACAGTAGGTGCCTACTACTGCCTACGGATTGGTGGTTAAATGGATCTCATTTTTAACCGCCATGTTAACATTAGGAATGGGATTTCCAGAGCTACATTCCCCAGTGAAACAAAATGTCAAACATCTCGGTCACATTTGCACAAGCCACATGTGGAATACCGACTTTCCATGTCATTTGGAGATAGCATGGAAATCGCCTTCTCCAGCCTTCCACCCCTCAGAGCTGGGCCTAAGGCTTTCTGCTGACCTGGATTCCTCATCTCCTCTCCCCAAAATATACATAGACACACCCCGTCCACCTCAGCCCCGACTTGTTGCTACGTAGAGGATTTCCGACCAGACAGCTCCCTGCCACAATCCCTAGGTCCCCGAGGAAAAACCAGGCTGGAGCAGAGGCCATATTGGTCACATCTCTTGAGTGCCCAAGGTCATACTTGCCTGGAACGTCCTCCCTCTTCCTCTTCTCCTGTTGAGTTTTTAATCCATCCTTTAATAACCCAATCCAAAAGCCACTTCCAAGAGGAAGTCTTCCCTGATTTCCATCCCAATCTCATTCTTTAGAACCCAATCCAAAAGCCACTTCCAGGAAGAAGCCTTCCCTGATTCCCATCTCAAGCCCTTAGTCATAGGATAAATAGGACTCGTGGGGCCCTGTAGTTACAGAGCTCCATTCACTCCCAGCAAATCTGATCATTCGATTGGATTGGTGAGGAAAAGGTGAAGGGGAGAGAATGAAGGCAGATGGGTAGCTTCTGGGCAGACAGAGAATAAAAGCATGCACATACCTTGATTCCACTCCCCATCCTGGACTCCACCTGAATCTTCCCTAAAAGCATCCCCAGATGACAACGGGTTTGGACAAATATTCATGGGATGGTACAAAAGCTTGATCCTAAGAATTTACCATGATGCTTCAGGCGTGTTTGGAGAATTTCAGAACTAGGGATGAGGGAAGTAGGAGTGGGAAGAGCAGGGAATGTCAGAGCTAGAAGGGGCTTTAGAATCTTCCCAGAGTCCATTAAAAACAGAGGGAAAAGATGGTATGGACAATAAAATGGGATCAGTTCCCTGATCCACCCAGGTGAGAAGGAGGCCAGAGGGGAATCCTAGTGATTGGAATCACAGAAAGTCCAAGGGGGATGGGACCCCACAGGCCATTTAGTCCCACCTAGAACGGAACAGAAACCCCACGACATAGCCAGTAAGTTAACAATCTTAACATCTGGAAAGCTGCAGCAAAACAAGTCAATTGATAGCCCTAAACTGTGTGCACCTTTCTGGGCCTCAGTTTCCTCATCTGCAGAGTCAGAGGTTGGTCTACATGACTCTTCCAGCTATGGCATCTGATCTATAGATCTGGATAATCCATATTTTATTCACCCGCTTGCAAACAATCTTACACTTACATTACTATCAACATCCTCTCAAAATTGGTTTTTTAAAAGGCCCATTAGAAGTCATTTTAAGATATTTCAAGATCTTTTAAGAAGGATCTCATTTGGGCAGGATTTTGTTAATTTCTTGCTTGGAAAAACAGCCTTGCACAGTGATTAAAAATCTGGTATAAGCTCAGGTTACTTTACAGGCATCCAAAAGATTTGATGCTTCAGGTGAAATAAAAAAAGAAAAAAAAAAAAAAGCAGAGGGAGCAAACCTGATCTCAGATCACGTCAAAGCAAAGACAGATCGAATTAAGAGATAAGGAAGATTTCATGGAAATCAGAGGACCCGGATTCAAATTCTCCCTTCAGCCACTTCACTCACTTACTGTGTAGGCAGACAAGCCATTTAACCTCCCCAACTTCAATTCTCTGGTTTGGAAATTAAAGAGCTTTGAGGAGGGCCTTGAGATCACAGGAATTCAAAGGAGAAAAGGCCTCAAAGACCAATTAGATTAATACCTGGTTCTTGAGGCAATTTCCCCTTTCTCCAATGGATGATTTGGGATGAAGTCTATTGCCTCTCCCACACAGGCGGTGAGCTCCTGAAGAATAGATACTCTTTTTTTTACCTTCCTTTGTATTACAGCACTCTGTCAGCCACTTAGTGACACTTAATGACACTTATCTTCTGAACAACTTCTCTAGGAGAGCTCTATGTTCTCTTCTACCTCTAAACTCTGAAAACTGGGCTGCAGGTGGAAACATAAGTCCAAGTCCATTCCCTGCCTCTTTCTGTGAGATAATAAGTAACTCATTTAGTATTTCTAAGCAATAGCATATATTTTTTTCTCTGAGGCAATTAGGGTTAAGTGACTTGCCTAAGGTCACACAGCTAGGAAGCGTTAAGTGTCTGAAGCCAGATTTGAACTCAGGGTCTCCTGACTTCAGGGCTGATGCTCCATCCAGCTGCCCCTAGAATATAAGTTCTTGATAGATTTTAAGCCCCTGGATGGCACAGAATGTTTTATTTTAATCTTAGTATTCTCAGTTCCTGGAACATAGTAGGTACTTAATCAATTCATTTTTAATTGATTGGGTCTCAGGATCATAATAATTAGAACCAACTAGTCAATTTAATCCATGAAGAAATCCCAGCTGTCTTGCTACTTACAAGTTTGGAGATAAATTACCCCCTTGCCTTTCACTCAATCGCACTTTTCTTATCTACAAGATAAAACGAATCCCTAACTCATAAAATAGACTGAGAGGGTGTCCATGAGACATTTTTTATAAACTGCAAAGCATTCTGTGAATATCCGCTATGTATGATGGTCCTGAAGCAATTAGGAAGCAGGAACTCTTTAGAATGCCCAGCCTGGGGTGAAGTTTGGAAAACAACCCACTAGAGGGAGCTAGCCACTTCTCCGTCTGGACACAGCAACCAAGGTCCCAGTCCCAGCCCAGAAGACCTTGGAAAGGCAATGGCAGATGGCCAGACTATAATTCCCATGGCATCTGGGATAGCAGAGGGTCAGCTAGAATGATCTTGCTCTGGTTGCATCTAGAATCAGCACCAGGAGCAAGAAGCGGAAGTTTCAGGGAGGAACAATTGGGTTGGATTTAGTCCCAAACTTTCAGCAGCTCAAGCCATCCCAGAAAGGAGTGCGGCTGCTTCCAGAAAGTGACACCCCCTGGTGGTTTGGGGCAGAAGGGATGCTTGTTCAAGAATAGGTCCATAGGAGTAAGTCCCTTCCAGCTCTGAGCTTCTAGGATCCTATGAGGGAGGGGGGCCTGGTTGCTCAGTATCCTCCCCAAGCCTCCTAACACCTCACTTCTCACTTATTCCATCCACGGCTCAGCCAAGTGGAACCTGGCTGGTTCCCAAGAGGTCCTAGAGCGAGGTAGCACCTCTCATCCATCAACCCTTGTTACCAGCTCTGCTCAATTAGCTCTGAGCTAATTGATATTTAAGAACTCCTGGCTGGAGGCCAGGGCCTGATGAATGGGACTTTTCTGCTTCCCCTCCCCCCAAAAAGATTCAAATGTCAGGGGAACGTATCCCCATGTGCCCTGAGAATCCTGGAGGCCAAGGTGCCCTCTGGGTGTCGTCCCATTGGTTCACCCGGAGACCTTCTCCTTGCCATAAGAAAGAGGAAAACTAGGAATTCTGGGAACCTGAATGCTACCAACTAAAAGCCGTACCACTAATCAAGGGACTGACTTCCCTTCTTACCTGCTGGTCACCAGCCACCTGTAGGCTAGGAAGAGCTCAAGGACAGCCCTCCGAGGCCTTCCCATTTCCTTTTCCATCCCCATTGCCTTGACTACTTGACACAGAGGCGCTCTCAAACCTCATGGGGTCATAGATACAAACGTGGGGCACAGGACACGGATTATAGGTTTAGGGCTGCCTACATTTTAGGGATGAGGAAACAGAGCCCATCCCCCAGGTCACCCCCGAGCCTGTAGAAAAGGCAAGATTTGAAGCCACGTCCTCTGGTTCCAAATCCAGCTCTCCTTCCAGGGCAACACGTGCTTCTCTCTCACTGAACAAAGCCGCACAATCTCCTGTCAGCTCCACCCTTAGCTGCCCTATTCTGCAAGCCAAAAAAATACCCCTCCTCTCCCATCCCGGTTCCAATCACCTCTGCACTGCTCTTCTGAGTGTTAGAAGCAAAACAATCAAATCAGTTTCCTCATCTGAAAAATGGGCATAATCGTGGCCCCCATTTCACAGAGTTACTGTGAGGATTCATTGAAATTAAAAACAAAAAAAAATCTGTAAACTTTAAAACATGTTACAAATAACATTATAAATAACAATAAATGTTAGCTTTCGTCATTATCATCATGGTCATTAGGCTATTTCATACTAAAATATGAATGACTGATAGCTGTCGAAATATCCCAGGAATATTTCTGTTTTAAAATACATAGAAAAGGCAGCGTGAGATAGAGGATTGAGAGCTGGCCTTGGAGTCAGGAAGGGGGCCACAGCCTGGCTGTAAATTACTTATTCTTGCAGTACTGGGGAAACTCTCTAAGACTTTAAATGGCAGCAGAGATGCCATTTAATAGATGGAGAGAGTTTCCTCCTCTGGGAGTCCCATAAACTGATGAAACCACAAGTCTTATCATGCACAGGGGGAAAAAACTGAAAACTTAATAAGAGACAGTCGAATTTCTGTCCAGAAGGGCCATTTGGAAGAGGGGAGCTTCCCAGCACCCTTTGTATCACATCAAGGGGCCACTACATGAACCACGAATTATTGTCTTCATGGGTCAAGGGTCAGCTCCCTTGATGGAGATCCCCTAAAGAACCAGGCAGAGGAGAAAGTGAGGAGACCCTCTGGGCTAAGACCAGCCACCAAGTCACACGTCCACCCCCACCCCGGTCCCCAGACACAAACATACCTGATTAGACACACTTTGAACCTTAGGTTCCAGGAACCCCCACCAGCCATGCAGACACTCAAGCTGTTAACCACAGAGAGCTGGACCTGCTTGTTAGTGGAAAGGAGTCAGCAAGCCATTAGTTTCTGCTGAAAGGAACTGAGGGGGAAGGGTTAGTAGTGGTCACGCAGAAAAGGTTAATAGGAAACGGTGAGAGCTGTGACAGGCAGGCCAGCGGCCTGGGTACTCAGGGGCCAAGCGGAGGCAGTGCCTGTTAGTGGTTAGAGAGCAGGGCCAGCCAGGGAGAGGCAGGGTTCAGCAGAGAAGCGGCTAGGGTTAGTGTCTAGGAGCCAAAGGTGGTGCAGGAGGGAGAGGTGCCCACCAGCTGGGCAAGGTTCATAAAAATAGCTCAAGGCTTGATCCTCACTGCCCTTGGAGCACACCCATCTAAGTTCCTGATGCCCCAATCTTCAGGAGCATATGGGGAGAGGAAGACTAAAGGCGATAAGGACTTGGGAAATTCAGAGGCTGTGAAACACCAGGATTGGTTAGGAATCAGGGCGCCATTTTGCGCACGTCATCAGCATTTGATAAATTCCTGTTGACTGCCTGACTTTGGATTTTAGGAAGTCTTAAACACCTGCATTTCTCACATGAAGAAAAGAGGGAAAAGAGTAAGAAAAGAAAAAAAGAAAGGAAAAGAATGAGGAGAGAAAGGAAGAAGTGAGGAAGAGAGAAGGAAGAATAAGGAGAAGAGAGATGTAGAGAAAAAGGAAAAGGAAGGAAGAAGAGAGGAGGGAGAAAAAAGAGAAGAGGAAAAAAGAAGCAAAGAGAAGGAAAAGAGAGGAAGGAATAAGGAGAAGGGGGATGTAGAGAAAAAGGAAAAGGAAGGAAAGAGGAAGGAGGTAAAGAAATGGGTGAAATAGGGAAGTGAGGAGAAAGGAGAGTGAAAAATTCAGAGAGAAAAAGAAGGAGAAGAACATAGGAAGTAAAGAAGGAGGTATGGAAACAGAAGCGAAACGATCTCTCATTTGGTACCAGGCCTCTCATTATAGCTGAATCTCCACCATATAACTTTAATAGCCAGTACACTTGTACAAAACACCTGGACTTACCCCATCTTTTTCCATCCCCCCTTTCTGTGCCTCTTCTCTTTATCTTCACTTCTTATCCAACTCCATTTCTTCCCCTTCTTCTCCTCACCCCACAGGCTTTCTTCTCTGCTGCTTTTTTTTTTTGGATGAGATACCTTATTCCATCTGTGCCTCAGTTTCTCTATCTATAAAATAGGAAGACTTATTCCCATCAGAAGCTTTTCTCCATCCATGGTTTTTAGGAATATAGATAAAGGCATAAGAGGCTAAAAGGTAGCCTGTTTCTGAAATAGATTGGGAAAGAGTGTTCTTCTAAAGTTTTTGGAGTCATAAGGAGTGGAAGAATCTCTATCATACAGATAGGAAGCCTGAGGCTCAGCCAAGTGAACTTGTCCTAAACAAGAGCAAAGATGCAAGTTCAGGTCCTCTGACTCCAAATCCAAAACCACAGTTTCAAATTTACTTCCTCTCATTAAAACACCCATCCATGAAGACACTGCCTTCCCCTTAAAAAATCTCCCATCCTTCCTCTGAGTACCCTTGAACAACCCAGAGGAGAGGAAAGGTGGAAACAGGCTGGTGACATTACTGTTTCCCCAGCTTTGGCAGCAGTTCTGACTCACATTACAATGGATGCAGGGGAAAGAAAGAGAGGAAGGTCAAATTGATGGCTTCTTGGAGATGGCTCCCAGTGATGGGTTTGAGGGCTACAAAACTCCAAGACACTCTGGGAGACCCCGAGAGACAAGTGGCCAGGATGCCAGAATTCTCATTGTTCTAGAGAGGGACCTGAAATTGGATCTTCCTCCCTGACCCAACCGACTTTCCTTTCTATGAACCGAACCTTCAGCTGGCTCTCATGGGTAGTTGGAAGCCAGCATCTCTCCACCTCCATGGAGTGTCTGTTAGTGATAAATCGAAGCAACCCAGTTAGTTCTGCTGCAAAGGAGAAAAGAAGAACAATCTACAACCATAACAGGAAGCAGGGTCCTAATGATCCTGGGGGAAGGGAAAGGCTCAGGCCTTGGGAAAGGGGTGGTGGGGGTGGCAAAGCAACTCATTAGCATAAAAGGACAGCTTTGTCTTCCTTTCCCACCCCTTCCAAGCCAATTAATTAGGACAACTCTCATTAGGTGGGAACTTTCAACCAAAGCCCAATGTTCTAATCTCTATAGTGTGGGAAAGTCCTCCCACAGATATAGTCATTGTGTGAAAATCTTCCCATAATGCATTAGAAAACTCTCCCTCTAGTCTCCACAGAGAGCTCCCCAACATGAAAACTTTAACCCGATTCTGATGGTAACCAGGCTGTCCTCTTGAAACAAGATCTATAAAATCCATGACCCTTATGATTAGGATCACAGAATTATAAGTTTTAGAGCCAAAAGGGACCCAACTCACCTAGACTCCTCATGTTATAATAAGGCTGAAATGAAAACTCAGACTTCCCAAATTTCAAAACTGGAAGGACCTTAAAGATAATTTAGTCTAACTTTTTCATTTTACAGAGAGTAACATGGAAATCCAGAGAAGAAAACTGACTTGCCCAAGAGAGAACACCTATATCAATCAGTAAGACCAACTTTTCCCCTCATCTACACCACAATTAAAAACTAAACAAATAACTAAATGAAAAACTAAAATGGATCAATTAAAAACTAACAGGGATTTTCCAAGCTATTTCTATGTAACACACACTGTGGTGAATCACAAACTTGGCATCAGAATGAGCTGGGTTCAAATTCCACCTTTGCCGTTTTACTAGCTATGGGACTCTGGGAAAGTTGCTTAAATTCTCTCGGATTCCATTTGCTCATCTGTAAAATAGGGTCATTTTAGTACCTACCTCTCAGGATTGTTGTGAAAACCAAATGAGATATTTATAATATATTTTGCAAATCTTAAGGTGCTATATAAATGCTATTGCTAATAATTTTAAAGCACCATGTAAATATTTGTTAGTAGTAGTAGTAGTAGTAGTAGTAGTAATAGTAGTAGTGGTAGTAGTAATGGTAGTGGTAGTAGTAGTAGTAGTAGTGATAGTAGTGGTAGTTAATAGTAGTAGTAGTAGTAGTAGTAGTAGTAGTAATAGTGGTAGTAGTAGTAGTGGTAGTAGTAGTAGTAGTAGTAGTAGTAGTGATAGTAGTGGTAGTTAATAGTAGTAGTAGTGATAGGTAGTAGTGGTAGTAGTAGTAGTGATAGTAGTGGTAGTTAATAGTAGTAGTAGTAGTAGTAGTGGTGGTGGTGGTAGTACAGAGGCAGAAGCAATTACTGAAAAGCCTAGACTTCAGGGTTGGAAGACCCCTGGACATTGGCTCTCCATGATGAGGGTGACTTGGCTAGCAGGCGGGCGCATTAGGACTAGTGTTAGTAAGACAGAAACAAGGACTCCAAGATCAGTACATGGGTTAGTAAGGAACAGCAAATCACCACCAGCTGGGGCATCTCTGCAAAGGAATAAGTATGAGCTACTAGGAAAGAAATGGAGATAAGCAGGGCAAGTTAGTTGGTTAGGAGCAATGTAATTGAGGCATTTGGTTGGGTTAGAAATGGGTTAGTAACAGAAAAAAGAAAAGAAAAAGGTCACCCCTGGAGATTGGTAGGAATGACCCTCTAGGGCTCCTGGGAAGTCCCACCCAGGACTCAGGGTTTATAAGTAGAACTCACCCATTGGGGAGTGAATTGGGGACACTGGTGGCTGTCTACTGGGCTTCTGCTGGAGTTTCAGGGGCCCAGCAGAACTAATTGAATTGGCTGAGGCTGAGCTAAGGGAGCCTGCCGGGAAGGATGCTGGGATGGTCCCACTGATGGTGGGATCCCTAGTCCTGCAGCATCTAAGAAGGACTGGCAGGTTCCCTCAACCTGAGCAGACTGACTGTTTGCCGGGACATCCCGGGATTACAATCCAAATCACCCCAGGCTTTCCCATCTCCCCTTCAAAGGCCATCTTTGCTCTGCGAAGTTAGGATAGGGTGGGGGTGGGAGCCAAACAGAAAAACAGTAGTTAGTAAAAAGCATGCTTCAGGTCCGGTTAGTTGGTTAGTCTGCCGGCAAAAGACTGAACAGCCCATCAACAGGCACATTTCCTCGGTACCAGTAGGGCCTCAAGACTCCCTGGGTTAGTATGTTAATGGCACACATGCAACATTAGTACAAGGTTATCCCTTGTAATCCCAAGAGCCTTCCTCTGCTTTGAGCGCGCCACTCCCTTGCCCCATCCTCGGACCATTCACTGCCCAAACTTCAAAGCTTCCCCTCTAAAACACCCTCCTTCCGATCTTCTAGCCGCGTCTCCACCTCCGTGCAGAGCCAGAACTAGGGTGGGGAACCTGCAGTTTTGGCCCTGGGCAGCAAACACCATCAGCCCTCTCCAGGGGATACAGTCCCATTGGAGGAGCAGTGATTGAAGCCTTTTCCTGAGGGCTGAGGGGAAAATCCCTAGCTTGGAAGCCTCCTGCTCCCAAGGGAGCACAACCCAATTAAGTCTCTCCTCACTCCCCACACTCTTGCTGCTCTGCTGCCATTTGACCCAGGTAGAGAAACCTCTAGTTATGGCTCTGCCTCCATGGAACTGCCGTGACTTCCCCCGGCCATGCTTTCTCTCTTCTCCTTACTGTCCGTCTTGCTTTGCATCACAGGATTACAGACCTAGAGCAGGAAGAGACCTCCAAGGCCATCCAGCCCACCCTTCTTTTTACAGAGAAGAAAACTAGCTGAAGGAGTTTGCTCAAGGTCACACAGGTAATCAATGGTCCTGTCTCGAAATCCAGGGTTCTTTTCTGAACCGTGCCGCCATTCTCTGATTTTTGTATCCGTTTCTGTTGGTCTCTGATTTATATGCAACACTCGGACTTCTTCCACCAGACTATAAGCTTGTTGAAGGTGGAACTGGCTTCTTCTCGATCTACAGGTATGGGGGGATTGGGTTGGACTAAAATAAGGCTAAAAACTGAAAAAACTTCCAGACTAACATGAGAATTTGTGGCTGGGTTTTTGACCTCCTCACCCAGCTTGAGTTTCTAATGATCAAAAATATTGGTCAATGAGGATGTCTAAGGATTGAGGGGGATCGAGGGTGGGTTATCTCGCTAAGGTTTCACATTCCATTGACTTTTCCCATCTGGCTGCTAGACACCTGTCTTCTAACAAGAAGAGCGGGACCTTGACTCAAGATCTGCCCTGGAAGACTGTCTTCCGACTAAGAAGAGCGGGACCTTGACCCAAGATCTGCCCTGGAGGACTGTCTTCCAACAAGAAGAGCGGGACCTTGACCCAAGATCTGCCCTGGAGGACTGTCTTCTGACTAAGAAGAGCGGGACCTTGACCCAAGATCTGCCCTGGAGGACTGTCTTCTGACTAAGAAGAGCGGGACCTTGACCCAAGATCTGCCCTGGAGGACTGTCTTCCAACAAGAAGAGCAGGACCTTGACTCAAGATCTGCCCTGGAAGACTGTCTTCCGACTAAGAGCAAGACCTTGACCCAAGATCTGCCCTGGAGGACTGTCTTCCAACTAAGAAGAGCGGAACCTTGACCCAAGATCTGCCCTGGAGGATTGTCTTCCAACTAAGAAGAGCGGGACTTTGACCCAAGATCTGCCCTGGAAGACTGACTTCTGACCAAAAAGAGTGGGACCTTGACCCAAGATCTGCCCTGGAAATTTTGTTTTCTGATTAAGAAGAACAGGACCTTGACTCAACAGCTGGCCTGGAAAACCTGGGGGTATTTTGAATATTGCCCCATTCACTCACATAGAGGGAAAACTGGTCTGCATTGACTTCAACTGCAAAACATGGCCTTCTTCCCTCCACCAGTCTGCACTGAGATCTCCCGAAGGACCAAGTATAGGATTCAGACAGCATAGAACTTGGGAGTGGGGCTTTTTACAATGTTTACAAAGATTCCTCCATAGAATTCATTGGAAAGTAGTTTTCCATGTCCCAAGCCATGAGGCATGGACTAAAGCATGAAGGAAGGGTAGGCGTCCAGTGCTGAGACACTCAATACTGGGACAGAGGAGTTCAGAACTGAGACCGCCGCCACCCCTTCAAGCCTCCAAAGAGCAGTTTTAGGAAAATTATAGCTTAGAGGTCATCTTGCCCATTGCTCTAATTTTGCAGAAGAGGAAACTGAGGCTCATAACTTGCCCAAGTTCACACAGATAATTTGCAGCCAAGCTGGAGCTAGAACCTGAATCTCCTGGACAAGAGCTCTTCACAGTCTAGGTCATAATTCTTACTCACTCAGATACTCTAAAAGGTGAAATATGCTCAACAGATAAATAGTTTTTAAAAGGAGTCATTTGAACCCTCAGAGAGGAGAGGAAACCTTAATGAGTCATTACACGGATTTAGGCTTGGGAGGTTTCAGAAGTCACTTAGTCCAACTTCCTCATTTTATAGATGAGAAAACTGAGGATCAAGTTAAGTGACTTGTTTAAGGTCACATAGAGAATAAACAATGGAGGTAGGAAATGAACCCAGTTCCTCTAACTCCATGGCCAGGGTTATTTCTACAGTATCACAGAAGTCTATACTCCTTCTGGAAGAACATAAACGATAAACAAACTTCCAAAACTACTTCCTCAGCAGCCCTGTCATAGTTAAGGGCTGAAGGGCCAAGAGCATTCACCCCAAGGACATCAATGCTCATGGTCTTAAGCAAGGGTATATAGACCTAGAAGGTGGCAATACAGCCTCTACTTGACCTCCAGTGATAGGACATTTATGACTCTTAAGGTACTTCTGTATTTCCAAGTTTGTGCCAGACCATTCCTGACTTCCAGAAGCCATGGATCCCTCGAAACTAGAACAGAAAGGAATCTCAATAGATCATCTAATCCAGTCCTCTGCCTCCCAGAAGGTGAGATTTCATTGCTCCTATAATTGAAATCAATCAATGGAGCCTGGAGGTCAAAGAGCCCCAGCTGTGCACCCAGTTCAGGATCTCTCTCCTGCTTGCCTTCTTCCTACCAACAGGCAGAACTTTGCAATGACAGTATAACAGCTGTCTGAGAGGAAAATCAGGGGGCGGAGGGGTTAAGGTGAGATCTGTCAACACCTCAGCTATGGTTTGACAGGTGAGGATCAAATTGACCTTAGCCACTTCTTCCCAATACTGATCCCCTTGGGTTTTACCCTCAGTCGTTAAGGGTGGCTAGGGAACTGGGGGAAGGTAATCTTGCTCAGGTACCATATCTCACTCACTTTCCCCTTCTGATTGCTAGGCACCTGCCCCACTGGCTGAGCAGAACAGGGCCTTGACCCACGATCTGGACTAGAAAACCTAACAGTCTCTAAAGTCAGGTGATTCAAGAATATGGCTCTACCCATTCACAGCTGGGTCAGGAGGAAAGGGAATTGCTCAGCATCCATTTCTCCTGAAAATCATTCCCTCCTCGCCTCCACCAGTCCTACTCCAATAAGGAGCAATAGATCTTCCCCCTGTGATTCTGGGGGATCCCACCAAACCTCACAAAGAGGGGGTGCTTTGCCTTTGAGGAATGATTGAAGAAGGTGAGAAACAGAGAGGTCTCTATGTAGGCTACCTGCTCTTCCCCCACCTTTCACTTTCCCTTTTACAACTTCACATCCCTAGCTCCTCCTGCAGGGGCCTTTCTAAGTAGAATTAGGGAAAGTATTATTGAGAGAATGGTTTTGACCACAGGCCGGATGCCCTAGTAGGAGCAGGAGGGAGAAGCAAAACTTGTTGGGACCGGCAAAGAAGCAGCAGCCTAAAGGGTTAAAAGACCTCTAGAGACCATGTAATCCAACCCTCTCCTTTTACAGGCAAGGAAACCAAGGCCAGATAGGCGAAGCTACTTTCCCAAGACTGCATAGCTCCTCAAAGTTCTAACCCAAGTGCTGGGATGCCAGATTCAATGGTTTTCCCAATATATCCTGCCCTATGCTAGGCTAGAGATTCCTTAAGCTGGAGACTGAATTAGAATCAGCATCCAGCCCTCTGCCCCTCAGGTAGAAGAGGCTAGGGCTGCAGAACATGGAAAGTCTCCTTGGAGGCTCTGTACAGACTCTGGGCAGACAGTTGGCCACAGCTGGAACTCTTCCCAAAGCTCCATCCCTGTGCCTTTACCTGCAGCTCTACCTTTGTAGGTAGCAGTATTCTGAATCTCCTGATTAAATTATCATCCTTCTCTGTGGAACAGATGCCAGGTCAGGAACTCACTAATAGGTCCATACATAGATCTACATATGGAAAGGAATTATTCTAAAGTCCTTTTCCCTTAGAAAGGGGAAACTGAGGCCCAAAGAGTTGAAATGACTTGTCAGAATTCACTTGAGTAGAAGTAGAAGGGTCAGAATTCAAAGTCATGCCATCCAACTCTAAATGCAGGGCTCTTCCCAGCATTCTCTGAGCTTTGGCACTCACTCTGCTGGATGGGAAAGGGACAGGATGGTGGGGTGGTCCTGAGAAGACGAGTCTGTCGGCCTAGGCTGAGTATCCTCCATCTGGGACTTGGAAATGGAACTCTGGACGAGGCTGGTCACTTCTCCGGGGGGAAGAGTCAGGATGTAGCAGCTCTTGGAATCTGGAACAGGCAGAGTTTCTCTGTAAAGGATGAGCATATGGGAGATGAAGCATGGGAGATTCTTCTGGTCTCCTTCATCTGTACCCCTTCCCTCCCACACCCTCAATTCCAAATTCATCATACTGAAGGAGAAGGATTTCTATCCTTTTCTGCAGGTAAGCTGCACTGGTGATTAATTTCCCCAATTAGACTGTAAGCAAAACAAGAGCCAGGTCTTACCTAAACTTTTTAACCCTCCCAGACTCCCCTATCCACATTGTACCCAGAACAGTGTTCTGTAGACAGTAGATATTTAACATTTTTTTTAATATTACAACTGAGACCTAAACGAGGGGAATGATCACCATTTTTATACGTAGGAGATAGAAGGAAAGAAATTATTAAGCATCTACTATGTAGCAGATTCAGTATTATACACTTTCCAAATATTATCTCATTTCATCCTGTCAACAACTCAGTGAGATAGATGCTATTGCGAGAAAGCATTCATTTGGATCCCTGGTCTATTCCAATCAGTATCAATCAATTTGATACGCTTCAATAGGGACAGTGACTATAAGTTCTTACATCAGGTTCCAGAGCTCCCGACTACAGATACTAAATGCATTTGCTAAGTCATAGGAAGAGGTCCTCTACCTTTGTTTTTCCTTATCATTGTGACCAAGCCCAGTGTGGCAGAGGTGACTCAACTACATGGAAAGTCATTTAATTTATTTTTGAACCTCTGCATCATTCTTTCTGGTCTAACACAAGAAGGTAACCATCTTATGGCCATCTTATCAGTGGAGCTACCCCATGCTTTACTCAACCTATTTCCCCAGCACCACTCCCTACACTCACTGATATGTCATTTTTTTGTCTTTTAAGGGCAAGAGCTATCAGCCAGAGAGATTCTATATTTCACTATGCCTCTTTTGCACATTTGGGTACCAAACTTCATAAATACAAGGCACCAGAAGAAGGCACCTCAGACCATGAGGAAGATTTAGTCCCCTTCATTAGAGGGGACCATGGACTCTTTAATAAAGTGCCATCAGTTCAAAGCTCTACTTCGGTAGATTTTATTGTGAGAGGACAATTTTAGTCCCCACACCATTATCATTCTCATTTTACAATTAAAGAAACTCAGGTAAACAGAGGTTAAATTATTTGTCCAGGATCACACAATTAGTAGGTGTGCGAGACCAAATTTGAATCCAGGTCTTCCTGACTGTAGTTCTGGTGTTCTATATACTACATGTGGTAAAGAAAGACTATGTAGCTTACTAAACCTAAAATCAGGAAGGTGTATGTTTAAATCTTAGATCTTAGATACTTGTTGGTTACGTGACATTAAGTGAGTCTCTTGACCACTCAGCCTCCATTTTCCCATCTGTAAAATAGGGAAAATACTAGCTCTTTCCTCCTAGAGTTGTCATTAAGATCAAATGAGATTACAAATGTAAAGCATTTTGCACATTTTAAAGTGCTATAAAAATATTCTTGTTCTCGTTATCATTATAGCTATATATTATATACAATATGTATATATTATATATAACTTATTCATATAGTTCCTTGAGATCTATAAAATCATGTTTTTTAAATAACCTTAGAGCAATATCCCTACAGACTCTTCAATTTCTTATACATTCCCTTTTCTTGTCTAAAAAAAATTTGTGTTTATTGTGTGTTAATCTCATAATAAAAAGAAAAAAATTAAATCAAAACTTAAATAAATAAAATAGGGAAGGGAAAAAATAAGGAGAAGTGAAATGGAATAGTAGATAGAGAATCAGTTTCAGACTTAGGAATATCTGCATTCAGATCTTCACGCTAACATTTAGTGGCTGTGTATCTCCGGGGAACCCACAAGTCATGTACAAGTCCCTAAAAGCCTAAGTTGAAGAGAAATGACTGATATGCATTGACAGAACAATTTTCCTCACCCATAGTTCTATGAAATAATGAAATCACAAGTTGGTCCAAAATAAAAACCAACAACCCAGATAAAGAAATTGACTTGCAGAAAGGTAAAGACCCAAGGTTTCAGACAGTGTCAGAAAAGAGTCTTGAACTCAGTATTTCTGATCCCAAGTGCCTAATTCCAGATTCAGAACTCATCTCACTGCCCATTTCTTTTTTTTTTCAACACACATTTCTAGAGCTTTTAAAGTACCTTCTCACAATAAGTCTCTTGGACTGGCAGAACAAAGATCATTGCCCCTATATGACAGATGATGAGGATTTGTACAAAGACAGAGAAATTGTAAGTGGAGGAAGAAGAGCAAAGTGGGAAAATCTAATTCCAAACTAAAGAATGAGAGAGATAATTTTGCCATTACATTAATATCAATTATTAATTTGCCATCCAGGATTATCTCCTTTATTTCCTCATTTAGGATACAGCCCCTATTTAAAAATCTGAAGGACAGGAAATTTTAAAAATTCAAAGGACATGATTGATTGATGAGATTGTCCCAGCCCTCAGGCCAAATGGTTTTCAATCTTGGGACCTCAATCAACTAGAAGACCTTACTTCTGTTTACAGTATATACACAATCAAATCTAGATGAGTTCTTTCCCTAAGGAAATGAACCTCTATCCTTGTACTTTTCCACTAGAGTTTAAAGTGATCCAGCTCATGAAGGAAAAAACCTACCACAGTGATCTGAATGGAGATAGATTCCCCTGTCTAGATTGCTGAAAATGCTTAAGTCTCCTCATCAAGTCATATTCTTGGCAGGAAGAGCTGAAGACTTCTGGCTCACCTGTTATTAAATGTCTACCAATCAGAGTTGATTTTCATTTGTCAGGGGCCTTCTCTTTCAAAAAAAAATAATAAGGCTTTCAAGATCTCCATATTTTTGTCTTTGGTTATTGAGAGAAATCACTGATCATCAATTTATTGATTGTAGACTAGCCTAATTAATAAGTTGATTATTAATTACCCAGAAACTGTGTCTCTCATGGTTTTTCATTCATCACATAGAATCAATGGATAAGACAAGAGTTCTCTATTTCCACAGATTCTTTGTTTTGTGGAGGATATGGGGCAGGGAACTAAGCAAGCTCTCTAAGAATCTTAGAATTTCAGAACTACAAGAGACTAGGAAAAAAAGTTCATCCAACCTATGCATGAAGAAGAATCCTTTCTATAAGATCCCTAACAAGTAGCTTGCTCCACCTTCCTCTGGGTTATCTTCAAATCGATTTCTCTTGTTTCCTACCTGGAAGTATCCAACCAACTGGATGATAGTAAGAAGAATGAAGGCAAGCATTTCCGGGGCTCCAGACCTTGGATGGGCTTGTGAACTGTCCAGGCTTGGTCCTTAGTGGCTGGAAGAGAAGACAACCGAGAAAAGCAGCAGAAGAAAACAAGATCCCTCCCCAACCCCAGGGTCTTTTAGCTAGTGAGAGGTCCCAGGAACCCTATGGATCCTAAAGTCTGATCAACTACCATCTCACATCCATCCCCCCAAACCACCACACAGAGACACACAGATATCACAGCCCAGAGGTAGTATGAAGAAGACAAAGGCGACATTGCTGTCAGCACCATGGCCAGGGAAAGCCAGGGAATGGGGAAAGTGTTTCAGCACTACGGTAGGGGACAGCAGCAAACTGCAGCGCCATTGTGGAGGAGGGCAGGTTTTATGTCATGGGCAAGAAAGATCCAAGGAGGAAAAACCCAGCGAGCTTAATAACCAAAACAACAACATTAATAATAAAAACAATACCAATATCAGCAACAGAAACAACCAACATACCGCCATGTAAAGATTATAATACACTACCAGGCATTCTCTTTGGAGCTTTAGGAAGATTTGGTTCCTTGCAGAGAGCATCTCAGACTCAACTGAGCCCCTAGATTTGGTAAAGGTGCATTGATGAAATGAACAGAAATTTTCCTAACAAGAGTCTAAGTATGTCCCTCCCAGTACCTTTGCTCTATTCATAACATGGTATGGTGGTTTGAGCTTTGGACTTGGAGTCAGACTGGTTCAAATCTCACCTCCTATGCTTCCTAACTACACTAATCTCTAAGATGGAGATAAAAATCTGCAATATACCAACTGCATGACTCCAATGAGATAAATTGTTAAAAAAAAAAACTTTAAAATATCTCAAAAAACTAAACAAATGTCTGTTATCTTTATCTATGTATTTTTATCATTAACACAGTTTTGCAGGAGTCTATTTTTTTTCCCTTTAGGGAATAAATCTGCTTGATACCTCCGTGATAGCAGAAGGTAACCTTTCTCACAGTGAGTCTGCAAAGATAAGACCTTCCTGAAATAATATCTCTGTTGCACTGACAATTTGAGACCATAGGAGCTGGTTTAAAAAGTATGAAAATGCCTCATTTTTGGTGACCCAAAGATAATTGTAAAATCATAATGACAATCATTCTCTGAAGGTAAAAGGGGAACCCATTAAGGCCATCCTTAAAAATATGGAGTGGGATCAGGTGTCTTGGTGGAGTATAATTCTAGAGATACATAGGAAGGACCTGAGGGTCCTGGTCTTTGAAAAAAAAACAGCTAAAGCTGCTAATCTTTCCAGCCAATGTATTTATCCAGGTAAAATCAGATAACAATGAACATCGAAGTCAGTTTTAGAGGAGTTAAAAAAGCAACCAAATGGAAGCTGGAGATTTTGCCTTAGTGACATGGAACTGACACATGGACAGAAGAGACTCCTGTTATAATTGTTTAGGAATCCTCTGCAGAACTGGCTGTTCTAGTCAGGAGTGGACCAATATTTTCCTCGCTTCTTTTTTCACAAAATAGACAAAAGTAGTGACTACTGAAAATATCTCCTTCTATTCTTCAGTGGCCTTCAAGGAATATCGTTGGTCAACAGGACTTTATTAATTAACTATTATGGGCCAAGCACTCGAAATAGCCCTAAATCTATAGGAAAAGACCTCAAAGGACAACAGCACCAGATCTATATACATAGGGGGGAGAAAAAAGACTAAATCTACTCTTTGGGTACTTTTTAAAAATGTATAGGGGGCAATAATGGTCTGAGCCTCTGGACACTTAACCAAGTGGCTCTTCCTATTCCTGCTCTGAATTAATAGAAACAAATTTTTCCTCTGTAAAGACTAGGGGTCAGTCAGGCAGTGAGAATGGAATACATAATGGCAACCCAGGGAATACAAAACAAAAGAAATGGAGCTTCTCTGTGGAATTGGAAATTAAAAATTCAGAAGGACTGCAGTTTGGTTCCAGCACTGTCACTAACTTAGTATGTAATCTGAAGCAAGTCATTTTCTTTGCCTGGGGCCATTTTCCCAACAGTAAAACTAGGAGATTGGTCTAGTTTAAAAAAAAAAAAAGGCAGTGACCAACCAATATATTCTGTTCACAGCTAAGTGTCTTTTACATTTTATATAATATTGTTTTCATTTCACTGAACAATAGTTGGTATTAAATATGTCTCGTAATTACAAGGAACGTGCTGGTAAGCATACCATTCTCGGCCTCACTGGTTTGAAGAGTCTTTACCCTATAATTCCCCTGAATCTCACTGTGAGTCAGTTTGTTAAAGACTACCAAAAAACTTGGTTTAAAAGCTGTAGCCACGAAATTTGACATTTCGTTGGAAATGTATAAGCATTTTAAATGTATTTATAAAGGAATTATTGAAATTTACATGGATCACAGGTTAACCTATTTCTGTTAGTAATCCATCAAAAATAACATTTTCTGTGTTTAAAAATGAGGTTGAACTGAATGACCTCTCAGCTTTTATATATATATGACCTATGTTCTAGAATTCTACATCTTTGGGTTCTTTCTAGGTCTGACCCATATTTTTTGTTCTAAGTCCTTTCTAACTCTGATATTCTTTGTTCTTAGGGTCCATCCAGCCCTGACACTCCATGTACTAAGCTTCCTCCCATAGTCTGTAACATAAGGAGTCTTCCAACTCAAATAGTCTATAATTCTATTCATTCTTCTCACATTGCAACAGAATCTAAGAGAACACTAAGTCTGTATGAGAAGTAAGAAATTAGAGTGGTCAGGATAGATTTTTAACAAGCTTCTGTTCCCCCAAAATGTCCCAATGTTCCTGATCACCCACCTATGAAGATGGGAGAGTGGGGACTCTATCCTGGACCTGAAACAAATACACTTAGCTATGATTATCAGAGTACTAGAACTGAAAAGAAATTTAAAGGTCATTTAGTCCAACTCCCTTATGTTACAGAGAAGGAAACTGAGGTCCAGATATATCTGCCACAGACATTTTGTTACAGTGAATGTAAAGACTTTTTATCTAAATTTAAGTAAAGTATTTTTTTAGGCAGCAGTATTTGGTGCATATAAGGGAAAGCGTGATATTAAATCCTCAGGGTCTGACCAAAGTCAAAGAGGAAGCAAGAATATAAAAACCCCAATCAACAGAGATACTCATTCCCATGCTTTTTGTGGCACTAAGACTGAAAGAGCTCAATACCTTTGGAACAGCAGGAGAAATTGAGCTTGGAACCAAAGAAAGCCTAGAATGAGAGTTAGACCAGGATGGGTGAAGAACTACCTTCTCTGGGATCCTCTAAATCAAAGGAGATGGACTCTCGCTTTTCTGTAATGCTACTCAAAGGGAGAGGAATAAAGAAAATGACCTCTCTAGTTTTCTCCCTAACCCGAGATCCTATGATCCACCATCTCTGTGTTCTATTCAGTTCCACTCAACATTAACATGCTAAGCATCTAGACCCCGCTAGCCTTTCTCACAACAAAAAAAGACTAGAAAGAGGAAGTTGGTAAGTTTAGCATACTTATCTGCCAAGCTCCTGGCACAGTGGGGGACTTCTGGGGGCATGATGGGAGATAGGCAACTCCTCAAGTCTTGGAAATACTCTGGAACTGGATTCCACAACACTGGTTCATGCTGGAGAACATGAAGGCTTTTCTGGTGTCCCACACTGCTCCCTCATTCTGGAAGGATGTAAGCAAGGTTCATTAGCAAAGGTGTAATCCTAGATATTGCTTTCAAGGGGAAGGGAGACTAAAGCAGTAAATCTGGAAGTTGTATGTCAGCGGGAAGCAGGAGTATATCTAAAAGAACGCCAAATCTGTATGAGAAGGTGGAAATCAGAGTGATCAGGATAGATTTATGAACAAGCTTCTGTTCCCCCAAGATATCCCAATGTTCCTGGCCACAAACAGGCCAGGATCTCACTCCAGGAAGGAGCCCAACAGAGTTCTTTGTCCAATCACATACAATGTGAGGCTCAGCGTTCTGATCAGGGGAATCCTATGGCTTTCAAGGCAATTATAATGTACCCACCCACCTCTATCTCCGGTTGATTTCTGACAATGAATATATGTTTCTGGGCAAATCTCTTAAAGTCCTTAAATATATGTGATCCTCCTGGCCAGCACTTCTTCATGCAGAAAGCATTCAGTCATCTTGGCAGTTTAACCTCACTAAACACACCACTTGGGGAAATTCCCACCCTTCGCTCCTAGGCTGCCCTGCCACATGATTTTGGAAGCCAGTGGGAGGAGTGGAGACTATTACCTTCCAAGGATTCCCTTCAGTCTTCTGTCCATGGATCTCTTCACCAGCTCCTGGATCTCCATCCCCATGAGAAAGCATCCCCTAGAACTCCACCACTGATGAACATTTCCAGGGAAAGTCACACCACTGGGATGAAATTACAACATATTATCTAATCTCACCGAAAGACATTGTGGAATAGGAATAGTGACAATAAGAGGTAAAATTAATATAGCATTTACTACGTGACAGACACCGTATAATTATTTCCTTTTGTTTCTCACAACCCTGGGAGGTAGGGGCTATTATTATTCCCATTTCACAGATGAAGAAAATGAGGTAAATTGAAGTGAAGTGACTTATCAAGGATCACATAGCTAGTGAGTGAAGCTAAACTTGAGCTGAGGCCTTCCTGACTCCAGGCCTGGCACCCAATTCATTAGTTGATAAAGTTGATCTGAAAGCCAGGAAGGCCTGGGTCCATACCCAACCTCTGACACTAAATCACTTAACTGCTCAATTCTATGGGCAAGTCTCAGACTTTAAGATGCAGAAAAAGTTTCGATTTTAATCGATAAAGGGAGTTTCCTTATCTGGGGATTCCCTATATCAATGAACTCTCAAATCTAGTCCCTCTCTCTCTCCTTTCTAATCCAACTGGGCCCTCCAAGCTACATGGAAATCACTTATACTGTCTTAACTGAATCTCCAGCCCACTCCCCACTGTATCTGTTCCAAATCTCATTTTCCCTCAAGTCACTACTTCTCTCCATCTCATCAGAAGCCATGAACCCAAATTAAACCAAAACATCGAGGCCATCTGATGTGTTTTTTCTCTCAAATTGAACACCTAGCCCCCATAAGGATTGCCCATTATCTTTTTAACCCTCTGGATGTGACCTTAGTCCCATCCTAACCATCTCCTCCTGAATTTTCTCCTTCCCAAAATTGTTTTTTTATGGTACAATAATATTCCTCGATATTTATGGCCATATTTATTTATAGTTCTTTGAGATGAGAGAAAGTACTGTTGTGTTGATGAGTGGAGGTTCTTTCTCTTGTCATTGACCTCCGTGGGTTGTATACCAAGAAGTGAGATGTCTGGGTCTAAATATATGGATATTTCACGTAGTTTTGCTAGGTATTCCACTGAGATTGAAAGAGGGAAGGGATACAAGTAATATCTGGAGGGGATAATAGGATAAAGTGAAATTTTCACTCACTCTTAATCTACAAGCTCTTTCTCTGTCATTCATATCACCCTTTAATTTTAAGAAAAAATTTCATTGAACCATAAAGAACAATGGATTAGGAGGCAGCTAGGGGGTGCAGTGGATGAGCACCAGTACTGAAGTCATGAGGACTTGAGTTCAAATCTGGTCTCAGACACTTAACATTTCCTAACTGTGTGTCCCTGGGCAAGTTCCTTAAGCCCAATTGCCTCAGCAAAAAGAAAAGAAAAGGAAAAAAAAAGAGTTGGAGCCCTGTCTTTCAGATATGATGAATTGTCTCCCACTTTCACAACCAGACAAGAGTTCTCACATGGGTCCTTAGCTTAGCAGAGTAACTAAATTGGATATTTTATCCCCAAATCCTGCCCTGTCAGTGCCCAAGTGTATGAACAATATAGCGAATTTCCTTAAATCTCCATTCTCCCACCTCCTGACATCCCTAAGCTTTCTTTGTTCCCATCCTCAGTACACTTCCTCTTTGTAATTGTGTAAATATGCCCTTTTATTCTCTGACACTTCAGAATGTGAAAACTGAGTGAAACTTCGCTGTAGCTGTTCACACTGCACCTGGAACACTCTGCCTGCTGGTCAAAATGTGAATGTTTCTTTTAGTATGACAGTTCAGTCCCAGAGAGGCCTGAGCCTGTGGACCACTACCACCAAGCCCGGATGTCTCCCGTTAATACGTCATGCTGTGTTTTAGTCACCTTTCCTCCACACTCCTAGTGCTCAGAAGGGGTTCCCTACTGCCTGGCAGAATCCTGAGTTTTCTACAAGGCTCAATTCAGTGTCTACAAGGGGCCTTTACTGAGCTCCCCTTTATTAGCACTCTCTGCCTCTCTATATAACTTTAGAAAGTCACAACATAAAAGAAGAGCACCTTGGAGGCCCCAAGGTTTGGACTGAAGTACCTTCTCTTCCATACACTAACTGTGTGACTCTGGGCAAGTAACTGAAACTGGTAACTTACTAAGAGAGTAACATAGATTAGTTGTCAAAGTGCACAGACGGAAAGAGTTTCCTTCATGGATAAAATCCTACATCCAAATGATGGGGATATTATAGAGGAATTATTTAGCTAGGATTTAACTTAGGTGGGCTTTAGCATCTCTCCTAGCTGTGTCATTCTCTGTTCTAAGGCCTTCCCAGCTCTGACACCCTCTGTTCTAAGGCCTCTCCCAGCCCTTACATCCCCTGTTCTAAGCTCCCTCCCAGCTCTGACATCCCCTATTCTAAAGCCCCACCCAGCTCTCCCACCCCCTGTTCTAAGCCTCTCCCAGCCCTTATATCCCCTGTTCTAAAGCCCCTCCCAGCCCTGATACCTCGTTCTAAAGCCCCTCCCAGCTCTGATATCCCCTGTTCTATGGCCCCACCCAGCTCTCCCACCCCCTGTTCTAAGCCTCTCCCAGTCCTTGTATCCCCTGTTCTAAGTCCCTCCCAGCTCTGACATCCCCCTGAGGTCCCTCCCAGCCCTGATACCCTCTTGTTCTAAAGCACCTCCCAGCTCTGACATCCCCTATTCTAAGGCCCCTCCCAGCCCTGACATCCTCACATTTAAGGAATATTTTTTTAAATTAAATTGAATCCAAACAAATTGCCCATGTTTTGTGAGTCATAAATATTGATATTTAGATATTATATATATAGAAAGATACAGATATTAAGAAATACCACCAATTTAAGAATTGGAAGACATGAATTCTTTCATCCATTTGGGCAGATCCCTTTCTCTCTGAGAGATTTACTTTCTTTTCTGTTAAATGGGATGGTTGGATGACAGGATTGCCAAGATCCCTTCTGACTCTAATGTCCAATCATTCTGCCACATTCAGTGGTAATAGGAATAGCAAGAGGGACATTTCAGGATCCTCTAGGTCTTTTCTCAGATCCCATAACTGCATAAATAAGCTAATATATATAATGGTTTTTGCAAATCTTAATGTATATAAAAATACTAATTATCATATATATATATATATATATATATATATATATATATATATATATATATATATATATATATATATATATATTGCCATCAGGATTAAGTGGCTTGTCCAGGGTCACATAGTTAGTGAATGTCAAGTATCTGAGTCTGGATTTGAATCAGGTTTTCTTGACTCTAAGGCTGGTGCTCCTTCCACTGGACCATCTAGTTTCCCCCTATTGTTGTTGTAAATTAAATTTTCGTTGTCATTCAATCATTTTCAGTCACAACAAACTCTTTATGATTTCATTGGGGGATACTAGTTTACCATTTTCTTTTCTGGTCCATTTTACAGATGAGGAAACTGAAGCAAACAGGGGAAAGTGACTTACCCAGGATCACACAGCTAATAGATGTATGAAACAAAATTTAAACTCAGAAAGATGAAGTTTTTCCCAACTCAATCCATTGCACCACTTGGTTGTCCTGTAAATTAAATACAGCACTAATTTATTAAGCACCCACAATGTCCCAAGAACTGTGCTGGGTGCTGAGAATACAGAGAATGTTAAAACAGTCTCTGCCTCCAGGCACTTCCATTCTTCTGGATGGATAAAAGGTATGTATGGAAATATAGATCCATGGTAATTTAGCAAGGGAAAGTCCACTAGCAATTTGGCAAGGAAGCCCAGTGGGGAGAACACTGTGAAAAAGCCACTGTGAGATTTCACATTTGGGGGATTGTTACTAACCTTGGAGATAGCCATTCCCAGTTGAGTGATGTGGGTTAGAAGTCCACCAGAAGTAGGGAAGATAGGTAGACAAGGGGTAGAGAGGACTCTTCCTAGGAGTTGGGCTCTGAATGGGAAGAAAGATAGAAGAAGACATTTTGAGGAGACGGTAATATCAAATGATGATCCAGATAATCTGGCCGTAGTCGTAGGCATCAGAGTAGAATCAGTGTAGAGGGAGACACTGAACATGAAAAGAGGGAGGGAGAATGACTGAATGGCTCCGTTCCCAGGGAGATGAGAGGAAGTGGGATCCAGGACAAATATAGAAGAAATGACTTTCATAATTCTCACACATGATTCTTCTCTTCCTCAGAAAAATGAAAATGAGGGGAAGCAGGAGAGAAGACAGAGATCATGCTTCGGTCTCAATCAGCTCAGAATGGAAGTGAGGTTCTTCTGTGTGAGGGGATTGGTTGGGAAAATCATACAGGGAGCCTGCAGATTTATGTGAATTATGCCATTCTATGACATCCCAGCCCCCCACCCCAAGTTCTGAAATTACTTATTCTAAGGTCCCTCCCAGCTCTGACATCCTATGTTCTAAGATCATTCCCAGGTCTGAAATTCTCTGTTCTAAGATTCCTTTCAGTAGTGACATTCTCTATTCTAAGACCCTTCCCAGCTCTGACATCCTATGTGGTGCCTCCCAGCTCTGATATTTCCTGTTTTAAGATTCATCCCAGTAGTGACATTCTCTGTTCTAAGGTCCCTCCCATCTCTAATATTCCTTATTCTAAGATTTCTCCCAGTTGCTACATTCTCTGTTCTAAGCTCTGACATTGCTTGTTCTAAAATAATTTCTGGCTCTTACCATTCTCTTTTTACATGTTCTATAGACCCTTCCTGCTCTGATATTCTATGTTCTAAACCTCTAGAACTCTAAAATTTGTATTTTTCTAAATACATATTAAGTTGAGAACAACTATTCCTCCTCTGTGGCCTTAGCGGCTTTGCTCACATATGGTTTCTGAGCAGGGAGGAAAGAACAGCATCTAGAATGTATGAGATTTAGAGTGAATAGGGAGAAAAATAGATTATACGTTTGGAGCTGAGCTACCTGGGGACAAATGGCCATTAAAGTGTAGAAAAGCGTAGGTACAGAAAAAAACGTTGAATTCAACCACAGAAGTCGTGGGTTCTGGTACCCTCGGAGAATCCATTCACCTCTCCAGGTCAGTTTCCACATCAGTAAAATGGAGGACACAATCCCAGCCTTAGCTGTATCCCAAAGGGGGCATGGGAATTATTTTCTTTTCAGAGAATGGATGACAAGGCACTTTGAAAAGCAGGACATCCCGGGAAGCTTTTAATGGGGCAGAAAGATCAGAAATGAATGAGGACCAAAGACTCCAGCTCTCTGTAAGTCACTATTTGTCTCTGTCTTTCTCCCTCTCCCTCGCTCTTCCCACTTCCTTCCCTTTTCCTCTCTCTTTCCCTCTCTTCTCTGCATCTATCTGTCTCTATCAGTCTGACCGATTCCCTCTCCCCCTTCACTCCTCTCTGAATATCCCACTAGATTTCATTCTCCTTTCTCCATCCTCCTCTTTTCTTTATTCTTTTTAGATATCTCCTTCCCCCTCATCAACTTCTTCCTCCTCTCTTTTTCTCTGACTCTGTATCTCTATCTCTCTGAAAAAAGTCTGACACTGTCTCTGTATAAATTTGTTTCTTTCCTTTTTTTATTCCTCTTTCTCCTTTTTCTCTGATTTTGAATCTGTATCTCTCTGAAAAAGTCTATATACTCTGCTTCTGCCTGTATATTTGTCTCTCCTTTTTTATTCTTCTTTCTCCTTCTCCTTTTTCAGTAACCCTCAGTCTCTGTCTCTGTCTCTGTCTCTCTCAATCTCGATATCTGGCTCTGAATCTCTGTCTTTATCTTTGTCTTTGTGTGTCTGTCTCTGTTTCTTTCTCTATGTGTCTCTGTGTGGTATGTCTGTCTGTCTGTCTCTCTCTTTCACTCTATCTGGCTCTAAATCTCTGTCTTTATCTTTGTCTCTGTGTCTGTGTGTCTGTTTGTCTCGCTTTCTCTATGTGACTCTATGTGTATGTCTTTCTGTCTTTCTCTTTCTGTGTCTCTATCTCTGTGTGTTTCTCTCTGTATCTTCTGTGTATGTATCTCTCTGTCTCTCTATCTCTGTCTCCGTGTGTATGTCCATCTCAGTCTGTCTTTCTGTGTTTCTCGCTTTCTTTCTGTCTTTGTCTCTGTGTCTCTCTTGTCAATCTACCTTCTCTGTTTCTCTCTGTATCTCTTTGTGTATATGTCTCTGTTTCTCTGTTTTTCTATCTCTGTCTCTATCTCTTTGTTTCTATGTTTTTCTCTCTGTCTCTCCATTTCTCCCTGTGTATCTGTTTCTCTCTCTGTCTCTTTGTGTGTGTGTCTCTGTTTCTCTCTGTTTTTCTATCTCTATCTCTTTGTTTCTATGTCTTTCTCTCTGCCTCTCCATTTCTCCCTGTGTATCTGTCTCTCTCTCTGTCTCTTTGTGTGTGTGTCTCTGTTTCTCTCTGTTTTTCTATCTCTATCTCTTTGTTTCTGTGTGTCTTTCTCTCTGCCTATCTCTGTCTCTGTCTCTCCATTTCTCCCTGTGTGTCTTTCTCTTTGTCTCTCTGCATGTCTATTTCTCATTCAATCTTCCTATCTCTCTGTTTCTGTGTCTCTTTATCTCTGTGTGTCTCTGGCTCTCACTCTATCTGTTTCTCTATCCCTGTTTCTGTCTCTGTCTGTCTCTCTTTGTCTCTCTCTGTGTGTGTCTCTGTGTCTCTGTTTCTCACTGTGTGTCTCTCTGTGTCTCTGTCTCTATTTTTCCCTCCTCCCTCCATCTTCTTCCCTCTCCCCTTTTCTTCTCTTCTTTGCTGTTTTCACCAGAATGTCTCCTGAAATCCGGGCATGTGCCTGACCATTGGTCCGAGCTCCGGTGCCCACTGATGCCCAAGAGCCCTGCCCAAGCTGCTGCTGCTCCAGCCACCTCCCTGCCGCCTCCTCCTCGTCGTCCCAGAAGGAGATTTTAGCCTCAAGCTGTTGAATCTTGAGGGAAAAGGATGACTGAGGCCTCCTCTCCACAGACCCCACCCTCCTTTTGCTACTGCTGCAGTCAGGCCCAGACTCCCTGTTCATCTTTTAACAGTGACTCGACCTAGGAAATGTCTTTCAGGCTTTGCTTTTGAAACTGAAGGGGTTCGAGACGTCTCAGCCTTTCAGAGTCCCCAAACATGCAGGCTCTCTGGGGTGGTCCCCAACTAAAGATTGTGGAGGTGGAGGCAGGGGCAGAGGCAGGAAAACAGTATAATGGCTCCTCAGCTAGGGCCAGGTAGCTAGGCCTGGAAGCCTGGGTTCTACTTGACCCCTGCTATGAATCTCTAGAGAAAATGGAGAGAGAGCTCTGAACTTCCTTGGAAGAACCTTCCCCTGAAGAGTTCTTGTGAGGTTGAGCAGGAAAATAAAAGAGTAGATCTTTGGGGATCTCAGGGTCCCCGAGGCCAGGAGAAAGCTGGCAGGTGCTCTGCGGTGCATGAGGTGGGGGGAGGAGACCAGAGAAGGGCTGCTTAAAATACTGCCCAGGCTTCAAAAGCTTCTCCCTGGTTATTGTCCAGGGGTGACCCCACCCTAGCAACCGCAGCAGAAAATGGCTCCCCCCTCCCTCACACTGCAGCCTTATAGCCCATCTGCTGCTCTTTTGTGGAAGCTGGGGGGGGAAGGGGGATTGGGGGGGATGGTCTGTCCTTTGTTCCTCCTACTGCTGATTCTTCAGCTGCAGGACATATCAGCCCTCCCCAGGAGGCCAGCTGGGAGTCCTTAACGGGACACTCAGAAAGCCAGTCTACACCAGCTCCGACTACCTTCACTTTGCTGCAGCACAAATCCCTTGGGCCAGGGTGTGTGTCGGAGACAGTGGAGAATGAGGAGGAGGGAGGGGATCTCTTAAGTCCCCATCCCACTCTTCCTGTGGATGGGAGCTTTCTGCAAGGCTCTGTGTGATCCCTGGGACCTGGGGGAGGGGGAAGTGCTCAGCTCCTCCCATCATCCTCTCCCTTTGGAGATGAGGATAAGGATGAAGGGATGAAGGGAAGGGAAATGAAAAAGGGGGATAAAAATTGGGATGGGGCTCAGGAGATGGGATCAGATGAGGATGGGGAGAGAGGGATGGGGGTGGATCCAGGTTAGATACGGAAATAGAATAGAATAGAAGATGGGGAGGAGAGGAAAAGGGGAAGGGGAGGAAAGGAAAATGGAGAAGGAGAGAGGAATGGATGGTGATGGGGCTCAGTTTAGGATGGAGATGGAGATGAAGGGAGGGAATGGGGAAGGGGGGAGAGGAGAATGGGGGAGGGGAATAGAAATGAGGAGAGATGAGGAGGAGGAACGAAAGGGAATGGGGAGGTGGTTGGACTGGGGATTGGGAGGAAGATAAGGAAGGGGAGGTTGGGAGCAGAAAGTGCTATGGGGCAAGGTTAGGGACAGAATTGGGGTTGGGGATGGAGACGACGAAACAGGGCCGGCTCCAAAGAGATGGGTGGGGTGGAGGCTGGGGTGCAGGTGAAAGCGGGGATTGGGATGGGGATGGTTTAGGGTGTGGAGATGGGATTGGGGTCTGCGGGGAGGAAAGGGACGACGTCAGGCTTACCTGGCTCCCTGCCGGCGACCAGGCAGAGACGTTTCCGAGGTGCCGAGGTCTGTGAGCCGGGCGCAGCCAGCGCCCAAAGCACGCAGACACCGGCTCCTGGAGCGCGCGTCCACGCCGCTGTGTGCCAGGCGAGAGTTAGCGGCTGCTGCGAGGGACAGGGAGGTTCGCCCGGGGTAGCGAGGGCAGGAGACGCGAAGTCCCGGGAAAGCGGAGGCCCGGCGCCTCTCCGGCCAGCCCCAGCCGCAGTCCCCAGCCTCCCCAGCCGCGCCTCTCTGCCTCTGGTCCCAGCTGCTAAGCTGGCTCTGGCTCTCTGTGGCTGGCGCAAGGCGGGGAGGTCCCGCGCAGCGCCAATCAAATGGGGGCGTAAGAGAGACCGCTCTCTCAGGGAGACACCGCCCAGCCCCGCCCCCCGGCCTCTGCAGGGCCCCTGGAGCAAGATGCCCCCGCCCCCCCCCATTTCGCTCATCTCTTCCTCTCTGCCCTCCGCCCCCACTCCGCGTCTCTTTTCTAAGGGCCCCACCCCGCCTCTTTCCTCCCAGCTGATCAAATCCTCCCCCCACGGCTGCAGCCCCCCAAGCAGCCCCTTCCCCCGGGGCCTCCCTCCACCCCGCCTCGCCCTTCCCAGAGCCCCCATTTCCCCGTCCCTTACACCTGCTGCTCCCCACCCCGAGGCTCTCAACGGGCGGGGGCAGGGAATGGGAGGGGGGAGAGGAGAAAAGCTTCGTTTAAGTGCGTGCCTCAGATTGGGGGGTGGGGGGGGCGCAGCCCCGCAGAGCCGGTCCATCTGGACCAGGTTGAACAGAGCCCTCGAGCACCAGCTGCTGCCTGCCCCGCACCAACCCCCTCCGTCCCCCAGGGCAGCTTGCTGCCTATTCTCGCCGTGTCTGCCCAGACCAGCTGGGCTGCCATGGCAACGGGAGCCGCGCTGGGCCCCGGAAAGCCGGCCGGAGAGGGACGGAGGGGTGAGGAGCATCATCAAGCCCCGCTTCCAGGCTTCATCCCCCCATCCCCCAGCTCCTGCTCCTGCTGTCCGGCCAGCTGCGTTGATGGTCTCTGCGCTGCGCCTTAAGCTGCTCGAGAATGGGAGAGTTCCCCAAGAAGGCTTTAATATTGGCAATCCTGCTCTCCACCAGCAACATTCCCCTCCCCCAACCTCCCCTGTCCTCAGTCCAGTTCTGAGGGCAACACAACACAACACAATCCAGAGTCATAGAAGATCCTAGAACTGGCTCTACACTCTGCAGCTTTTCTATGGCCCCTCCCAAATGGAAGGGCTCGGAACCAAACTCAAGTCCTCAGCTATCTGTCCCTGCCAGACAGGGGAATCATCTCCAGCCTTGACCTAGCAGCTCTCCCATCCTTAACCCAGATCCAAGCCCCATTCAGCTTTTTTGTTTGTTTGTTTCCTTCTAGTACATTGTCTACACAACCCTTCTGAGTCAGGACCTGGACCACAGTCTTCATGACTCAGAGGTCAACTGCCTGGACACACAACTGCTTCTCTACAAGTTGTCATGGGGAAAGACGTTTCTGCTACACCAATAAAATCATGGGTCTAGTCTATATTCCTAACTCCTCTTAGTAAGGCTGATACATACTGATTTCCTGGTTCAATAAGGTCCCTGGATCTTTTTCTCATAATTAACCCATTTCCACACACACACACCACACACACACACACACACACACACACACACACACACACACACACACTTTTTTGTTCACATTTTTCTACTATCATCTTCTATATGATTTTATGTACTAGAGTTAGAATGCAAGCTCACCAAGAGAAAGGCCTACTTTGTCTTTTTGCCCCCACTACCTAGCCCAGTGCCTGATACCGTCCTTAAAACCTTATTCCAAGTCATGGTATAGAACACGGTTGTTCTATAAGAAATGACAAACAGGCTGATTTCAGAAAAGCCTGGAAAGACTTACATGAACTGATGCTGAAGGAAGCAAGCAGAAGCAAGAGAACATTATACACGCAACAGCAAGACCGTGTGATAATCAATTATGAGAGACTTGGTTCTTTTCAGCAGTTCAGTCAATGATCCAAGGCAATTCCAATAAACTTTGGACAGAAAATGCCATCTCATCCAGAGAGAGAACTATGAAGACCGAATGTGACTCAAAGCATATTATTTTCATATTATTTTCTTTTCTTTTGTCTTTTCTTTCTTATGTTTTTCCCTTTTATTCTGATTTTTCTTCTCAACAAAGACACATATGGAAATATGTTAAAATGAATGTATACATGTAATGTATATATGTCTTTGTATATAAATATACATCATTCACTGGTTGATTCATTGATAGAACTGTTCTTGTTTAGTTGTGTCCAACCCTAACCCCATTTGGATTTTTCTTCGCAAATATACTGGAGTTATTTGCCATTTCTTCCTCCAGTTCATTTTACAGATGAGGAAACTGAGGCAAACAGAGTGAAGAAACTTAGCCAGGATCACTTAGATAGGAAGTGTCTTAGACTAGATTTGAACTCAGGTTTTCTTGAATCTAAGCCCAGTACTTTATCCACTGTGCTACCTAACTGCCTTGGTTATATCTTTCCTAAATTATGAACTTTATGAGGGGAGGGGCACCATGTCTTATCTAAACTTTTAGTCTCATCCAGTACCTAGCATCTGTAAGCATATAAAATTTTTTGATTTAGTTATAAAAAAGAAAGGAAGGAAGGAAGGAAGGAAGGAAGGAAGGAAGGAAGGAAGGAAGGAAGGAAGGAAGGAAGGAAGGAAGGAAGGAAGGAAGGAAGGAAGGAAGGAAGGAAGGAAGGAAGAAAAAATTAATTAATAAGTCTTCCATCCAGGACTTCATTCAAGATATGGATAAAAAATGTTGAACAGAGCTAAGGGCAGATCCTTGGAGCACTTGACTTGAGACCACCTCACACACAAATTGACATTAATCCATTAATCACTATTCTTTGAGTAGAATTGTTCAGCCATTTATGAATCCACCAAACAAGACAATAATCCACTTTACACCTCTCCATTTGATCTATAAGGGGATAATGGGAGAATGTCAAATAGCAAATCAATATCAACCGTGTAATGGTATCTATATATAATCACAGAATTTACAGCTAGAAGAGAATATAGTGATCACTTATTCTAACCTCCTCACTTTACAGATGAATTACAGCATTTCTCCAGGGAAACTTACTAACAAGAAAAATGAAGGTCTACGGATCTCTCTTCAAGAAAATATGGAGAGTAGGAAAATTTTACAGCGACTTGCCTCGAGTGTGAGGGTTGTGTTTCTGCTATAATCAACTGAGTGCTATCTGTGCTTAAAGTGTAAGAAGGTAGGAAGCCAAGAAAAGAAGGAATGAGGTCAACTCTCCATAATAAAAAATAAGAATTGAGAGAGAATAAGATTACTTAAAGGGGGGAAAGAAGAGATATCAATGTTGACATAAAAAAAAAAAAAAGATCTGAAGAGAAAGGGAGATCCTGACTGTTTCTGGAGGGTAGAAGAATACCCATTAAAGAGAAAGGGATGAAGGACTACTGAAAACCTGGACCTAAGAAATAAATGTCTCTTTTTTAAGAGGAGGGAGCTGTATGCACTGGAAAAAAAGCATCTGTTTGTTCTCCAAGGAAATAATGACATATATTCATAAGTATTACCAGATGAATAACCATCCAGTATGTGTCAGAGAAAGATGAAGCTTCTCTCCTGAGGGATATTAAGGTAGTAGTAGTATGTTGCCATAATAACAACAGTAGCAGGTCTGCCATGTCCATGAGGCGTATATTTAGGATGTGACAGAGAAATTCTCACAATTTGCCAAGTCAGATGATGACCAGACAATTTTGGTGATTCATGTATGTTCACATGACACATATGCAAATAAAAGAATCTAGGAAGTGTTGTTAAAATGAAAAAGCATTGACCAACTAATTCTAGGGCATCACTTGAAGACCTTAGGAGCATGTGCAGTGTTTTCTTACTGCAGAAGTAATGAAAGGTGAGGGCTTCAAAAAAAAAAAAAAAAGACAGATTTGAGAAGTGAGAATCTGGTTAAGAAAATGGCACCTGAAATTTGGATCTTAATTTCTGGACCGCAGCTTGAAACATAAGTGTGACAGCTTCCTGGCCAGGGATGGAGTTCACCTGACAAGGGATGGTAAATATTTACATGGAATGTTACAAATCTGATCAAAATGCTTTAAAGTGAAAAGAAAGGAAGAGGATAGAACTGAATAAGTTTTAAATACCATTCTAGAGAGAAGCTACAATGTAGAAGGAAGAATAGCAATGGAGTCCAATAGAACAGTGGCCAAAAGATATGAGCAATTTTCAAAAGAATTTGTAAACTAGAAATAACCACATAAAATATGTTCACTAGAGCACCAACCCTGAAGTCAGGAGGACTTGAGTTCAAATTTGGCCTCAGACACTTAACACTTCCTAGCTGTATGACCCTGGGCAAGTTATTTAACCCCAACTGCCTCATCATATATATATATATATATATATATATATATATATATATATATATATATATATATATGTTCATTTATGTTCATTAAAGACAGATACAAAATAAAGCAATTCCAAAATTTCATTTTACTCTATGAAAATTGGCAAAGATGACAAAAGGATCAATGGTGGGAGGGCTTTAGAAAGACAGACACAGCAATGCATCTTTAATGAAGCTTGATAGTGGTCTGGTTTCTATATATTAATTCATAATTATGTAAGAAATACTATTAAACTTCCCAGACTCTTTAAAGCAGCAACCTCACTCCAAGGCATTTACTCCAAGAAAGTCAGACAGAACCCAAAATCCAATATATAACAAAACATTCGCAGCAGCCCTGTTTGTGGTAGAAAGGATTAGAAACAAAGTGAATACCCATTACTTGGGTCTAAAAATGGCATATGGACTTAAGAGCATATTATTATACAGCACAAAATGGCAAATGTAAGGAATTCAAAGGAACAGGAAGATTTGTATAGACTTGGATAGAGTGATATAAATTGAGAGCTTAAGATATACAATGATTACAAAAATGCATATAGAATGATTGCTGAAATGAAATAAAACTCTTTGAGTAACCAAAAACACACGAAGAATCCAAAGAACAGATATAGACATTGATATAGATATAGATCTTTTAGAAACACATGATATTATTCATGTGAGATGAGCCAAGAACTGGGAAGGGAAAACATGGTAAAGTATGTTTAGGTGAAGACCAAGAGAGAAAGAAACAGCTCATTTTGTCTCCAGGCTATACTATAAACCATCTCAACAGCAAGATAGTTGTAATGTGATAGGACTCAATCTGTCTACCAGTGCTCTGTTCACACAAAGCAGAATATCAAATAATTCCTTAATTTTCCTTAAAGCTAATTTAATCTTTCAAGGGGGTAGAAATCATAGAGTTTTATAGTTAAAAGAGACCTCAGCATCTATTCAATCCATCCCCTATCCAAAAGGCATAATTCATCTAACAAATGGTCAGGGCTCTATTACTTCAATAAAGGGATGATCACCATCTCTCATGGTATCTCATTACATTTATGGGCAACTCAAGTCATTGGAAAATTTTCCTTCTCTGACATCGAGCCTCAATTTGCTTCTTTACAGTGTCTAAACTGGATTGGATTTTCACCATCAAAGAGGAATTGAAGACAAATAGAAATGATAGAAATGTTATAGGGAAATGAATAGTCTATCTTAAAAATGAAATAAAAACCGGGTACATACCCTAGATTGAAGGAAAGCTGATTTCAAAAAGAAAGTATCAGTGATATGTCATATTATTGACATTATTAATGACATGATTAATGACATATCATTAAATAAATATGAATATTAATTATTAAATATTTATATTTAATATTAAATAAATAGAAAGAAATGTTTATATTTAATATTAAATAAATAGGAAAAGTCAACTCGGGATATGAGATGCTCTCAAGAATTGGATTCGGAAGCCATCAGAAGAACTTCACACTTGTTTATCAACTCCATGTTCAGTGACCCTTCTTTCATTTCTGAAGCCATATGAGACTCAGAAATGAAGGGATAATGATAACATTAGAGATGGAAGGAAGAAAAGAAGCGTTCATTAAATGCTTACTATGAGCCAGGATGGGCGTCTGAATGATGCCATAATGCATAAAGCATCAAACTGAGAATCAAGAAGACTCATATTCATGAGTTCAAATGCAACCCAGATACTTACTAGCTATGTGACCTTGGGTAAGTCACTTCATGCTATTTGCCTCACTTTCCTCATCTGTAAATTGAGCTAGAGAAGGAAATGGCAAGCCATTTTAGTATTCCTGCCAAGAAAATCCCAAATTGGGTCACAAAAAGTCAAAAACAACTGAACAACAACCAAAAATGTGTCAGGCACTGTGTTAAAAGTTTTACAAATAATATCTTATTTGATCATCCCAACAGCCATAGGAAGTAAGTGCTATTGCCATCATTATATTATAGTCGAAGAAATTGAGGCAAACAAGGGTTTTTGCCCAGCATCACAGGGCTAGGAAATATCTGCAGCTGGTTGAACTCTAGTCTTTCCTGACTCCAGTCCCAACACTCCATCCTCTGGGCCATTATGCAATAGTCATGTCCAAGTACTTAAAGGGTTGTAACATGGAAGACATGATTCTATTTGCCCCAGAAAAACAGAATAGAACTCAATGGGCTGATGTTGCAAAGAAACGATATATTTAGGCTTGATGTCAGGAAAAAATCCCTAATTAGAGCAATGAAGAGGTAAGATGTGCTATCTGAGGAAATGATGGTTTCTTCTTCATTGGAGGTCTCCAGACTGAGATAATGCTTAGATTCTGAGGAACAGGGACCTAGAGTTTCAGTGGCTTGCTGAGGTCACATGAGTAGGGAAGCAAATCTAAGTCTCCTGATTCTTAAATCGGTAATTTTTCCATTCTACTATCGTCCTCCCTATGATAAATTATGGATAAAATTGTACCCTACTGACAACATAGGCTGCATTACATTTATTATGAGTGCTTCCTTTCAAAGCTACTTATTGGATGAAAAAAAAGCAAGACCCAATTACCTTAATGGACCAATCATCCAAATAGAGAACAGATGAAAAATTTATATGAAAAAAGTAGAATGCCAGTAGAAAGATGGCATTCATCGAATCCATTAGATTATTAACCCTGCCAACAAAAGATATGAGAGTAGTTTGAGATGACCTTTATTTTTTTCTAAGCAAGAGATAATTGCTCACATTTGTCTAGGATTTTAAGGTTTACAAAGTTAATCATATGCATTGCTATTACTATTGTTATAATTATTAAACCCATACTGCCTCCTAGTGATCATCTCTTTCCTTTCTAAGTGTTCACCAACAACTAAAAAATTCACATTTTGCTCACCTGTGGATTCTGAAATTTTCCGTCTCCTCATTTTGTTGAAAATCTGGGCGGTATTAGCCCACCTCCAGGTGTCTCATGCCTCTTCAACTCTCCTTAAAGATTCTTAAGGATGAACCAACTGGAAAGGGGAAGAGATGGAGAAGAAGGTCTCAAAAGTCCCTTCTTTGAAGACTGGAGAAGGCTGGACTTACAATGAGGTCATCTGGGTTCATATTGGCAATTTGTTATTTTCTCCTTATATGACTTTGGGCAAATCACTCTACTTCTCTGAGCCTAAATGTCTTCCTGGGGCAAAGAGAACAATTCTATCATGTCTTCCATGTTACAACCCTTTAAGTACTTGGACATGATTATTCCATAATGGCTCAAAGGATGGAGTGCTGGGCCTGGAGTCAGAAAGATCTGAGTTCAAATCCAGCTGCGGATACCTCCTAGCCATGTGATGCTGGGCAAATGATTTAACCCTTGTTTGCCTCAATTTCCTCGACTATAATATAGTGATGGCAATAGCACCTACTTCCTATGGTTGTTGGGTCGATCAAATAAGATATTGTTTGTAAATATTGTACAATTACAATACTTGTAATGGAAAGTGCCCTCTTCATCCAGAGAGAGAACTATGGAGACTACAAATGGACCAAAGCATAATATTTTCACCTTTTTTGTTGTAATTATTTGTTTGTTTTTTTTCTTTTTCATGTTATTTTTTTCCCTTTTGATCTGATTTTTCTTGTGCAGCATGACAAATAAGGAAATATATTTAGAAGAACTACACACGTTTAACCTACATCAGACTGTTTGCTGTGTTGGGGCATGGGAAAGAGAAAAAAATGAAAGACGAGGTCTGGCAAAGGTGAATGTTGAAAAGTATCTTTGCATGTATATGGAAAAACAAAATGCTATTAAAAAATTTAAAAACAAATAAAATGAAGGGATTTATTCCATGACATTTTAGATCCCTTAAAAACGAAGAGATTATTTTGCTATGATCTTTCTGGTTCTCAGATTACTAGATTTTGTCAGTTGCCTAAGACCTACCCAAACCTAGTTTGAAGTTCTGGAGATCATAACAATTCTAGATACCTTAAGCTAACCCGAAATACAGTTACCCAACATCCTTAGGCAGCTGGCATCCAATGATTAACTTTGGATCTGGAATCAAAAGACTGATTCAAAATCCAGGTCTGCCACTTACCTGTGTGATGATTGGCAAGTCATTAAACCTCTTGTTTTTTCTACTATTAAATGGGGAGGGTAGACTTCTTGTTGTTCAGTCATTTCAATCATGGCTGATTCCGCATGTCCTCATTTGGAACTTTCTTGGCAGGGATACTGGAGTGATTTGTTATTTCTTTCTTCAGTGAATCTTACAGATGAGGAAACTGAAGCAAAAAGGGTAAAATGACCTGCCCAGGATCACACAGCTTGTAAGTATAGGAGGCAGGAATTGAAATCAACCAGATGAGTCTTTCTGACTCCAAGTGTGGCACTCTATGCAGTATAGTGTCACCTAGCCACATTTAAGGGCTTACCGTTTCCTGAGTTGACTGTAGGTATGTTCTCTTAGAGGTTTCTCCTCTGGGTCAGCAAGGTTTTGCCACAGCTGGAGGGGAATGGAGTGGAGAGAGAGAAGGGTGGGAAAATTTGAATTGTACAATATGTTTAGGTCACCCAAGAAAGCATCATCCACCCCCAAAGATGTTGAAGGATCTTCAGTTTCCTAATCCATAAAGGGAATAATAATAACAGCACCCACTTTCCAAGGTTGTAGAGAAACCAAATGGCACAGTGGACAAAGCACTGGTCCTGGATTCAGAAGACCTGTATTCAAATGTGGCCTCAGATAATTACTGGCTATATGAGCCTGGGCAAGTCATTTATAGACTTTGCCTCAGTTTCTTCAATAGGAAAAGGACATGGCAAACCACTCCAATATCTTTGCCAAGAAAACACCAAATGGGATCACAAAAAGTCAGAAATGACTGAAAACCTCTGAACAACAATACATAATTTTGAAGTATTTAAAAAGTGTCTGGCATGGTGGTATAGAAATGTTAACAGTTGCTATTATTATTATTATTTCTCTAATTGGATGCGATTACTTCATACTGGATTACTCTATACTGTGATCATATGTGATTAAAACAAAACCCAAAAAGAGATAAGATGACTTTCTATGTAAGAAAATTGGTTCTGATTTTTCTTGTGCAGCATAATAAATATGGAAATAAGTTTAGAAGAATTACACATGTTTAACCTATTTTGGGTGACTTGCTGTCTAGGGAAAGGGGGAGGTGGGAAAGGAGGGAGAAAAATTTGGAACACAAGGTTTTGCAAGGGGGGATGTTGAAAACTATCTTTGTGTGTATTTTTAAAAAAATATGCTATTATAAAAAAAAGAAAAGAAACAGGACCAAAGTCCAATAAAAGTAATAATCATGAGAAGAATTAAAAATAGAAATGCATTCAATTGAATTGATTTTATCTGATTGGTAATGATTTGTTTTATGTTTTTAAATACAAAATATCATATGTATTGTTATTGTGCTTCCCAAATCTTATACTGTGAAATTTGGTAAATCTTTGTATTGTAAATGCAATTAGAATAAATTTCTCTTTTAATCTAGATGTTGTTAAAAATGTGATCAAATATTTAAAAACTATTAAATATTTAATTGGACATATTTTGCTTTAAAATAGATATATTGTTTGGAAGAGGGAAAAATAAGAAAGTTTTCAGTTATATTTACTTGCGTGAGTTCCCTGGGGCTTTCAACCCTTGGGCTGGGTTATAAGATCTTATCAGCTCCTGTGATTTGTTGGCTCGCACCACTCCCAAAGTGTGAAAACTTACTGGGTTGTTTTAGAGTAAGAATGAGCTTTATCTGAAAGATCATGTGATTGGCACTTATAAAATATATGAAATTGTACCTGTGATAAAACAGGCAGCTAGGTGGCTCAGTGGATAGAGTGCCATAGAGTCAGGAAGACTCATCTTTGTGAATTCAAATTTTGCCTCCAACACTTACTAATTGTCTGCCTCAGTTTCTTCCTCTGTAAAATGAGCTGGAGAAGAAAATGGCAAACCACTCCAGTTTCTTTATCAAGAAAACTCCAAATGGGGTCACAAAGAGTCCGACAAGACTGAATACGATTGAACAACAACATGTTATAAAAAAATGATATCTTTGAAGTTTACATCTTTTAATCAACTTAGTAACAATAAATTTCATAGTTCAAAGATTTCATTTTGCATTATACATTAATAGGCAATTTCTATTAGTTTGAAGATTTACAGTGGTTAGTACTTTTTTCTGATTTTGAATTAATTATCAGGCATTCATTGTATTCAAAATGTGATTGTTATATATGAAATGTATAATAATATATTATAATTATGGAATATTTATAATATATATTCATATGAATAGAGAGAGAATTATATATATCATATATATTATATTTGAAAAACAAATGAAATGTCTTTATGAATGCACAGTCAAAACATTATTACAATAATATCCTAGCCCTAAACTTTATTTAGTGAAATTTGCTATATGAGGCAAAAATCTCTTGGGACTGTGATTTGATATGGTTCTCACTTTGATTTTGGGTGTGACTGTCTGAAGTGTTGTTAACCCAATAACCCACCATGCAAGGGAAACACCCTGTGCTGCAGTTTGAGAACTACTACAGGTGGGTGTCTATCACAGGGGAAAACTGAACGGATGTCCCTTGGCAGGGGCAAAGGCAGAAGCCTGTTGACTCAGTTTCTCCATTGTCAACTGTTTTTTTTTTCCTAAACAGGAAATTAGCACCTCCCCCCTGCCCAGTTAATTCTGAACCTGGCCATAATACCCTGTGAATAAATGTGGAAATTTGCTATATAATTGGCTGTTAAATATGACTCAAACCTAGGAATTAAACAGGGTCAAGGGCGTTATAGAAGAAATATCTGCACGTGACAGGAGGTTAGCTGGGGTGGTTTCTGAGACCCATTCCAGAGCTAAGGATTTTTATTTCTTAAGTCCATTCTGCAAGTCTAAGACTGTAAAGTCTGTATTTTGCTCCAAGTTCTTCCACTTTATATATAATTGGAAAAGCCTCTGTTCCTCTTTGAGCCTTAGTTTCCTATCCTGTACAATATGGGTTCTAATGAGCTAGAATGGAGGTTTTTAACATTTTTAGTACCATGTAACACTTCCTTCTCAGAATAAATTAAAAAAACATTCATAATTGTTTAAAATTAGTGAGAACAAAGATGATTTTTTTTCATCCAAGTTCACAGTTTTCCTGAAATCTATCCACAGATAGATTGGGGTCTGTTGACCCCAGATTAAAAATCATTGATCTATAAATTAATCATTTGATCTTGGCCAAGTCAATACCTCTTTCCAGATCTCAGTTTCCCTGATCGCATAAGGAATCGGAATAGATGATTTCTATGTTGCCTTCTAGCTGTGGATCTATAAGTGTGATTGCCATGAATGTATCTTTTCTTCAGGCAGGGATGCTCCTCCACCCTTCCTGTCCTTTTAAGCACAGCCCCACCTGATCACTAAATCATGGGGATATGAAAAGTGGACATCTTCGGCCCATATTGTTGACTGAGATTGGACCCATTTTCAGGGTAATGGGCACACTCCCTGGCAGCTGCATCCAAACATGCAAATCCCCTGCCCTGCACCAGATGGAAAGTTTCAGTCTTACTCACCGAACAACCACAGGCCGTGCCCCCGGGTCCTTGAAAGGGCCCCAGCTGAATGTTCATCTGAGTAGGGTTTAAGATAAAGGAAGGTGGGAGAGGAAGGGTGTGGGCTCCCCACACAGCAGTTACAATGTAAGCTTTGCCCACACCTAACAGCCCCCCAACTCCTTCCCCGATTACAACTTCATCTCATCTTTCTTTCCATTTGTTATTAGTGTCTCTTCAAGCAGATATAAAGATGTGAATGTTTTTGTTTATTGTGAATGTGTGCAGTGGAGTTCTATTGGAAGAAGTTACATCCAGGAGCAGCTAGGTGGTACACCAGCCCTGAAGTCAGGAGGACCTGAGTTCAAATCTGACCTCAGATACTTAAAATTCCTAGCTGTGTGACCCTAGGCAAGTCATTGCAGAAGAAGAAGAAGAAGAAGAAGAAGAAGAAGAAGAAGAAGAAGAAGAAGAAGAAGAAGAAGAAGAAGAAGAAGAAGAAGAAGAAGAAGAAGAAGAAGAAGAAGAAGAAGAAGAAGAAGAAGAAGAAGAAGAAGAAGAAGAAGAAGAAGATCCTTTTTTGTTGACATCATGGAATGATGTCTTGTCTTGTTCCTGAACTGGATTTCAGTGAGGCAGAATTGCACAAAGTCATCAGTCTTACTCTCTCTTCTGGTGTCATCCAAGTTAGTGGCAAGTCAAGATGAACAGGGATGGCCCAGGATGCAGTGAATGACCTTAGTGTCTTTGATGTCTAAGCACGCCACAGTATTTGCTTCAGCCACCTCCGTGGCCATCAGGACAAATTGTCCTCATCCACCCATCCTGCAAGGAGACATCTTGACGGGTTTAAGGTAGACATATCCTAACTCAGCATTGATTTTGAGGCTTATCAGTTACCCTCAGCCTCGTTTAGGTCTTCTGCCAAGATATGGCCACAAGCTACAGCTTCTTGGAGCCACAAATGGGAGTTGGGTGGCGGGGAACACCAAAGGTAAAGGAGTAACCCTGAAAAGGGCTCCCCAAACAACCTATACACCCCAAGGAAAACTGGGGGAACCAGAAAAGAGCTACTTTGGAAACAATCTCAGTGACAACTCTGCTTGGTTAAGCAAACGCAAAGAACAGGGCCTTGTGTCCCAAGAATAGTAACGCTAAATCTGCTCGGGGATGGACTCGGCTCTGTAGCCCCAAAGGACAAAATAAAAAGAAATCTTATTCATAATAACAATAATGGTAATGATAATGATAATGACAGTAAATGTCAGTGTTAACGCCATTGGAAAAGATGAGAAAAATGAGATAATGATGATAAAGGAGATTAAAATGATGAGAAGAGCATAATGATAATGAGAGTTCTCTACCCACAAATTAAAGCCTGGATGTTGAGTCGAAAATAGGTTCTTGGAGGTTAAGCCAGTCGACCACAAATCGTACCAAATTGGTACAATTCTCCAGACTGCACAGATCAAGAGACAGAGCACTGGATTCTGGAGTCAGAGGATAGGGGTTCAAATCCCCACCTCTGTCATTTGCTAGTTGTGTCACTTAGCTTCTTAGAACTCAGTTTCCTGATCTGTCAAATGATGAGGAATAGAGTAGAAGATATTAAAGTCCCTCCCATCTCTAAATATATGATCCTATCATCAAGGAGAGCTTATGGTTGTCCTCTGAGAACCAGCCTAGCTAAGCTTGACCAACTCAATTCTCCAGGCATCCGTGAAGCACCTACTATGTGCAGGGAACAAAGACAAGAAACTGACCCTGCCTTTAATGAGCCTATATCCTGTGGAGGGGAAGGGTACAACATAGACACAAATAAGTAAATATAATGTAAATACAAAGTAATTTCAGAAGGGAGAGAGTGCTAATAGTTAACATCAAGAAGTCAAGAAAGGTCTCAGGTAGGGTTGAGCTTTAAGAAAAACTGGGAGTTCTACTAAGCAAAGGCAATGATCAGACATGGGGGAGTATATTGCAAAGGCATGGAGGTGGGAGATGACACATCTCACATGGAAGAAGATAGCTAAGAGAAAATACAGGAAAGGAAAAGCAGGTGAGGGAATACACGAAAGGAAAAGCAGGTGGAAGTCAAATTGTAGAGAATTTTAACTGCTGGGGCAAGGAGTTTGTATTTCTTCCTAGAGGTAAGAAGAAAACATGGGAGAATTTTGAGTAAGATTTGATAATTATTTCTGATAGTAAATGGGTTTTTGTTTTGTTTGAGTTTGGTTTGGTTTGATTTTCTCAGCTCCAGAAATGTCTGAAAATAAGTTCCTCAAGTTTGAAGGGACCATGATTATCTTTAGTGGAGAGTTGCCACAGTACCCAGATCTTGAATCCCTGAAGGACCAAATAACAACAATCACTAACAAGATGTTATATGTTATAAATAAAAAGCTTTAATAAAATAAATAATTAAGTAAATGAATATTAAAAAAATAAATAAAAAACAAGTGACCCCCAAAAGATGTTATATTGCTGAGGGGAGAGATACTGGAGTCAGGCCAAACCTGAGTTCAAATCCCAGCTCTGTGTGATAATGCAAGTCACTGCTCCTCTCCAAGAATCAATTTCCTTTTTTATTATTTAAATTGATTATTTTTAAAGAGAGAGAGAATAATAGCACTGAAACACTAAATTTGGAGTCAGAGAGCTCTGCCTCTGCTACATTCACTGTGGTACCCTGGTCAAATCATATAACCCCTCTCAGTTTCAGTTTTCTCATCTGTAAAATAGGCACAATCACAACACATATCTGATGGTGGATTCATGAGGCCCAGATGAATTAGTAAACATTAAAATGGCTTTGCTAACCTTAAAAATGCTATTTAAATATGATCTATTATTAGCATTTATGATTTCAACAATAAAGTTATTGTGTTTCAAGTGTCTAATTAATGTTAATTATATCAATTGTTTGACTATTAAATATTAATTAGATGATAAGTGCTTTCTACATTTTTAAGTTTTACCTAGATGTGAGGTATAGAGCTGGCCCAATATAGCCAATATTACTGAGTTGTTCTTTTCCCATCATTATGCAACAGTGTGGCTTTTTCCCCAGAATGCTTTGAAATCATGGTTTGGTTTTTTGGTTTTTTTTTTTTTTTTCACTGCATTAGCCCAGAGAAAGATGACAACTTGTTCTAAGTCAACCAATAAATCCAAGTCTGGGCTCTAAGGTCGCTGGGTCCTAGCACACTGTGCTGCTCACTGCAGCTAAACCCCCTGCTGTCAGAGAGGATGACAGATGCTAGCTAGCCACCCGTCCTCTCTCCATCCGCCTCAGCCGCCGGTGCAGGGAGACCCGGGCGCCATCCGCATCCGCAGCAGCATCCTAATCTCATGGAACATTCTTAGCTCTAAACAAGACACTGTGCCTTAAACATTGGCTGCTAACAGCCCTCCTGGGCCTCATTACCAGCCTGCCTCCACTGCCTGCCTAACAAATGCTGTCTCCAATGGTTCCCAAAGGTAAACGATGGAGCCCCAGAGCTGGACATGTCAGCAAATCTCTAGCCAGGCAGCTCCAGCCCAGACACTGCAGGGGCTACCTCGGGATACCCTTCCCTCTACCCCCTCCCAAAGCTGGCTCACACCGGCCCCTAGAGCCTTCACCCTTCAAGATAAAAAACTCTGGAGGTTGTCTGGAATGATCACAGAACCTTAAAACAGAATCCGAGACAGGACCTTGGACAGCACAAATGATTTCAGAGCTGGGAGAGACCTTAGACCATGGAAGGTCAGCACTAGGAAGGGCCCTAGAACACAGACTATCAAAGCTGGGAGGGAACTTCTGGGAGCCAGGGGTGGGGACATTTCCTCTCCATAAGGACATTTCTCTATTAATTTGATATTCAGTCATTTTTTCAGCCATCATCTCTTAAGGGTGTGGTTTGCCATTTTCTTCTCCAGCTCATTTTACAGATTAGGAAACTCCAAACAAAAAGGGTGAAGTGACTTGCCCAGGCTCACACAGCTAGTGAATGTCTTGGCTGAATTTGAATTCAGGTCTTCTTGACTCCATTCTATCCACTGAGCCACCTGGCTGTCCACTCTATTAATTCAATTTAGTAATTTATAATCTTATAGATTCCCCCAAGCCTCCCCTTCCCTCCATTCTCCGTTACTGTTAGCAGCTCCCAATCTCTTTGTCATTTAGACTTCTCACTATGTCTTATCCCATCATCTCCAAGGCTCTAGGGAGGTCAAAAAGGACAAAAACAGCTTTTGCCCTGATGGAGTTCACAATTCAGAATACACAAATAAAAAATATACAGACCACATTGGAGGTGAGCTACTATTAAGGGGGACCAGGAAGATGGGATTTTGGCTCAGCTTGTCAGTCAACTCAGTCCATTAGCATTTAATAGGTCTTGATGGCCATTTAGACATGGGAAGATGGGAGATAGGTCATTTAGTTCCTAGTTTTCCATACAAGGAAACTGAGGCTCAAGGGTATTTACTCTGTAAAGTCCAAGAGAGTGTGATGAATTCTCCCCCAAGCTCCATCAGCCACAAGACTCCAATTCATAGAACAAAGGTATAAGGACTTCCTCTCTCTGCTCATCACCCCCTCCAACCCTAAGCTGCTAATCCACCCCACCCTCAACCCTGCATGGAGCCTAACCACAGAGAAAACCCCCAGGAAACAGCAAAAAACAAGACTAGGTGTCCTTCCTGCTTTGTGAAGGTAGGTGGAGGGTGGGACGGAGTGTTTGGCCAAGGGTGCAAGGTTTTAGAACAAAAAATGTCAGAGCTAGAAGGGCTCTCTAGAACAGGGAATATCAGAGGGGCAAGAGCCTTCAAACAGAAAGCTCACAGATCACCGCTGGGAGGGGTCTTAGAACAGAGAAGGGCAGAGATGGTCTAGAACAGGGAATGTCAGAGGGGCAGGGGCCTTCAAACAGAAAGCTCACAGCTCACCGCTGGGAGGGGTCTTAGAACAGAGAAGGGCAGAGATGGTCTAGAACAGGGAATGTCAGAGGGGCAGGGGCCTTAGAACAGGGAGGGTCAGAGCTGGTAGGAGGGGATTCAGAATAGGGCATGTGCGGATTGGAAAGACTCTTACAATGGGGTATGTCTGGACTGGAAGGGGCCTTAGAACACGGAAGGTCCAAGCTAGGAAGGATCTTAGAACAGAGAATGTCAGAGCTGGGAAGAATTTTATAATAGGGGATGTCAGACCTGGGAGGGGCCTTAGAACAGGGGATGTCAGACCTGGGAGGGGCCTTAGAACAGGGGATGTCAGAGCTAATGGGAGGAGCTTCAGAACAGAGAATGTCTCAGCTAGAAGGACTCTCTAGAACAGAAAATGTCAGAGGGGCAGGGACCTTCAAACAGAGAATATCACAGCTGGGAGGGGCCTTAGAACAGGGAAAACCAAAGCTGGAAAGACCTTTCAAAATGGAGAATGTCAGAATTAGGAAGAGTTTAAGACAGGAAATGGCTAAGGGAGCCTTAGAACAGGGAAGATTGGAGCTAGGAGAGGCCCTAGAATAGAGAAGGTCAGAGCTGAGGAAGGAGAAGGAGGAGGCTTAGGACAGAGAATGTTAGAACTGAAAGGCTTCAGAAAGCAAAATGTCTGATTTAGAAGGGTCTTTAGATTCATACTATATAGACTATAGGTGATATAAAAACCAGGAGAAATCTTAGGATAATAATTATCTGAGCCAGAAGGAAATTTAAGAGAATCTAGCCCTGAGGTTCATAATTTTTTTTTTATTTTAATCACTATAATTTGATATAATGGGTTTCTTTTGTAATATCATGAATCTCATTGAATGCATTTTAAAACATTCTTCTGTCCACAGGACACACAAAAGACCAAAAATCCCTGCTCTAAACCAATCTCCCCATTTAAAAGATAAGAAACCCAAGGACTAAGGTGGAGAAGGTATCTGTTCAGGACCACACAATGTCTAAGTGCAGAACTGGATCTTTTATTTTATTTTTTTCTTCTTCCAATCTTTTTTTCCCATTATAGCTTTTTATTTACAAGTTATATGCATAAGTAATTTTTCAGCATTGACAATTGCAAAACCTTTTGTTCCAATTTTTCTTCTCCTTCCCCCCACCCCTTCCCCCAGATGGTAGGTTGACCAACACATGTTAGATATGTTAAGAACAGGATCTTTTAAATCCCCATTGGCTCATTCTTTATTTTACCCAGACATCTCCAGGGTAATCAATGTAAATTTCCAGAAGGGCTTGGGAATGTCACTCATAAGCTGCTCATGGAGCAGGAGAAGGAGCCCAATTGTTTTATTTACCCAGAGTTACCTTCCCCTATCTACAGCTGACTCTGAGACTCCTCAGGGACCATCATCCCCTCTGAGTTCTCCTCCTTATTCTTAAGATTAGAGGCCTGGACATAAGGCATGGGCTGGTGGAAGGCCCACGCATGAGTTCCTTAGGATTCCTGGGCCTCAGTTTCCCGAAACCTCAGAGCAGGCAGGGGCTCAGTTGTCAGGCAAAGCATGAATCCCCACTGCAATATCCTTGTTAGTCATTGTCTACTCTTTCCTTGAATGCGTCCAGAGTCTCCCAAGACAGTTCATTCAACTTTTCTCAGAATCAGAAAACTCTTAGGATCACAGGATCATCTATTTAGATGGGAGAGGGACCCCAAAGGCCGTCTAATTCAACCCCTTCATTTCCCAGATCAGGAACCCGATGTTTGGGGATATTTATTCATCTGCAAGGTGAACAGGGACTGTGTGACCTTCCTGGCTCTGTGAGCCAAGGGCAGGGCTATGTTGGTAAATGCTTTAAACAAACAGCTCTCTGAGGAATATGCTCCCACACGCTTTTCAATTTAACCTCTATTATTAATATTTTTTCCATCACTTTCTCGAGTCTATATAATTAACAAAACATAAATCAAACCCCGATTTAGAGCATTTGCCGATTTCATATCTGTTCACACTGAAAGTTTAAGAATTGGCTCATTAGGAAAGGCAGGTCTAGCATCTTAATTCATTTCACCTCCCTCAGTTTCCTGTAAATTGAGGGGGCTGAAGTCCCTTCAGACCCTAGGTCTCTGTCTCTACAATTTTGTAAGTCTTGTTCTGATGAACCAAGAAAGCAATAATTATCAGTATGTGCTTTTCGATTTCTAAAAGGTATATGTTGAGATATCATGGACAAGGTTACTGAACAGGGATTGCAGTATCTAATCATTTATCTTTTTGATAAACCTGGACCTCAGTTTTGTCATTCATAAAATGGGCATAAGAACCCATGTTCTGCTTATTTTGCTTTGCCCATAAAATTAGAAAATAAAGATGAAAGATCCTTTTTGCTGAGGGGCAAAAGTCAAAGTCTCCCACGACCAACCACTTACCTGCAAGGACATATGGAGGTGAATAAAGTCAAAGGGGGCTCTCCTGGAGAGTATGAGGCAGCTGGCTTTGGGACCCGGGCAGCCTTCACCCCGGTCGCTGGGAGACTCTGGCCTGGGGCCCAGAGAGCAGCAAAGCTAGAATCCTGACTCCCAGAGGATTGCAAACTCTGCCCTCCCCCATGGGTTTGGCTTGACTGCATTGCCTCCGAGGAAGCCCTGCAAATGTTTATGCTGTTCATTAATAAGAAATGGCCTGGCTCTGCAGAGTCACTGCAGTAGGGAACAGCAGCAGGAGGAGGAAGAGGCTGGGGTGGGGCCGGGAGTCGTCCCACTAGGCCATTCCTAGCACTGCCCATCCCTCTCTTCCTCCCTGAACCAGCCCCAGGCCAAAGAGAGAGGTCCAATTCTTTGGCTACTGGTAGACACCATCCCCAGCCACCCTGTTCTGTGACCCTTCAGTCATTTTAGCCACATCCAATGCTTCACGATCCCATTTGGAGTTTTCTTGGTAGAAATACTGGAAAGTTTTGCCATTTCTTTCTCCAACTCATAGATAAGGAAACTGAGGCAAGCAAGGTTAAGGGCTCACACAGCTAGATTTGAACTCAGGGAGATGAGTCCTGATTGTAGACCTGGCACTCTAACCAGCGTACCACCTACCTGCCTTCATCCCCCCCAACTTCACCACAATAACCAAGTCTGATCCAGGTTAAACATCCCAGTTACTTCAAAGATCCGCATCAAACATGGTTTAGAGTCCCTTCACCAAAGTCGGGATGAGAGTTCAAATCCTTATTTTTCCTTTTACTCTCTGTATAAACTTGGGGAAGCCTTTTAATCTTTTTTGTGCCTCAGTTTCCCCCTCTATAAAATGGCAGGAGATATCTTCCAGGATTAAATCTATGGACTTTTCATCCCTTAGCTTCCTAGGTCCTTGATTTTATCTATGAATTGAGGAGGGTGAACTTTGAGATCTACTCTGGGGGGAGGATCGTATGATTCCCATGGACTAGAAGGAGCATTAACTCTGCTTCTGGAAGTCCTCTATCCAAATCCTGCTGCCTCATAGATCAGGGAAAATGGATTCTCCGCTCTGGACTTCTTCCACTTCTGGTTAAATGAGCCTTGGCTCTGAAGTCAGAGGCTCTGAGTTCCAATCCAAGCTCAGGTATTCCCTGTGAAATTTGGACAAATCACTCTTTCTCTCTGTACTCCCAGCTTCCCCAGCTGTAAACTATATGTTATCTAAGGCACCTTCCAGCTCCAAATTGAGATGAGGAGAATGGGCTGGATGAAAATCAGATTCAGGTAGAAAGCTGGATGCAAAGGAGGGCTCCCAGAATCTTCAGGACTCAATTCCTGTACCATAATTGGACATTTTCCCAAGCATCTAAAAAGCTATATAAAAGGGAAATCTATTCTTTTTGTGTCTGGGAGGATACAAAAATACCTTCTTTAATATTAAAATAGAGAGCAGCTTGGCTTGTATTTCTGGCCTTTCTATTTCCTGCGTGTCCTTAGACAAGTAACTTCCAGAGCTGTACCTAAGGTGGAATAAGTAGGGCTTTGTCATAGGGTCCTATATTTAGAGACTATTTGAACTGGGATGAACTCTTATCCTGCCCTAGCTTCTTGTCCCTCCTTCCTTTCCTATTTCCTAAATCCTATCAATTTAACACCGATATCCCAGGGTCTCTGTCTCCTCACCACTGATAGTACCAGGTCTCTTCCACTCTAGTTCCATTAAAAGTGTCCTTTGTGCTACTTAGCTCAGATGTAAAAATTTCCATTCTGGACGCTTTCCCTCTCTGACATTCAGTTTTCCCTGAAGCATAAGGATATTAAATAAGATGCAAGGTAGGCAAGAGTCAACTCCTAAGGGCTAAAAGGAATCAAACATAAAATCTTCTGTGTGAATATTTACACCTCAGAATTGGGCAACCTGCCAAATTGTGGTTTGTTTTGTTGATTATCTGGACTTAAGTGATAGAGAAAGTGTTTACCATGAGGATTATACTTTAAAATGTGTCCCCAAGATTCACTTTCTCAGTGAACTGATTGTTAAACATTCCCTTGGCTAGGAGGTTGGTCTATGGGACAAAGTTAAGTCATTTCCACTAATCTCCTGTACTAGAGATAGCACAAAAAAATAAGGTCTTTGCGTCCAAGTGATTTGAATTTTTTATAGATTTTATTTTCCCCCAATTGCATGTACAAATAATTAATATTTTTTTAAATTTTGAGTTTCAGATTCTCTCCCTTTCCACACTCCTCCCTGAAATGCTAAGCGATTTGATATAGATTCTACATGTGTTTGATGCAATACATATTTCCATATTAGTCATGTTGTGAAAGAAAACACAGACCCCCTGCAAAAAAAAAATGCAAATGTAGAAAGTGAAAAATAGCATGTTTTGATCTGCATTCAAAGTCATCAGTTCTTTTTCTGGAAGTGGTTTTTTTTTATCATAAATCCTTTTGAATTGTCTTGGAGCTAAATGAAATGAGTAGAACCAGGAGCTCACTGTACACAGCAACATCAATATTATACAACGATCAATTCTGATAAACATGACTCTTTCCAACAATGAGATGACTGATGCCAGTTCCAGTGATCTTGTGATGAAGAGAGCCATCTACACCCAGAGAGAGGACTGTGGGAACTGAGTGTGGATCACAACATAACCTTCTCACTCTTTTTGTTGTTGTTTGGTTGCATTTTGTTTTATTACTCGTTTACTTTCTTTTTTTGATATGATTTCTTTTATACAGAGAATTGTATAAATATGTTTATACATATTGGATTTAACATTCATTTTAACATGTTTAACATATATTGAATTGTTTGCCATCTAGGGGAGGGGGTGGGGGAAAGGAGGGGGAAATCTGAAATACAAAACTATACAAGGACAATGTTGTCAAATTATCTGTGCATATGATTTGAAAATAAAAATCTTTATTAAAAATAGAATTGTCTATTGCTAAGAATAGCCAAGTCATTCTCAGTTGAGCATCATACAGTGTGATCCACATTCAGTCTCCATAACTCTCTCTGGTGCAGATGGTAGTTTCCATCTCAAGTCTATTGGAATTGTCTTGGTTCGCTTCTTTGTTGAAAAGAGTAGCTCTTTTCTGTTACTGTGTACAATGTTTTCCTGGTTCTACTCACTCAACTTCTCATGGGTTCATATAAGTTTTCCCAGGTTTTTCTGAAAATATCCTTCTCATCATTTCTTATAGCACAATAGTATCCTATTACATTCATTTACCACAGCTTGTTCAGCCATGCCCCAAATGATGAGCATCTCCTCCCTTTCCAATTCTTTCCACTACCATAAAAACTGTTATCACTATTTTTGTACAAATAGGTATCACCCTATCCTTTATGTTTAAATCTCTTTCCTCCAAGTGATTTGTTATCTAGAGAGGAAGTAAAAACAATTCCCAACCCCGTAGCATTTTAAAGTGCTAAACAAAACATAGCAAGTTGACGAGTTAGACAATAAAAAATTGATTACCTCCATTTTACAGAAAACTAAAACCCAATGAGGGAAACGATCCTGGATCATAAAGGCAGGAAGTGTCTAGCTGGGAAAAATAAGATCAAATCTAAAGCTGTGATGAATGTTAGAGATGATCTCCAGTAGTCCAACTTTCAAACTCAAGATTTTGCTACGCTATCCTATGTGGTTATGTCATAACCTCTCTGGGCTTCAAATTTTCAACCACAAAATGGAGAGATTGATAGCAACGGAGCCAGAATTCAAATCTAGGAACTCTAATTCCCATTCCAATTACTCTGTGCTGTTTCTTTTGGATCCAAGCATAGTGAGGGATCAAAGACACAATATTGACTCATCATAAGATAATCACGCAGATAAACATAATGTAAATAGATGTTATTGAGATATGACCAGAATCCAATGAATATTAGAGAAAGTCAGAGGCATCGTATTTCAGAGGGAAATGATTAATTTTCTTAAAAGCTGATATTTTGAGCAGAACAATTTTAGGAAAATCTGGGAAGTCCTGTATGAACAAATGCAGTGTAAAATGAACAGAAACAGGGGAATATTGTACAAAGTAACAGCAATATTATAACAATGATCGACTATGAAAGTGTGAGCTACTCTTTTCAACAAAGAAGCGAATCAAGACAATTCCAATAGACTTGCGATGGAAAATACCATCTGCGCCAGAGAGAGAGTTATGGAGACTGAATGTGGATCAAATGTGGATTTTGTTGTTATTGTACCAAGCAGGGATTACAAATACAACAAAAATGAAAGACAGTACTTGTCCTCAAGGAGGTATCAATTTAATGGGTGAGACACCAAATAAATATTTACAAATGAACTCTATACTAATTTTATTATTAAATTATCATATCAACTATAACTGACATTTATATAGCACTTATTATAAGTCAAGCACTATATTAAGTTCTCTATTTAATTATCAATTTATTTGATCCTCACAACCCTGGAAGATAGGTTCTGCTATTATCCCCATTTTACAGATGATGAAACTGAAGCAAATTGAAAGTTTGAATGACTTGTTCAAGGTCATACAGCTAGTGAGTATCTGAGACTAGATTTGAACTCAGGTCTTCCTGACTCTATTCCCAACGTTCTACACATGAGCCACCTAACTTCTCCGCAGTCTAAGAGGTCATCCATCCTCTACTTGAAGACCTCTGATGAAGGGAGCAGCATATGTTCCACTTTGCTTATGCTGCTCTGCTTGGTTTCAGCTCTTAAGAATAAGATATCTCCTCCTCTCACCCTGACCCCTTCCTTTCCTTCTTCCATTTGGGTGTGGTCTCCCCTTTTAGACTGTAAGCTCTTTGAGGGAAGGCAATATTTTTCTTCTTATTAATTATATCCATGGTGTTTGGCACAATGCCTGATACATCATAGATGGTTAATATTTTTTTTACATTGGATTGGGAGTGCATATCATTAAAGATCTTGGAAAGAGGAAAACCTGAGTTTGAATACTGCCTTAGATATTTACTAGTGGTGTGATCTTGGATGAGTCCTTCTACCTATCTCAGCCTCAGCTTTTTCCTTGATAACACAAAGAGAATGGATGGGATGGCCTCTAAGATCCCTTTCAGCTCCAGATCTACACTCTACTGAGGGACTTGATCAGTCAAAAGACCTAGCCATTTAACAGCTGTCACAGCTTCTCTGTGCCTCAGATTGCTCATCCATAAGATGAAGTGGTTGATCTAGATGGCCCTTGGAGGCTTTTTTCAACTCTCAAAATCGTGTTTGTCGACAGTAGAGAAGCATCCAAAGGACAGAAGAGAGACTAAACAAAAGTGGGACAATATGAGAGGACAATCTACTACTGCAAGAGACAGTTTGTTTGTCTAGGAAAAATCCTCTTAACACTCATTTCTTTCTTTCTTTAAGGTTTGGAAAACACTTCCCTTCCAATAACCCCATGGAGTCATTTTACAGTTTACAGTTGAGGAGAATGAGTTTTCTAGAAAGGATGTAACTTAGTTAAGGTAATCCACAGGCTATTTGAGAGCTAGGATACAAACCAAGGTTGCTCCAGATGCTCCGCTCCAGTTGTTTCCATGACAACACATACAGATAACTACAATGTGGATGCCTTATAGATAAGATGGAAAACTCCCAAAGCTTTAATACCAGACAGTGTGTGGTCAGAGTCTGGTGGGTTTTATAACAAGTGAAAACTGCAGGGCTTCAGAAGATAGAGAGATTGTTAAAAAGAAACTAAGTCCCTGCATTTCCGTGGAGCCATATTGTTTGCAGAATTGCAGATATCCATTTATTGATTCTCATGATTCGGAAGCCAGATGGACATCAGAGACTTCCTAACCTAAGCACTCTTCAATTTAAATTCCATCTGGGCCATATAGCATCAGTGTGTTCTTAGGGAAGTCACTCACTCTCCCCAGCCTCAGTTTCATCACCTGTAAATTTAGGGCATTGGAGTAGACGGGTCCAAAAGTCCCTTCCAACTTTAAATTTATAAAGCTATGAATTTAGCGATGGAAAAAAACCATAGAGACCAACTGATCCAATTCTTTTATCTTCTAGATGAGCAAATTAAGGTATATAAAAATAAAATTATTTGCTAAAGATTATATTGGCTCTGAAATATGGAGACTTGAGTTCATGTACTACCTGTGTGACCTTGGACAAAGAATTGTACTTTCCTGGAGCTGTTTTATCCATAAAATGAAAGGGTTGAACTAGATTTTTAGCTCTCAAAATATGGCTTATCCAGGCATAAATCCATAATGGCTAGATATCCTTGGTCACTACAAATGATTTCTAGAATCCTTTCTGCTTATGTTCTATGTTTTATGTTCTACAATGACATTATATGGGGAGAGGTGGTCTAGAGCAGTTTCCATGAAACTGCACAGGGGCATTTTGATTCCATGAAGAAGGGTACACGCATTCTGGCTCCTCACTAAGGGGTCTGGCTGAGCAGGGGGCATTGCTTCATTGGTAGGCACAGCTTCACGGGGAATACTCAAATTCAACTTTTCTCATTCCATTCAGCATCTGGAAAAGAATCTGAACCTAGATCCTCTGACTTCAAATTCCACGCCTTCTTGTGTTCTAATGTTGTCAATATTATAAGGTGGTTAGTGAATTTTATCTTCCTCTGATACAGAAATTGAGGTGAAGAGGAGGGATGAGATTTACCTTTGGTGAGCCAGATCCACTCTCCATTGCCTTCTAAAAATTGAGTTTCTTTGCCCCTTGTCTAGTGTTCAAACATACCCTGCCTTCCCCCAATTTGGATGACATCCACCATCCACTATTTTTACTCCCACAAACAAGCTGCTGAATGAAACAGGAGGAAATAATGAGCATTGTTAACTAGGTCCTCTACAAAGCGATGTAACTTAGATTAATGGCAATCATTTTGCAATTTTCTAATTGCCCAACTCCTGGTTTCCACAAAGGCTTTTTCCATTCTTTTTATCCCTCCTCAAACTTCCCATGGCTTCCCCTGTTCCCACTTTCTCAGCTGAAAATCTTGACTCATAGAAAAAAAAATCAGGGCCATTTACCAAAAGCTCCCTCTTCTCCCTTCTTCCTCTTCTCACATCACTCAGATGTCTTCTGCCACTGTTTCCTCCTTCGGTCCTGTTTCCCATGAAGAGATGGCCCCACTGCTTACCAACATGATCCCTATTCCATCCTGTCTCTTGCAGTAATAGATTGTCCCCTCATATTGTCCCACTTTCATTTAGTCTCTCCTCTGTCCGTTGGATGCTTCTCTACTGTTAACAAACATAGCCCATGTCTTTCTCATCTTCAAAAACCCTCATCTGTTCCAACCGTCCCCTCTAGTTATCTTCCCATAACTCTCCTTTCTTTTTTGTGGTGAAACTCCTTGAGAAGCCCGCATACAATAAATGTCTCTTCTTCCTTTCTTCCCCCTTTCTTAACTTTCTGTAATCTAACTTCTGACCTCATCAGTCAATTCAAAGTACTCTCCAATGGCCTTTTCTCTTTTAACATTTTCCTTGGTCTTTGACCCTGTTGATCACCTTCTTTTAAAAGTTCTTTTCTTTCTAGGTTCCTTTCTCTGAGTTCTCTTCCTACTTAACTAATCACTCCTCAGTTTCTTTGTTGGATATGCATCCAAGGCATGTCTTAAGTCTCTCCTCACTCCAGGTCCTCAGCTCTCAAAGTGACCTTCTGCTGATCCAGCCATTCTGGAGAACAATTTGGAGCTAACAGATATACTCTTTGATCTACTTCAAAGTAGCACCACTACTGGATCTGTATCCCAAAGAGATCATAAAAGAGGGGAAAGGCTCAAAAACATCTATAGCAGCTCTCTTTGTGGTGGCAAAGAATTGGAAATTGTGGGGGTGCCCATCAGTTGGAAAATGGCTAAACGAGTTCTGGTACATAAATATAATGGAATATTATTGTTCTATAAGAAATGATGATCCTGGAAAGACTGGAAAGCCATCAACTGATGCTGGGTGAAGTGAGCAAAACCAGGAGAACATTGTACACAACAACAGGAACATTGCATGATGATCATCTTTGATAGACTTAGTTCTTCTCAGCAATACAATGATCCAAGACAATTCCAATAGACTTGGGATGGAAAATGCCACAGGCATCCAGCAGGAATGGTGGAGACTGACTGTAGACCAAAGAATACAATTTTCACTTTTCTTTTTTATTTGTTTTTTTCTTTCCTATGGTTTTCCCCTTTTGTTCTGATTTTTTCCTTTTACAGCATGATTAATATGGAAATATGTTTAAAATGATTGTACATTTTGCATTGTATGTAACCTATATCAGATGGCTTACTGTCTGGGGAGGGGGAGAGATAAAGAAGGAAAGAAAAAAAAGTGGAATCAAAATCCTACAAAAATTAATGTTGAATATCCAACATATAAAGGACTGCTTGCCATCTAGGGGAGGGGGTGGAGGGAGGGAGGGGAAAAAAAATCGGAAAAGAAACGAGTGCAAGGGATAATGTTGTCAATATAAAGTAATCATTAAATAAAAATTTTAAAAAAAGGGAAAAAAATTCAGATTAATCCTCATAGAGAATGGAAATATAACCTATTTTCCTAGGATGAAGTATATATTGTGAACAATACTTATTAAAGGACTGTTTTCTTTTCCAGATGCCTATGTATTAAGAGAGCTTTAATTAATTAAAGCTATTTTTCCTCACCACAAAAAAAAAATTAATGTTGAAAAATATCTTTAAAAAAAGAAAAATATCTTTACATGTAATTGGAAAAATAAAATACTATAGAATTTTTAAAGAAATGTAAAAAATAATGAGGAAGAATGATGTTATCCACCTCCTGAAAGGGAGATAAGGAACGAGAATACAAAATGAGCCAGACCTGGGCAATGTGGAAATTTGCTGTGCTTGACTAGTCATATTTGCTCTTTCTTTTTTTGCCAATAAGAGGGGGAGGCAGGAACAGGTAGGAGGGACCGGGAACTGGGGGAGACAATAAATATCTCTTAATTGGAAAGAGCCAGGTAGGTGACATATGAATAGAACTCCAGGCCTGGAGTCAAGAAATTCTGAATTCAAATATGACCTCAGACACCTACTCATTGTGTGTTCCTGGGCAAATCACTTAACCTTGCCTTTCCTCATCTGTAAAATGAACTGGAGAAGGACATGGCAAATCACTCCAGTATCTTTGCCAAGAAAACCCCAAATGGGGTCACAGAGAGCCAGACGTGATTAAAATGACTGAATAACAATAATAAAAATGTTAAAGTCTCAACATAAATCTCACCTTCTGCAAGACTTTTTCTACCTTCGCTTCCTCCAAGATGTCTTCCCCATTAGAATGTGAACTCTTTACAAACTGAGGCTGTGTTTTGGGCCCCTTTTTGTATCCCTGGCATTTGGTACAGGGATTGTTGACTGACTTACTGACCCAAGATCACGTAGGGCTTTCATGGGAAGTAGGATTCAAAGTTTAGATCTTCATTCTACATGGCAACAAGAAGATTATATGATGATAGATTCTGATGGAAGTGGTTCTCTTCAACAATGAGATGATTCAGGCCAGTTCCATTTCTTCAATGATGAAGAGAGCCATTTACGCCCAGAGAGAGGATTGTGGGAACTGAGTATGGTTCACAATATAGCATTCTCACTCTTTTTGTTGTTGTTTGCTTGCATTCTATTTTGTGTCTTTTTTTCTTGTGCGACATGCTAATTGTGTAAATATGTATACATAGACTGAATTTAACATATATTTCTATCATGTTTAACATACATTGAACCACTTACCATCTAGGGGAGGGCATTGGGGAAGGGGAAAAAATTGGAACACAAGGTTTTACAAGGCCTAATGTTGCAGAATTGTCCACACATATGTTTTGAAAAATAAAAAGCTTTAGGGGCAGCCAGATGGAGCAGTGGATAGAGCACTGGCCTTGAAATCAGGAAGACCTGAGTTCAAATTCTACCTCAGACACTTAATACTTCTTAACTGTGTGACCCTGAGCAAGTCATTTAACTCCAATTGCCTCAGGAAAAAAAGAGCTTTAATTTAAAAATCTCTAAATACTCATATTCAATAGTAAAAATAATAATAATAATAATACTTTTAAAAATGTTTAGATCTTCAAACACCAGATTTAGTAGGCTTTTAAAGTATTACTGTCTGGTAAGTGAAGATTTTTTGGAGCAGGTGGCATCTGATTAAGCCTTTGAAGAACAAGTGTGACTCAAGCAAAAGAAGATCCAAGGAACAGGAAGAGAGGAACATATTATAAGCAAATGCCAGAAAATGGGAAGTTTCAAGATGTGTTCAGTGGCTGATACACACTCCAATTGACCTGAAGTCTGGAGGAGATATTCCTAGGAGACTGGGCAAGCTTGCAAAGTGCCCAAAGACTCCAGCCATGACTGATCTCTAGAGCCCCCAAGCTGCTCCTGTACCCACAAATGTCCCAGTTTTCTCAAGGGATTTCCGTCCCTTTGGATATATTGTCCTTTCTTACCACTAGGTGTCAGGACGGGCTAGTCACCAAGAAGACCCCTTTTCCTCAGGAGACTCTAGAATGTCGGAGCGAAAGGGAATCTCAGAAAACAGCATTTAGAACTCAGGGATAAAAAGAGGTTACTACATAAAACATGGACTATCAAGGCTGGGAAGGACATGAGAACACAAAATGTCAGAGCTGGAAAGCAACTTAGAACACAGAATGTCAGAGCTAGGAGGAACCTTAGAACACAGAATAACAAGAAAGGGGAGGAAGCTTAGAACATAGAAGGTCAGAGCTAAAGGGAATCTCAGAAAACAGCATTTAGAACTCAGGGACAGAAAGAAGTTACTACATAAAATATGGACTATCAAGGCTGGGAAGAACCTGAGAACACAAAATGTCAGAGCTGGAAAGCAACTTAGAACACAGAATGTCAGAGCTAGGAGGAACCTTAGAACACAGAATAATAAGAAAGGGAAGGAAGCTTAGAACATAGAAGGTCAGAGCTAAAGGGAATCTCAGAAAACAGCATTTAGAACTCAGGGACAGAAAGAGGTTACTACATAAAACATGGACTATCAAGGCTGGGAAGGACTTGAGAACACAAAATGTCAGAGCTGGAAAGCAACTTAGAACATAGAATGTCAGAGCTAGAAGGAACCTTAGAACACAGAATAACAAGAAAGGGGAGGAAGCTTAGAACATAGAATTTCAGAGCTGTAGGAACCTTAGAATTATGAATCATAGAAATTTAAAAAGAATTAAACCATAGAATCAGAAATTCTCACCTACTTTTCTTGGGTGAATGGTGAGAAGTGGTTTATAATTTGATTAGATAGATTATAGATGGATAGATGGAAAGATAGATGGATAGTTATAGATGAACAAGTATATAAGGGGATATAATATATATGAAACATATAAAAGTGTTCAAAAAAATCAGTATATTTGTAAGCTTTAGTAGTTTAAAAAATACACTAAGACTTTTAGTCTTAGCCTATATGTGAGTATATATGTGTGTAAACTATAAGTATATGTATTTAAATACATACATGCACACACATGTATATGTAAGCTATTTATATAGATGTGTATGCATTACACACACACACACACACACACACACACACACACATATGGATATGGACATATTCACGTATGTATCCAAATACTCCTGGGATACTGGGCTCCCATTTTCTCTCCAGCAAATTACACATTTAATACCAGGATCTACGGCATGGCGTAGAAGTAAAGTATTAGAATTGAAGTTCAGATCCTATTTGAAACATTTACTAGCTATATGACCCTGTAGAAAGTCTCAGTCTTCTTATCTGTTAAATGGGGTTGTCAATACTAGTTCTACCAACCTCTTTGGTTTGTTTTGCCATCCAGACTCATTTCCCCATAAATAAAGTTTCATCCCCCACCTCTATGCCTTTGTATACAGGCTCTGTGACAGCAATGTCACCTTCAGAGCTCCCAGTTTGTTGCTCCTTCTCATTCCCATCTTCACCATCATGTTTATTTATCCCTTCTGTCTTGGAGTCCTCAGAACCAAACATGGGCCTGTCACATGGAAATAGGGACTGGGCTTGTGATATCCTTGGTTAAAGGAAATTCCCAGGGGAGGAAATCCCTTCCCCCAAAGCTGATTGGGTTATGCTTATGTAACCAAAAGCCTTAGAGTTACCTAGATTATAGAGAAGTAAAATGATTTGCCCAGGGACACGAATCTGTCGGTCAATTTTCCTGGCATTAAGACCATCTCCCTGTGCCCTACTGTGCCGCCTCTCAGCTGGTATGGCACTTAGATGTCTAATAAATGCTTGCTGGTTTTTAACCCCAGCACCCAGGGAAGGGCCTGGCACAAAATGAATCAGTAATAGACATTTATTAAGTACCTATTGTGTGCCAGGCCCTGTGATGATATTCCATATTCTTAGCTCTGAATTCTCTGAACGAGGGTCTTCTACGGGCACAGAGGGAGTGTTTCATACGTGTTTGTTGACTGACTGATTGCTAAGCATTAAAGCTACCAAGAAAGGTAGAAAAGGCTGTCCATGTTCCCAAGGAATCTCACAGTCTAAATTATTGTTATGGAACCTCGGAGAGGTGCCAATGAGAGGGCAAGGCAGGGCGCAGGGAAGGATGCCCGGCGGCAAGACGGGCCAACACCTGTGAGGCAGTGGGGCCAGATGGGATAAATTACAAGGTGGATGAAGGGGAGGAATCCTGGGAAGTTCAGCAGCAGTGGAGAGATTTGGCTGCTGAGTAACTCGCCCCTGACGTTCAAGTCGTGACCCTGAGTTGGGAATCTTGGCAAATTGGGACATTGGAGAACAATCAGAACAAGTCTGGGGCTATTCCCACTGGGTATCTGCCCTCAGTTCTACATGTGCCCTGGAATCCCTCCACCGTTCCCAGGGCCTCAGTGAGGATGGGAAAAGGTCACGAGACTCTGAAAGTACAGAAGTAAAGCAGAATGCTTTTTTTTTTTTTTTAATGGAGGGGCCTCAGAACAGGACATATCAGGGCTTGGAAGATCCTTAGAACAGGGGATGTCAGGGCTGGGAAGGTCCTTAGATCAGGGGATATCAGGGCTGGGAGGGGCCTTAGAAGAGGGGATGTCAGGGCTGGGAGGGGCCTTAAAGAGGGGATGTCAGAGCTAGGAGGGCCTAAGGGAAAGGTCTTAGAATACATAATGTAACAAACAGGGGATTTGGTGTTTAATGTAAAAGAATCACATGACCACTATTAGGGAACAAATGTCATTTAAAATAGTTTTTGGTATTTTTTTAAGTATGTCTGTTTTAGACAATGATATTGTGTTAATTTTCTCAATTATTAATTAATTTTCCAAGGAAAATTTCAAGCCAGATCATTGTTGTATATTACCTTAGACAAGTTACTTTTCCCTGGCCATTGTATTTGCCTGTCAAAGGAAAATGTTGGACTGGATGAGCCTAAAGTCTTTCTAGCTCTGACATTTCCTGTTCTAAGACCATCCCAGCTTTGACATTCTAATGACACTCCTAGGTTTAACATTCTATGAAGCTCAAGAAAAAATAATAATAAATGTTGGAAGGGATGTGGGAAAATAGGATACTAATACATAGTTGGTAGAATTGTGAACTAATCCAACCATTCTAGAGAGCAATTTGGAACTATACCCAAAGGGCTATCAAACTGCACATACCCTTTGACCCAACAGTGTTTTTACTGCATCTGTATCCCCAAGGGATCATAAAAAGGGACAAAGGACCCACATGACTAAAAACATTTATTGCAGCTCTTTTTGTGGTGACAAAGAAATGGAAATTGTGGAGATGCCCATCAGTTGGGAAATGGCTGAATAAGTTCTGGTACATGAATATTCTTATTGTATAAGAAACGATCAGCAGGCTGATTTCAGAAAGGCCTGGAGAGACTTCCATGAACTGATGCTAAGTGAAGTGAGTAGAACCAAGAGAACATTGTACATGGCAACAATAAGATTATGTGATGACTGACTCTGATGGACGTGGCTCTTTTCAACAGTGAGGGGATTTGGCCAATTCCAATAATTTTGGGATGGAGAGAGCCATCTGCATCTAGAAATAGGACCTTGGGGACTGGATGTGAATCATACAACACAGTATTTTTACTTTTCTTGTTTTTTGCTTGCATTTTATTTTCTTTTTCATTTTTTTTTTCCTTTTTGATCTGATTTTTCTTGTGCAACAAGATAATTGAGGCAATATGTATGGAAGAATTGCACATGTCTAATCTATATTGGATTACTTGCCATCTAGGGCAGGGAAGGAGAGAAGGGAAGGAGAAAAATTAACACAAGGTTTTGCAAGGGCGAAAGTTGAAAACTTGCACGTATTTTGAAAATAAAAAGTTATTATTTAAAAAACATTCTATGATGGACAGAAGCAGCTACACCCAGAGAAAGAACACTGGGAAATGAATAGAAACTGCTTGCATTTTTGTTTGTCTTCCCGGGTTATTTATACCTTCTGAATTCAATTCTCCCTGTGCAACAAGAAAACTATCCAGTTCTGCACAAATATATTGTATCCAGGATATACTGTAACCTATTCAACATGTAAAGGACTGCTTGCCATCTGGGGAAGGGGTGGAGGGAGGGAGGGGAAAAATCGGAACAGAAATGAACGCAAGGGATAATGCTGTAAAAAATTACCCTGGCATGTGTTCTATCAATAAAAAGATATTAAAATTAAAAAAAAAGAAAAAAAAGAAAAAGAAAAATAAAAAACATTCTATGAATCTCGCATAATCATTAATTCTTTAATTGGAGGGGGGGGCTCCTAACAATTGCTAGAATTTGCAGGACGGATGGAAATCACACTATCTGTAGAGTCAACAAATGTGGATTCAATCTCTACCTCCAGTATTCCCTGAGCTCAAGTCCCTTCCCCCCCGTGAGCCTGTTTCCTTATATGTAAAACAAGCAGATTGGACTATATGGCTTCTCCTGCTCTATCGATGGTGTGATACACCAGATTAACTCTGCACCAGCTGAAAGACAAAATATGAAACCAAACAGGTTTGTTTCTTGTGTAGGAGAAAGGAACAAAGTTAAGGGAAACAGAAGGAGAAGAGGCAGACCAAAAATGAGGAGAAAGAGAAAGAGAAGGGGGAGAGGAGGGAGATGGAGAAAAGGAGAGGGGGAAGAAAGGAAAGGGACAAGTGGGGAGAAGGAAAAGAGGAGAAGAGGAAGTGAAGGAGGAGGAAGGAGAGAAAAAGAAGGAAGAGAGGAAGGAAGAGGATAAAGAGGAGGAGAAGGAGAAGGAAGGGGGGAAAGGAAGAGGAGGAAGAGGTGAGAGGAAGGAAAGGAAGAGGGACAAGCAAGGGGGGAAGAAGGAGAAAGAGGAAGAAGAAGAAGATGAGTAGGAGAAAGAAGAGGAGAAGGAAGAAGAGGGGGAGAAGGAGGAGGGAAAGAGAAAGAAAAAGAACAGGGAAGAAGAGGGAAAGAGGGAAAAAAAGAACAAAGAAGAGAAGGAGGAGGAGGATGGGGAGGAGGAGAGAGAAGGGATGAAGAAGGAAGAGGAAAAAAAGGAAGAAAAATAGGATAGGGGAAGGAGGAAAAAGAAGAAGAGGAGTAGGAGAAGGGAAGAAGAAGGAAGAAGGGGAGAAGAAGAAGACAGGGAAGCAGGGTCAGGGAAAGAGGGAACGGGCGGAGGAGAAAGACAAGAACTTACAGAGGTAGGGACATAAAGCCTACAGATTTCTGAGCCACCATTCTATTTTAACAAAAGCCAGGCAGTATCTCAAAGCTTCTGACGGTAAGGGGAAATGAAAGAAGCTGGAGAGAATGATAACTAAGGCCAGTTCTGGACAATGTCCAGGTTCAGATACCAGAATTGGCCCTGCCCTCCCTGGTGCGTCTTTGGTCATTCTGGGACACCCTTCGCTAATGGCTGCCTCCCTATTGGAGAATGGGGTCACCCTATCTCTGACCATTCTGGGCAACTTCCTCCTGTGAGGAGTGACTCAGTCACCCAAACCCCAAGGGAAGCTGGGCTTTTTGTTCTCTCCATGGGGACATAGATAAATCATCAAACCTTCTAAGGACTCAGGATGACTAAGCTTGCCCACAGCTGTGATGAGGGGGAGAAGAATTAAGCCCTGTTCCTTTCCTAGGACTCAAGTCCACAATTTCCTCAACGTGACCTGCCCTAAACAAACTCTGAAATCAGAAACAGACTAATTTAAGAGAGTCCCAAGCCTGCTGGTGATTTGCTGTGTGTCCTCAGTTTCCTCATCTGTCAAATGGTTTGGAAGTTAACCAAATTGGTAAAAAGAAAAAAACAGCTATAGATAGATGAAGAATACTTGGAAGAATCATCAACAGTTAGCCTGTAGAAGAGGAAAGTTACAGGAAACAAGATTAGTCCTTTGAAAATAATAATAATAATAACATCATCGACAGCCATAGCAAGACTTTAAATGCATTAGCCCATCAGAACTTCACTACTCTCCTGGGAGGGTGATCCACACACATTATTATCCCCATTTTGCAGAGGAGGAAATTTAGACCACACAGGTTATTTGCCCACATGATCATATCACTAATATATCAGAGATGAGATAGGAAACTATTCGATTTCTCGACATCAAAGGGTCTGTCACTTGGCAGGATTATTAAACCTGCTGTACTTAGCCCAACCTACCGAATAAATGCTTTCTTGCCAACGAATGCCCAGTCACAGAAGATGAAAAGAAAAGTAATGACCTGGTTTCCTGTTTCAGAGGCAGACCTCAGTTCTTTATGTGGGAAAACTTCCGAACAATTAGCACTGGTCCAAATTGGAATGGGCTCTGACAATAAGGAGTCAGTCTCCAAGTATAAGTAAGTAAAGTGTCTCATCAGGCAAAGTGCCTAAAGCATTAGTATGAAGGTAGGAGTACAACTAGATGGCCTCTAGTTCCTGCATCCGGGCCATCTGCAGTCAACCTGAACTATATCTGGCCACTGGACCCAGATGGCTCTGGAGGAGCCTCACCCGGCCCTCCCTCACTTAAACCCGACTCATGTCATAACATCACCTCCCATGGTCCCCTTTGAGAACGAAGGGCAAACAATAACAAGAAGGTACCGTCTAACTCTAAATCTCTGGTCTTATAACTTTCTGATTTCTGTATTACTTCTTGAAACACTGGACCTCAGTCTCCTCATTAATAAAATGAAAATAACACCACTTGGATTACTTACCTTACAGGGATGTTACAAGGAAATTTAAGATATTTAAGAATTCCCTCCACCTATACAGTAGACAATCATCTATATTCAAGTCTCCCCTTACACAGAGGGCTCCCAGAAGTACCACAACAGTTCATGGTATTCTAATTTGGCAGACACTCAAAACCATAAACCATGAGCCCCCATCGGTGTGTTACCACTGTTTAGTTTGTCTCTAGTAAACCAAAGGATACAATTAGTTAGAAGAAAAAACATTTAATGAAATGACAGCCTAAGGAAACAGGACATTCTATGGCAACAAAATTACCTGCCCTTTATTCTAATTGGTGAATGTCTCGTGTTGAAAGAAAATATTAACATGAACATTGTTATTATTAACATTAACATTAATAACATAGTTTACATTTTAGTCACAAGTACGCCATTTTTCTTTATTTATGATTACTCTAAATTCGAGCATTGTTTTTCTATGACTTTCTTCAAGAAGCCTTTTTACAAGAAGCCTTTCCCAATCCTCCTTAATATGAGTGCTTTTTTCTGTTTATTATCTCATCTATCCTGTCTATAGTTTGTCTATATCTGAAAACAGTTGTTTATATCTTGTCTCGCCATTAGACCGTGAGGTCTTTGAAGGCAAAAGTTATTGTTTTTGCTAGTTTGTTTGTTTTGATTTTGGTTTTGGCCTTTCTTTGTGCCCCCAGGGCTTAGCCCAACCTGGCACCTAATGAGAACCTTATAAATATTTGTTGACTTATTTTATTTGAGAGAGAAATATTAAATGGCAATAGTCAACTTCGTCCAATCCTCCCAACATAAGAAACTTTTTTGAAGTAACATTTGAAGAAAGAAAGTTTCACAATCCAATAAAAAATCACACAATTTAGGATTAACTTTATACTATTTCATTCCACAGAGTGGCAGCCCTCTGAGATTATCTCCAATCCATTCAGTGGATTGTACATTTGCAGAAAGCCTTCCCATTTTAATGGTGAAAATCAGGGAGCTTTCTTTGTCTCCTCTGAGCTTAACACAAATACCAGATGCTCAATTAATATTTATTGACTGGCTAAGAGCAAGGGCGATTTACTCTTTCAGGAATGACCCAGGAGAACCATTCTAAAGTCAATTTAATTCCTCTTTGACCACTCTCTTGAAGAACTCTCCAGGTGACCTAAAGCAATTAGAGGGACTTCTTTCCTCTCAGATCAATATCGTTGATGAATTGGGGAAATAAGGGAAAAGAGACAGCCTTAAGTAGGTCATTATTCTAATCTCTTCAAGAGAAGACTTTTGTCTTCCCTGGATTTGAGGCTCTAAGGTTGGTTATTATTATTATTATTATCCCTTAAACTATTTTCTGGGTATTAAGGGGTATTTCTGGCTTTAAGGGGTATTATTATCCCTTAAGCAAAACGGAAGGGCCTCAGTTTTGCCCTTGCTGTACTTTGTTGTTGTGGTTTTTCATAGTATTTAAAATAGTATTTTTTAAATAGCTTTTCTATTTACAAGATATTTGCATGGGTAATTTTTCAGCACTGACAATTGCAAAACCTTTTGTTCCATTTTTTCCCCTCCTTCCCCCCACCCCCTCTTCCAGATGGCAGGTTAACCAATACGTGTTAAATATGTTAAAGTATAAGTTAAATCCAATATATGTATACATGTCCAAACAGTTATTTTGCTGTAGAAAAAGAATCAGAGTCTGAAATAGTGCACAATTAGCCTGTGAAGGAAATCAAAAGTGCAGGTGGGCAAAAGTAGAGGGATTGGGAATTCTATGTAGTGGTTCCTAGTCATCTCCCAGAGTTCTTCCACTGGGTGTAGCCGGTTCCGTTCATTACTGCTCTATTGGAACTGATTTGGTTCATCTCATTGTTGAAGAGAGCCACGTCCATCAGAATTGATCCTCATATAGTATTGTTGTTGCCGTTTATGATGATCTCCTGGTCCTGCTCATTTCACTCAGCATCAGTTCATGTAAGTCCCTCCAGGCCTTTCTGAAATCATCCTTCCTTTGCTGTACTTTGAGGCAGCAACTCGGCATAATGAACAAAATGCTAGGCCTGGCGTCAGTAAGGTCTGAATCAGACCCTGCCTCAAGCCCTTCTTAGCTATTTGATCTTATGTATTCCTTGCTTACATCAGTTTTTTCATCTGTAAAATGAGGATAATAATAGTATTTATCTCTCAAGATTGTTGTGAGGAGCAAATGCAGTGATTTTCCAGATGACTCTTCCAGAGCCATCTAAATTCAATGGCAAGACAGAAGTCAGGATAACCAGTGCTGGCCCAGAATGCAGTGGAAGACCTGGGCTTCTTCAGTGTCTGCCCAAGTTCTAACCTATCCACAAGCCTTCATCCACCTTCATGGCCATTTGTTGTGTCCTGCTTTCTAGAGCCCCCAAGTTGGAGTGAACATACTGTTCTTTCTTGAGTCCCCACACCGGAGTGATTTAAATAGACCTTCCTAGTGGAGAAATGATGAGGCCGGACTCTGAGGATACTGGGAAAATGGAGTCCATTTATTTCAAGGACTTTCCCCTTTTTATAATATAACAAAAACAACACTGCACACGTGGGACTCAAATAAACAACTTGCTGTTGTATGTAGTTTGCCACCTGCTATCACTCTGCTTCAATCTCACAGGTTGTCACCGCTCCCTGACTTCTCAGGAAGGCCCAGAGCCCTTAGGGGAGATGGAGAGCCGGACCAGACATTGTCAGCAGGTTCCCTCTGGGCTGAAGGGTCTTATACCTCACCCAGAGTTCCCCCACTGACTGGGACCCTCTATAGCTATTGGAAGAAATTTTTCTCATCCTCCTTTTCTAGGGGAAGTCTTCACATGCTTGGAGGTAAACATCCTACTAATTCATGGATAGATCTGAGGCCTATGAGTTACCCTGGACAGATGTACAACCCTGAAAAGGGTTTAGCAGCTTTCCTTCTAGAAGAGCCAGTACTCCCAGAACAAGCCAAACACAGTGCCTGGCATATCATAAGCCCTTTATAAATGTTTGTTCCTTTGCCTTCCCCCCTCTCTTTCCCAAGAGAAAAACTTTTGGCCTGATGGGCAAGAAAAGGGCATTGTTTCCTGCAGTCTGATTAAGTGCTGATAACGTTTCCTTCCTTCAGGTAAGTCTAGAGAAAACTTTAGACTGGAGAAATATTCAATTCTTAATATTTTCCATTAAACTGAAAAAAGAGATGATTTAATAGGTTTTCTCTCACACACAAGGTCTACTTATATTTAAGCCAGACATGTTTCATTTTAGCCTGAGGCCATCTTGTTCTCCTTCCTGTCTAGGATCCTGCTCCTGGGGTAAGAGGAGAAAATCTCACTCCATCACTCCATGTTTCTTGTCTGGTCTCCTGCCTTGGGAGGGGAGAAGAGAAATGTGATTCCATCACAATAGGCCTCCTGCTTGGTCTCCCTCCTCTCTTGGGAGGAGAAATGCCATTTCATTGTGCAATAGTCTCCTGCCTTTGGTAAAAAGAGGGAAAACACCTTCCAATTAAGCCTGATCTGCTTCTTGCCAGAAGAGAAATACCTTTCTAATTTTTCAAGGAGAGAGACTTTTCCATTGAGGCTTCAGCCTGCTTTCTGCACTAGAGGAAGGGTAGTCAAACTATTTCTTTAGTTCCAAGCACCTCTCTCCATTCTCAAATCCCGTAAGATCCTGAAAGGATTCCACCTTAAGACAAAGGACAAGAAAATTTATGAAAACTAAGTTCCTCAATCATCCACAACAAGCCACCGCTATCACCAACCTAGTAACTGTGAATCCCTACGGTCATTCACTCCTACTCCATTCCCTATCCTAGGATGCTTTATTCTCTTTCCTCTTGACCAAGCCTCTCAAAAAACTGACCAATACCGGTACCAGCTTTGGCTCACTCCCACCATCCCCCCTATCTTCATTCTTACAGACACACACACACACACACACACACACACACACACACACACTCACGCATGCACTCCAAGTAAAATAATGCTGACCTCACTGAAAATTAATATTACATGATCTTAACTGGATCTTAACTTTGTAAAGGCAATACTTTTATGCCCCTTTAATTAACCCATTGTGGGTTTTTCTTCTTTATAAATAATAGTTCTCTCTGGGAGAAAGCAGGTTTCTCGGGGAGGTTTTCTGGAGGCAGCCTTAGTTGCAGTTGAAAGTAATAATCACCTCAAAACGCAGCCAGGTGATAAAAGTTCAGATCTTTTATTGCTTCCAATATAGCCCGGTTAGCTTAGAGGCCTATCTCTCTGCTTGGTTCCAAGAGCTCCCTCCGAATGTCTCCAAATCCAAAGGTTTGTCCTTCAGCCCAGCCAGCACAAAGGTGAATCTGTCTTGCCTCTGAGAGAGAGAGCTTCTGGCTCTCAATCTCCCAGAGTGCTCCTCTCCGACCTCAGTCAATGTTCTGAAGTAAAACTCCTCACTCAGAGAAGGCTTCTAGCTGAACTCACTTGCCGCTCCCCTCTCAATCTAAATTCAGCAGAACTCCCGACTGAGTCCATTTCTTATATATCATCTCCCAAAGGTTGACTCTTTCTTCTAGAGGCACACCTAAGGGAGGTGTGAATTCCCAAAGTTACAAAGTTTACTTTGTGAATCTGCCATACTTGTGAACTCCAATGAGTACTGGTGTGAACACAAGCATTGTATCAGTTAGTTCTACTTAGTACCTTGTTTCAGGTTCTGGCCCAAAACATCTCCTTGTAAGATCAGATCGGTGATATTGAACCATGCTAAATTAGATATTATTGTCTCTTTCAACTCTAATGACTTAACAGTTTGTAAAGATTCCAACAAGCCATCATCCCAATTCTCCATAATAATTCCAAACCTTTATATGCTTCTTCAAACCTCCTGCCATCTTCTTGGCTAAAAACCTTGTGCCATATTTTACTGGGGTGAAAAAACCTGAGTTTATCCAATGCTTTCAGCCACTATCTCCTCCTTTACCCCATCTCATATAAGAAAGTTTTCCTCCTTGCCAAAACAAGCCCCCTACATACACAAACGATCATATTCCATACCATCATCTTCAAATATTTGTTCCCTCCACCATCTACATTTATTTATTTTCAGTGTTTTTTTTTAATCTACTAGCTGTTTTTCTCCTGCCTACGGATATACCTTGTCTTCCTTATCCTAAAAAACAGAACAAAGAAAAAAACTCTTGATTCCTCTATCTCTCTAGTTATCATACATCTCTCCTCCCTTTTGTGACTTTCTATAATAGGTGTCTCTCCTTCCTTTCCTTAGGTTAGCTAGGTAGGGCAATGGATAGAGTGCTGATCTGGAGTCAGGAAGACTCATTTTCAATATTCAGATCTGACCTGAGACATGTACTAATTGTGTGACCCTGGGCAAGTCACTGAACCCCATTTGCCTCAGTTTCCTCATCTGTAAAATAAGCTAAAGAAGGAAATTGCGAACCACTCCAGCATCTTTGCCAAGAACCAAATAGGGTCATGACAAGTGAGACAAGACTGAAAAGGACTAAACAACTTCCTTTCTCTCTTATTAATTCTCTAAAGTCCAGCTCTCCACTTCATAATTCCACTGAAACTGCTCTCTGCAAAGTTGCCTTTGATCTCTTAATTGCCAAATCTAATGAACTGTTCTCCAGCCTCATCCTTTTTGGCCTCTCTGCAGCCTTTGACATGGGTAAGCATCCTTTTCTTCTCAACACATACTTCTCTTTAGGTTTTCATGACACTTCTCAGTTCTGGTTCTTCCCCATCTCTCTGACTGCTCCTTCTCAATCTCCTTTTCAGAATGTTCATCCAAGTCATTCCCACTAGTTATGGATAATACTCTCCATGACTGTATCCTTGTCTCTTCTCTTCTCCCTCCCTGCTATTTTTTTTTTTTTTTGGTGATTTAATCGGCTCCCATAGATTTATTTTTTCTCTGCTGATGATTTTTGAATCTACTTATCCAGCCCTAACCTTTCTGCTGACCTCCATTTTTTACATCTCCTAATTCTTATTGGACATCTGGAACGGATGCTTGCAGCCATCTCAAAGTCAACATGTCCAAAAGTGAATTCATTGTCTTTTACCCCAAACATCCACCTACAAACACCCTTCTAACTTTCCTATTACTGTTGAAGGAATCAGCATCCTCCCAGCCCTTCAGGCTCACAACTCAGCGTCATCCTCAACTCAAGTAACTCTCACGGCCCCCTCTCATCCAAAACACTGCCAAGACCTGTCCATTTCATCATTGCAAGGGCCCCCTTCCCCCTTCTGATATTGCCACAACCCGGGTATAAGCCCTAGACTCCTCATGACAAATTAGAGCAAGACATTACTAGTTGGTCTCCTTGGCACTCTGGACACCAATCCATTCCCAACTCATCTGCTTAAATGATCCCCCTTAAACATAGGTCTGACATTGTCACTCTCTTTCTCTGTCTCTCTGTGTCTCTGTGTGTGCGTCTGTCTCTGAATTTCTCTCTGTCTCTGTCTCTGAATATTTCTCTCTATGTTTCTCTCACTATCAATGTGATGACCGTGTTTAAAATCAGCCCGAGTCAGGAAAAGCAAAAGTCCTTGATTTTTATTCTTTATTCAAGGGAAGAGGAGAGCTGGTGGACACAGAAATCTCCTCTTTCTTCTACCATGCCACCCAGTCACCTCGCTCATCCTACTCCACCCTCTTATCCCTCCTCCAGATCTCTCTATAGGCCAACAGATCGAGCCAGCACAAAATGGTGGGGTGGGCCATTTTCCAAGCAAATGCTAATAGAGTATTGTCCAATTGGTAATTAGCCTTAAGTGTTCCGTTATCCAAGTGCATCTGCTCAGAGATTCAGCCCTTTACATATCCCTTTCCTTCTTCCTCTCTGTCTCTGGACTCTTTGTCTCTCTCTGTATCTCTCTCTCCTTTCCCTCCTCCTCCTTTTCCTCCTCCTCCTCCTCCTCTTCCTCTTTCTCCTCCTCCTTCTCTTCCATCTTCTTCTTGTTCTTCTTGTTCTTGTTCTTCTTCTTCTTCTTCTTCTTCTCTCTGTCTGTCTGAATCTCTCTGTGTGTCTCTGTCTATCTGCTTCTCTTCCTTTTCTTCCTTCTTTCCCTCTCTACCTCCTCCCATCTCCCCCATCTGTCTGTCTCTGTCTCTCTTTCCCTCTGTTTGTCTCTGTCTATCTCTCTGTGTCTTTCCATCTCTCTCTCTCTCTCTCTCTCTCTCTCTCTCTCTCTCTCTCTCTCTCTCTCTCTCTCTCTCTCTCTCTCACACACACACATACACACACACACACACACACACACACACACAGTCAATAAACTCCAGTGGCTCCCAAATTCTCTGAATGATATTCAAAGCCTGTGAAACACTACTTCTTCCCACTTTGCCAGGCTTTTCCTACATTGTAGCTCCCCTAAACTTTGCATTCCAGTCCTTGGCATTTAGGTAACACAGAGAGGGAGAGAGGTCCAGGCCTGGAGTCAAGAAGATCTGCATTCAAATCCAGACTCGGACACTTAACCTCTGTCTGCCTCAGTTTCTTCCCCTGTAAGACAAAAACAGCCCCTACTTTTAGGGCTGTTGTGAGGATCAAAGGAAAAACAGTTATAAAGCATACTGAACACTGTGCCAGGCACATTGTAGGTGCTGAATAAATATTTTCCCCCTTTCCCTTCTTCTTATTATTTGTTATATAACATTCCCTCTCCCTGCTCTAGGTATTTGCTCTGGCTGTGCCCCCTGCCAAACACGCTCTCTATCCTCTCTTCTGCCTCCAGGATTCTGTGACTTCCTTCAAAAGAAAAGAAAAGAAAAAGCTCAGAAAAGCTCCCACAGGAAGCTTTTCATGTTTCTCTCTTGATTCTCCTTTTCTCTCATTATTTCTCCTTTCTCCCATTATTTCAAATGTATTTGTCTATACAGAGTTGGTTGCCTGTTGTCTCTCCTATCAGAGGGAGCTCCTTGAGAGGATGGGCAGCTCTTGCCTTTCTTTTCCTCCCCAGAAGTTAGTACAGTAATTAGCACATTATGAAGTAGGTGAGGCTTAATAAATATTTATTTATTGGCTGACTGACCAGCCTCCTCCTTCCCAACCTGAAATCATAATCAAATTTCTGCTATTAGAAAAGGGATATCAAGCTACTATCTCATGATTCCATTAATTTTTCCTATATTCTAAGACCAAAATCCTCCCTCCTGGTCACCGCCACCTCATTTACGTACTGCCTTCCACTTGGAAAAGATACAGCATTTACTTTTTTTTTTTTTTTTTTTTTTTGGTCAAGGCATTCAGGGTTAATTGACTTCCCAGGGTCACATGACTAGTAAGTGTCAGGTATCTAAGACTGGATTTGAACTCAAGTCCTCCTGACTCCAGAGCTGGTACTCTATCCACCATTACCAGCTATCCCAGAATTCATTCTTCTTAACCTCTCTACACCATTTAGCCACCACTCCTTGTGGAAGTCTCCTTCACAGTTTTGGGGCATCATTCTGCCATCATTTTATCATTGTCCAGTCAAGTCCAAATCTTTGGGATCCCATTTAGGGTTTTCTTCACAGAGATGTTGGACTCGTTTGTCATTTTCTTTTCCAGCTCATTGGACAGATGAGGAAATTGAGGCAAACAGAGTGAAGTGACTTGCCCAGAATCCCACAGCCAGGAAGCACAAGGTGAAATTTGAACTTAGTCTTCGCGATTTCATGCCCAGTGTTCTATTCACTGCTCACCTGGTGCACAGTAAATGTTGAATAGATGCTTTCAATGGACTGATTCTCAAGTGCTGAATTTGAAACTGGGATTGGCTGCTTACAATCTGTGTGACATTAGGCAGAAATCTCCCAGGCTTTCAGATGCCTCTTCTGTCAAATGATAGCATTGAACAAATGATTGCCAGACTCTTCTTCGCCTCTATGGTTCTAAGATCCAGTGAAAAGTGGCCCATAAACATCCTCTCCAGAGATCTTTGATTGCATATAGTGAGTTGCACCTGGAAGACCCTCCCAGCCCCAGAAGTTCAGAAGCAGAGGAAGGAAGGGTTTGGTGGGAGGGGGGATTCTAATTCAAGAGAGAAAAAAGTCCTTCTATTCCTTCCTCCACACCCATCCCATTTCCTGTACAGGCTTGGAAAGAGATCATGACACTAATGAATGCCTTCTGGGGATTGTATTAAAAGGCCGATGAACCATGATGAAAAATGAACCCAGCTCATTCCAAGTGATGAAAGAAGAAAGAGTAGGGGGAATCTTTGTGAGCTGGAGAGTGCTGCTTGTCAGAAGTAATTGGAGACGGGAAGGATTGAGGGAGCTGGCGATCTCCTTCACATATAGGAGTCGGAGGACCTGGGTTCAGTTCCCAATTTTCCCACTCATCCCACATCCATAGGTGTGACATCCCAGACACACCAAGCAAGGGCCCCTCAGAGCCCAGCAGAGAGCTATATCTAAGGGGAACTCACTGCATTCAACAAAGAAAGGGACTTTAAGTAAGCAATCAAATTGACTGATCATGTGAGTCACGTAACGTACCCTATCTCCCAACCCCAGCCATTTATACTGGCCAGTGTTTAGAATGTCTTTCCCCTTCTTTCTTAAGTCATTTAAGATTATAGATTGGGAGTTAGAAGGAATCTTAAAGGCCATCAGTCTCAATGAGGAAACTGAGGAAGTGACTTGGCCAAAGTCACACAAGTAATATGTGATAGAGGGGAGGTTAGAACCTAGGGCTTCTGCCTCTAAATCCATACTATGTTACCTCTGAGCCTCAGTTCCTTATCTGGAAAGTGAGAGGTTTGGATTAAATGGCATCCCAGCTCTATTTCTGTGTTCCTATGACCTTATTACCTGTATGACAAGTCATTTTCTGTCCTCAGTTTCCTCACCTGCAAAATGAGGTTGGACTAAGTGACCGTTGAGGTTTTATCCAGCCCAGAATGGTAGAAGAGAAAAAGCCCTTGGCCTGAAGTTTAGCTCCATCTCTGTGTTAGTCACATATTCCTGTGAGATTCTTAAATCTTCCCTTTCTGAAGCCTTAGAACAGTGGTGCTCAAAGTATGCTCCAGAGAATGCTGGGAGTTTTTAAAACCCTTTCAGAGAATTCTACAAATTCAAAATTTGTTTCTATTTCTAATGTGGTAAATATTTACAACTATAACTGACATAAACAAAAACTCTTTAGACAGATTCTCAATATTTTTTAATAGTGTAAAGATAGTGAGAACAAAAGTTTCAGAACCACTCACTGCCTTAGAATATTCTCTATTAAAATGGGGATAATAGTGCCTGTTCTGCCTTTCTAATTGCAAAAGTCAGTCAGTATTTTATCTGGATCTCTCTCTCTCTCTCTCTCTCTCTCTCTCTCTCTCCCTCTCTCTCTCTGTCTGTCTCTCTGTCTGTCTTTCTCTCTGTCTGTCTGTCTCTCTCTCTCTGTCTGTCTCTCTGTCTGTCTCTGTCTGTCTGTCTCTCTCTCTCTCTCTCTCTCTCTCTCTCACACACACACACACACACACACACACACACACACTTATAAGGCTCCTCACCATCCCTTATGCTCAATCAATTTCAGTTTCAGGAAAATGAAACCTAGAGCTAGACGACACCATTTTCATTGCGATAGAAAAGAGACCTCTTTTCCTGTGTCTGGTTTTCTTTCAATAAGATAGTTTATGAACGCACAGGCTCAAAGGTTTAGAGAAAGATGAGTCTCCAAAGAGGATGTCCATACCCCTTCATTTTACAGATGGGGAAACTGAGACCCTAAAAGATGATGGCTTGTCCAAGCTCACAGGGAGCAAATGACAAAGTCAGGAGTGGAATAGAAGCCCAAGGACGTGGCTTCCTGAAACTGAAATCATATTTACCTATTCATATATATATATATATACACACACACACACATACACATATATATATACATTATATATCACTCCTGGGTCTATATCTCAAAGAGATCCAAAAAAAAAAAAAAAGTAAAAAAGGGCCTATTTGTAAAAACTATTTATTTATTTATAGTAGTTCTTTTTGTGGTGCCAAAGAAATTGAGAGGATACCTATCAGTTGGAGAATGGCTAAACAAGTTGTAGTATATGATTATGATGGATGAATACTATTGTGTTTTTTAATAATAGCTTTTTATTTTCAAAATCCATGCAAAGATAGCTTTCAACACTCACCCCTGCAAAGCTTAGTGTTCTGAATTTTTCTTTCCCTTCTCCCCCACCTCTTCCCCAGCCAGCAAGTAATGCAATATATATTATGTTTCTAAAAATGAAAAGCAGGATGGTTTCAGAAAAACCTAGGAAGACTTAAATGAACTCATGCAAAGTGAAGTGAGCAGAAGAACCAGAATATCATTTTACATAATAACAGCAATATTGGAATGATCAACTGATCATCTAAAGACTTAGTTACTCTGATCCAGACCATTTCAAAGGACTCATATTCTCCACCTCCCAAAGAGAAATAGATGGACTCTGAATGCAGATTGATGCAATATTTTTACTCTCTTTATTTTTATTGTTTTCTTTTGTTTGTGTTTTCTTTTGCTAGATGGCTAATATGAAAGTATGTTTTGCATATGTATCATTCATATCAATTGCTTGTCTTCTCAAGAAGGAGAGAAAGTAGAAGGGAGAGGGGAAATTTGGAATTAATGAAAAAAATGATTATAAAAGCATTTCTACATGTAACTCAGAAATAATTAAATTTACTTTTTTTTTTGCTGAGGCATTTGGGGTTAAGTGACTTGCCCAGGGTAACACAGCTAGGAAGTGTTAAGTGTCTGAGGCCAGTTGAACTCAAATCCTCCTGACTCTGAGCTGGTGCTCTATCCATTGCACCACCTAGCTGCCCCTTTTTAATGAAATTAAAAAAAAAAATCAGAGGAACCTCAACAATGAATCGATGGCTCTGTGCTTTGCCCCCTGCAAAAAAGGGAAAAAAAAAAAAGAACAGATTCACTGTGAGAGGGATAAAACTGGATTGATAATTCATTTGTCAGTCAGTGAGCTTTGAAAAGAGATCTCCCATGATGCACCAAAAATCCAAATTGGGGGAAATTCAACTTCAAACCAGGGAACAGAGCGAATAAAAATGTTTCTGTCCCTGAAAAAGCCATGTTTCTATTTCAGCCATTCGAGAAATGAAACATGCAAATTCAAAATTTGTCTAAAGTTTATTTTTAAAGAGGTCCTTGTTTAATCTAAACTAAGAGTGCACTCTGGATTTTTGGTTGCGGGAATGAACATTGCTGATGACAGAAATGTTTGCTTTTTGTATTTGTTTGTATTAATTGTTCAATAAAGATATTCTAAGTCCTTAACTACAACTGAAACCAGTTTAAAAGTTTCTCTTCCAGTAATACCAAAAGCAAAGATTGAAAAGTGGCCAATTTTCAAGGGTAAAGTTTAAAGCTAATCTCACCTAATGTTTAAGAACTACAGAGCTACTAAGTGGTCTCTTAACTCTTCTACTTTGAAAAGAAAAACAAATGTGGCAGAGGAAGGAAGGGATGAGGGAGGAGGAAAGGCTCTACTTTATTTCAAGAGTTTGGCTTGCCAGATCCCAGTAGCCTTCTCTGAACTATGTGGCTGTTCAACAACATCCGACTCTTCAAGGTCCCACTTGGGAGTTTCTTAACAAAGATACTGAAGTACTTTGCCATTTCCTTCTGCAGCTCATTATACAAATAAGGAAACTGAGGCAAATATGGTCAAATGACTTGCCCAAAGTCACACAGCTAGGAAGGATAACTGGGAACCACAATGGGGCCATCAAGAATCAAATATGAATGAAACTACCTTACAATGAACAGGTTTATAAATGTCTTATAAGATGAACACCAAGGTGGAAAAGTGAATGAAGTATTTGGTCTGGAGTTAGGAAGATCGGAATTCAAATCCCATAGCTTTATGACCTTGAGTAAGTCACTTAATTGTTCCCAGCCTCAGTTTACCTATCTGTGAAATGTGATTAAAAAAATATTTGTTTACAAGTGCTCAGCACAATGCCTGGCACATAGTAGGTGCTATATAAATGCTCTTCCCTTCCCAGTGAGTAAGGACAGCCACTACTTTACAAGAATATTGGGAGAATCAAGTGTTTTGCAAATCCTAAATGGTATATAATCATCAGCTACATTTTTCCTTTGTTATCGTACAAGTTAATTCTATCCAAATGACTAATGGCTATAATGATGTCCTTTTCCTACTCCTACGGTATATAATATTTTCAGGACGAATTGAAGTTTGTTATTGTTCAGTCCCGTCTAACTCTTTTTGACCTCGTGGCCCAGAGCATGTCAGATCCTTTTTTCCTCCTCCGCCGTCTCCTGAAGTCTGTCCAAGCTCATGTTCCAATTGAAGCTCATCTCACTGCTAATGGAGACTTATAAGCAGTCACAAGGGAAGCCGCTGAAAGACTCCGCAACCCCATTACTGCTAATGATCAAAACAGCTGCTACAAGTCCAACTTTCGATGATCCTCAGTTCGTGTTTGCCAGACTGCAAATGAGCTTTGCTTCTATGGGATGGGAGGAAGAAGGATGTGGCGACTGTGTTTGTGACCCACGAACTCCCATCCCAAGAAGGGGCTGTGTCCTTTTAAAGCGAAGAGACCGAGTCTTCTGGGTCTATGTGTCTAGAGTCTCTAGAACAAAAGCCTGTAAATGTATTCCTTATGAATGTCACTCAGGTGGAAAGCCGGGATGATTGGGAGAATAGGGGTTCCCCTGATAAATCATAAGGAAGTTCAGGAAAAATAAGGGGTCAACAGATAGAAGTTCTGTTTTGGTAATGTTAAGTTTAAGGTGATACACAGTATATTGTACATTCTGGTCATGTTGTATTTAAGATGACACACAGTAGGCACGCGACTTCCATTTTGGTCATGTTGTATTTAAGATGACACACAGTAGGCCCTTGATGAGGGCTTAGAAAATGGAACTGAATTGAAGTGGCAGGGAGGATGTGGGCACAACATGGAAAGAGTTGAATGAATAAACAAAGGGATGAGGTTGAACAAACATTTATTCTCGGAGGCCTGGGCCAGATGTTCCACAGGGGAGCGGAGGCTCTCACTGCTGGATTCTGCGGATAGACTGAATCTGGAAGGTTTGAGCGTGGGACCCCCACTCCCGAAAATGTTTGTAGTCTCCCGAGTGGTGATCGCATTCCAGAACGTACTGGTAGCCCCGGTAACCTGGGAACTGGGAACAAACCCAGCTGGAAAGCAAACAGAAATTGAGGAGGGAGGGGTCTTTCCTTTGGCCCCAAGGAGGCAGGATCGGATGCTCTCCCAGAGATCACGGGCCAGAAATTAGGCCGGGAGGCCGCAGGTTCTGAGTTGAGAACAGGCTTCCCTTTTGAATAAGTAATTCCCAAAGAAAAAGGGCCATGACAAAGAAACTGGTTGGAGAGTGGGGAAATTGTCAACTATTGCTCCCTTCCTGACGGCCAGGAGTTCATTATAATAGATAAGAAGACTGGAATTAGAAGTTTTCATTTTGATTCCCCAACATCCTTTCTTCTCTGTGTGACCTCCCGTAGTCACTTACCTTATCTGGGCCCTAATTGTCTCATAGATAAAATAAAATAAATATCTAAAGACCCTCCCAGTTCTAAGTGCTATGATCCTTTTGAGTAGATGAAGAGAAGGGATAAAGATAAGTTTGTATGTAAGAATTAAATGAGATAATGTATGTAAACCACTTGGGAAACCTTAATATATAAAGGCAAGCTCCGATAGTATCAGGCTCTTCCCTCTGTCTCCTTGCTTCCTGTCCAAATGGCCTCTCTGCCCCGTCCTCCCTCCCTGGAGGAAATCAGGCTCTTAGAGCTACTTACGCCCCACAATGGACTCGGAAGGAGCCCACTTCGTTGTTGTCCCAGCCCATGGCTTGCAGGGAGGGGTAGTCATCACTCAGCTCTCCCTTCCTGCCCAGAAAGTTTTCCTGCTCAAAGATGGTCATTCTGGAGTCTCGGTGGTTCTAAGGGAAACACAGAACGAAATCCAGAGGCTCTCGGAGTTGGGAAGGGCCCTCATCCGGGGCAGTTTGTACTTCAGTGGCAATCCCTACCTTAACTTCTCCAGTAAGGAGGCAGGTGGTCTCTCCTGGGGGAGCCCTAGGAAGGAGGAAGTCCCTCCTTCTCAAGGAAGTCTGTTCCACTGATGGGCCGCTCGAATTATTAGAACGTCATTCCCTATATCTAAGCCTATGAGACCTTAGAATATAAACTGCTTGAGAGAAGTGGCTGTTTGTTTTTATCTTTGTATTTATAGTACTTAGTACAGTGCCTGGCACATAGTAGGTACTTAATAAATACTAGCTCATTGAGCTTTCCACAGCAACATTTCTCCTTTACAATCTCTAGTATGGATGCTCTAGGGTTGTCTTTTCTTTATATATTTGCCACCCCACCCCGCTCTCCACCTGCCCCAATAATCAATTAGATTGCATTACTCCTTACACTTATTTTTTTTTTTTTCCAAATCACAGAATCACTGACTTAGAAGGGACAGGATAGTCTAGTCCAACTTGGGCCTAAAATAGAATAAAGCTTCTTCAACACCTCTGACAAACAGATACCTAGTCTCTGCTTGGAAACTGCCACCAATAGGGAACTCGCTATATTTTGAGAAATTTTAATAGCTTTGTAAACTAAGAACATCTGTGAAGTGGTATTTATTAATTATAGTATCAATACTCAAATTATTATCATTATTAGGCCACTCAAGGTTCAGTTCATATCCTCCAACTACATCAAAACTTTCTGGGTAAGGGCAGCTAAATGGCGCAGTGGTTAGACACCAGTTCTGAAGTCAGGAGGACCTGAGTCCAAATGTAAGGTACTTAATACTTCTTAGCTGTGTGACCCTAGGCAAGTCACTTAACCCCAATTGGAAAGAAAGAAAGGAAAAAAGAAAGGAAGAAAGAAAGAAAGCAAGAAAGCAAGCAAGAAAGCAAGAAAGAAAGAAAGAGAGAAAGAGAGGGAGGGAGGGAGAGAGGGAGGGAGAGAAGAAGGAAGGGAGGAAGGAAGGAAGGAAGAAAGAAAGAAGGAAAGAAAGAAAAAAGAAAGAAAGAAAAATGGGTAACATTAACATCAATATAACATTATGATCTATAATATTAATATAGTAACATGATATTTATACAATCTAGAAATAAATATTAGTATATTCTATATATTCTATAATATATAATCAAAAAGTAATACATTAATAAATAATTTGTGTATTAATAACATATGATGTTGTATAATTTAATAAAGTAACAATTAATATGATCATTATATCATTAATCTAACGTAGATGAGATTATCTATATTTCTGAGTCCCATTTATGAGAGTCCCGAAAATCTTAGCATAGTTGTGTGTATGTATATATATACACAGACATGTAATATACCAATACATTTCTGTATGTACATGCTCACTTTTATGTATATGTATATATAGGTTACATGTATAAATGGGCATGTCTATATACATATCTATTTTTGAGTCTCATGTATGACATATATGATGGAGACCCAAAGTCTTAGTGCTTATGTATGTGCCAGATATATAATATATCCATTTATGTGCACAAATATATGTGTATATGTTGTATATATATGTTTTCCTATGAACTTTATTCTATGCATTTAAAAACACTCATCCGAGCGGGGTCCGTAGCCTTCAGACGCCAAGGAGGCCGAGAGCCCGGCTCCGGCTGCTGACTCGCCCTCTGACCCCCAATAACCGTGCGTACGCACTTTGCGTGTATGGCGGGCTCCTTTGGCTGGGGGCAGACCCACTATTTTCCTTCAGAGGAGTGTAAGCTCCTTGAGGGCAGGGCCTGTTTGTCTTTCTTTATACCCACAGGGCCTCGGCGGGTACCAGGCCAAGGCAGCATCCCCAAAGCCCAGCTCTGGCCCTGGGAGGCCCCTCAGTGGCCACCTGGCCCAATGTTTGCTTGTGGGATTGACTTGAGCAGAGCCACTCACCGCACTGGCCACGGGACGGAAGGAGGTCAGCCTCTCCACGTGGTAGGCTACATTGCCGCTCCAGGCTTCCCAGCTGGGGTACTCCCCGCGCTCCAGGACGAATTGCTGTCCCTGGAAGCCAGCGTGTTCAAAGCCCACCCACCTGCAGATGGGGAGAGGGGGGAGGCCAACTGATGGGGGGCTCTCCCTTCTCCCTACCAGCTCCCCCTGGGGTTTCCCCCACTGCAGGTCGGACTCTTCCCCGCCCTGTTCCCCAGCAGTCTCCTGGTGGTCTCCGGGATCTAATACAAACTGGTTTGACATTCAGAGCCCTGTATACTCTAGCTCCCCCTCTATTTTCTCTCTTTTTGCATCTTACTCCCCACCTCCTATCCTGTGCAGAAAGGAATCATGGAAATAGAATCTCCAGGCAAACTTGATTTGGCTCATCCTGCTCTAAACCCCATAGTGTTTTCATTAGTCTGATGTCAAATGTGCTCCCATCCCCAGGGCTCGAGTAACACATGAGAGACCGGGAAAGTGTAAATGGTTCTGGGCTCGAGTCCACGTTCACAAAAAATGCTGTGTATCCAAGCTTGGGTGGGGTCGATGGCTGCCTTCTGGCCTGATCTGAGCAGCCTGGGATGGTCCTTTAGCCAAAATCCTCTCATCCCCTCACGCTTATGAAATACTTCCAGATCCCTCGTGACTTCGGATTAAGCCCTATCCCCTCCATGGGGCCTTTTCTAAGCAACACATAGAGTCAGTCCCACTTTAGTGTGAATCAGTTCAAGTTTTCCTCTGAGGCTAAAGGAGAGCAGAGGACTTTGGGAAGGGAGATGGGTTGCCCTCTGCCATGGATGATTAAATATCAATATTTAATATAATATTAAATGCCTATTATTAAACAGGAAAGCTCAATAAAGTGCTCAGAATTCTACAAGAGGTCCAACGTCAGGTGCAAAAAAGGGAACCCAAAAGGCCATGTTATCGGACCCTTGGATTCCTGGGGGCCTAGATCCCAGGGAGGAGAGATTTTTTTCCTGTTTGCCCAGAGGATCCTTCCCACCCCACACAGCAAACTCACGCTCCGCTCTGGACTTTGATGGATCTGACCGTCTCGAAGCCAACCTCCAGAACACTGGGGCATTCCGCCGTGAACTCATGCCGACGGCCCTGGAAGCCCTCCTGGTCCCATACCACGATCTGGGTCAAAGAGCAGGACGGTGAGGACGACCCGGCATTGCCCGAACCGCCCTCTGCCCCCCCAGCCTCCAGCAAACAGCACATCTGGCGCGGACTTCATTTTAGATCCAGCTTCCAGGGGCAAATTTCAGACAATTCATGGAGGGACGAAAGCTTGGGTAAGGAATCCCGAGGGCCCGGCGGGCAAAGCCCAACTGTTTAAATTTTACAAAGATTGGAAGGGACCCCAAAGGCCTTATAGTCCGCTCTTAGCCCCAAAGAAGGTCCGCCACAGCAACCCAATGTGGAGCATCTGCTTCCTGTGTAAAGACCTCCAGTGAAGAGCTCACTACATTTCACACTGGGCCAGCCCAGATTTTCTCCTACGGCCAAATCTAGATTTTTTTTTTTCTCTTTGTGATTTTTTTTCTGTTCTGGGCCAGGAGGCCAAACATAAATCTCTATTTTGGGGGGAAAGGGGAAAAGAGGAAGGGAATTGGAGTTAAGTGACTTGTCCAGGGTCACATAGCTAATAAGTGTCTGAGGTCAGATTTGAACTCCAGGCCTTGTGCTCTATCCACTGCGCCTCCTAGTTGCCCTACCAACCCTACCAAATACAAATTTAATCTCTGTTTTAGGTGATAGCCCTTGGAATAATTGAAGATAGTATATTCAATCTACCCTACTCTACTAACACACACACACACACACACACATTCACACACACACAAAAGCTAAATATTCCCACTCTTTTAACCAGTCCTCATATAGGCTAAAGGCCGTTCCTTCACCATTTGATTTGTGGGAAAATAATGAGATCATCTTTTCAGAGGCAGAAAAGATCCCAGGAGCCATCAAACCCAAGACTCTCATTTTAGCAGACAAATAAATGGAAGAATAGTGACTTCAGTCCAGAGGCTGTCCAGCACACCATTCACTCCACCACAATCTCTAGACTACTGTCCTCCGGACATTCTCTCAATGTTCTTCCTAAAATGAGGTCCCCAGAGCTACTACAATAGTCCAGATGTAGTCTGGCCAAGATCTAGCATGGGAACTGGCCCATAGTCAGCTCAATGCTGACTAAAAGGATAGAGCACAAAGGAAATATCACCTTCCTAATCCTAAATATTCTACTTCTTAGTAGCTATTAAAGCTGCTGTATTATTTGTTTTTTCAATCATTTTTCAGTTTATCTGATTTTTCTTTACCTCATTTTGGGTTTTGTTGGTAAAGATGTCATGGTGATTTGCCATTTCCTTCTCCAGCTTATTTCACGAATGAGGAAATTGAGGCACACAGGGATAAGTGACTTGTCCGGGATCATACAGTTGTTAAGTTTACCTGAGACTAGATTTGAACTCAAAAAGATAAGTTGGGTCAAGACCCAACAAGCCCAAAGCTTTAACCACTGTCCTATCTAGTTGCCCATACCACCAGCTATATCATACCACTGATTCCATTATGCACGAAGACCACAAAACCTTTTTTTTTTTTTAACTTAACTGTCTGACTCTCTCTCTACCTTGAACTTGGAAAGTTGATTTTTTGAACCCAAAGGTGAAACTTTGCATTGATCCCCTTTCAATTTCATCTAATGTATTCGGCCCAATGTTTCCAGCCTGCCAAGACTTTTATGAATCATAGTCGATTCCTGTGCTACTTAGCATTCCTCCTCTGATGGAGAAAAGCATTGTGGACCCAGGAGAAAAAGACGTGGGGGCCAGAAAATCTGAGTCCCAGACACAGCCTTACTATGTAGCCTTCAGCAAGTCAAAAACCTGCTGTTCTTTCCCATCTCTCTATCCCTTCCTCTTCTCCTTTCCTCAGAGCCCCTGCTACTTCTGAGGTACTTTTCTCCAGACTATAAGGTCCTATCCCCGCAGAATCTTAAACCAGTGACTTACAGAACTTATTAAAGGATCTTAGAGATGGCCTAGCTCAACTTCCTCATTTTAAAAATAGAGAAACAGAGGCACAAAGGGGAAGGTGACATTTCCAAGGTCACAGTGAGGGAGCAGCAGACTGGGTTCAAATAAGGGTCTCCTTAGTTCAGGTCTTCTGTTTCCATCAAGATGCCTTGATGCAGGTAAAGATGGAGTCTGGGGTGGGGTGAGAAATTTTAAAGGGATAAATGAGGGCCATCAGAAGCACTTCATGGTTAGCCCAGTGGTCACTTGTGCCAGTGAGCACAGCTGCCTCCCTTTGGTCCCTCTGTCCCCCGAGGTCCTCGTGCCTACCTTCCAATGGCCAGATGATTTGGTGCATTGTTGAGACATGTTTGACTTCTCTCCTAGCAGCTGAAAGGAAAGGAAATAGGTGAAGGAGGAGAGGGAACCAGAAAGCAAGAAGAGGGGGATTCGTCCAAGAAGAGGAGGATTTGTCCAATGAGAAGGGGATTTATCTAAGGAGAGGAGGATTTGTCCTTGCCCTTTGTCAGGGAAGTTCTCAGTCCAAGGTTCCTCTCTTTAAACAAGGAAGAAGGACTTGCAAGGATAAAGAATTCTACACAATAACTTGGATCGTAGAAAATAGAATATTGGAGCTAAAATAAGTGCTAGAACATTAGAATATAAACAATGTTAGGATTGGGTGGGAAGGGCTCTTAGAAGCAGGAATATTAGAGCTATAAGGAACCTGGGAATACAGAATGTCAGAGCTGCAAGAAGCTTTAGAACAGGGGATGTTAGATCTGGGAAGGAACTTAGAACAGGGGATGTCAGGGCTGGGAGGGCTCTTAGAACAGGGAATGTCAGAGCTGGGAGGGATCTTAGAACAGAGAATGTTAGAGCTTTCAGGAACCTTGGAATCTAGAATGTCAGAATTGGGAGGGACCTTGGAACACAGAATGTCTTGGATTCTTGGAATAAAATCTAAGCATCACAGACAGGCACAAAGTTAGTCTTTAGAATCATAGACTATTAAATTTCACAGAATCATGAAATGTTAGTGTAGGAAAACATTAAAATCTCAGCATCTTCCAACGGGAAGGAATTTGAAGGTCATTTTGTCCATCCCCCTGCCTTATTAGGTCTCGCTCTCCCTAACCACAGACCCTTCACTTACCGAGCTGGGGCCCCAGGGAAAATACAGGGAGCTGGCCCAGCAGACAAAGCTGTGTCTGGGGTTCTTATAGCCCTTGAACAGAGGGGAGGAGTGGGAGGGTGGGAAAGTCTGGCTTCTAAAAGTCCTAGTCAGCACATGTATGGGAATGACCTTGCTGAGAAACAAAGAAGGGGATCAGGAGAAAAAACAGCCCCATACAAATGTGGGCCACCTCAGTCTCTGGCTTGAGCTCAGGGTTTATATGGCCTTCTCTCTCATCCACAGGGAGCAGCCATCCCATCTCCTCCCTTTACCACAAGGGACCAAGAAAATCCAGGGAAAAAGGGATTCCGTCCTTATTCTCCTCATTCTTCCAGGTTTCCCTGAATCTTAGGAAACAGGATGGTCTGTGCTTCCTTACCAAGATGGGGCCTTATGGGTGTGGACTGTTACTTATTATCAGGTACCATTAATGTGCTGAAGCTCTTACAGTGAATTTCATGCTTGTAGGAGAGACTCTTCCCTAAGAAGAGCAGGGAGACTCCTCTCTCAAAAGGAAAAATTGTCTTTTTAGCAGCGTGGGTTGTGAGAATCTCTCATAGGATAGCCCTATAATAACGGCTACCATTTATTTATATATCACCTTAAAGTTTGTGAAGAACTTTACAGATAACTCATTTAATCCAACACAACAAACTGGAGAGGCAGGGGCCATTATTATTCCATTTTTTAAAATGAGGGACTGAAGAAAGAGAGATTTTCCCAGCATCATAATGGTTAGTAAATTTCTCAGGCTAGATTTGAACTCTCGATTTTCTGATTCTTGGGCTCTGTCCACCTTGATACCTGGTTACTCTGGATCACAGGATCATCAGATTTCAGCTGGAGCTGGGCCTTAGCCAGGTACTGCCAGGACCTGAGGTGGGTCACATTCTTGGCTTTTAATGCCTCAGGGTCACATGAGAAGCAGCACGACTCAACAGGAGGAGGCTTGGATCCAAATCAGAGGACCTTGGTTTAAATCCCAGCTTGGTCACTGACTTGAACCCCTCCTCTCTTCAATCTCAGCCCCTCCCCTGATAGTATGTGAGGACATAGCTGTACCAGACCTAACACTATATTATAAAGCAGCAGTTATCAAAACCATTTGGTACTGGCCAAGAAATAGCATAGTTGATCAGTGGAATAGGTTCGCTTCATAAGACACACTATAGTCAATTAACTATAGTAATCTAGTATTTTATAAATCCAAGAACTCCAGTTCCTGGGATAAGAACTCACTCTATGGCAAAAATTGCTGGGAAAACTAGAAAATGGTATGGAGGAAATTAGGCATTGAGCAACATCCTATACCAGTGGTTCTCAAAGTATGGTCTAGAGAATCCTGGGGATCTCTGAAATCCTTTTAGAGGGTCTACAAATTCAAAAATAGTTTTTATTTCCAATATGGTAAATGTCTATAAATATCATCCAGATAAACAAAAACGCTTTGGAGAGATCCTCAATCATTTTCAATAGGATAAAGATACTGAAAATAAAAGTTTGAGAACCACTGTGACCTATACTAAGATAAGATCAAAATGGGTTTAGGAGTTAGACATGAAGGGTGATGCTATGAACAAATTAGGAGAACAAGTGATAGTCTACCTCTCAGATCTGTGAACAGGGGAGGAATTTATGGCCAAAGAACTAGAGTACATTATGAAATGCAAAATGGATAATTTTTATTTCAATAAACTAAAAAGTTTCTGCACAAACAAAATCAATACAGCCAACATTAGAAGAGAAGCAGAAAGCTGGGAAACAAATTTTACAATCAGTGTTTCTGATAAAGGCCTCATTTCTAAAATAGATAGAGAATTGGCTCAGATTTATAAAAATATAAGCCATTCCCCAATCGGTAAATAATCAAAGGATATAAATAAACGACTTTCAGATGAAGAAATTAAAACTATTTCTAGTCATGAAAAAATGCTCTAAAGGACTATTGATAAGAGAAATGCAAATAAAGACAACTATGAGGTACTACTTCATACCTCTCAGATTGGCTAAGATGACAAAAAAATTATGATAAATGTTGGAGGGGATGTGAGAAAATTGGGACACAAAAATTCTGACAAATGAGAAAGAAAACAAAATACAAGCAAACATCAGAAAGAATGGAAAAGTTGAGTTGAGTTAGGAACTGATCCAATAATTCTTAAGGACAATTTGTAACTATGCTCAAAGGGTTATCAAATTGTGTATACCTTTTGATCCAACAGGGTCTCTACTAGATCTTATCCCAAAGAGAGAATAAAAGAGGGAAAAGGACCCACATGTGCAAAAATGTTTGTAGCAGCCTTTTTTTGTAGTGGTAAGAAATTGAAAACTGAATGGATGCCCAACAGGTCGAGAATGGCTGAATAAATGATTGTAAATGAATGTAACAGAATATTCCTTAAGAAATGATGAACAGGCTGATTTCAGAAAAGCCTGGCAATATTTACCTGAACTGATGAACTCATGATGAGCAGAATCAAAAGAAAATTATCCGCAGTAACAAGAAGATTATGTGATGATCAGCTACGATGGACTTGTCTCTTCTCAACATTGAGATGATTTAAAGTAATTCCAATAGATTTGGGACCTAAAATACCATCTGCATCGAGTAAGAAAACTATGAAGACTGAATATGGATCAAAGTATAGTATTTTCACCTTTTTTTTTCTTTTTTAAATTAAAGCTTTTTATTTTTAAAGCATATGTATGGATAATTTTTCAACACTGACCCTTGCACAATCTTGTGTTCCAAATTTCTCCCCTTCCCCCCAAATGGCAAATAATCCACTATATGTTAAACATGTTAAAAATGTATACATATTTGCACAATTATTGTGCTGCACAAGAAAAATCAGATTAAAAAAGAAAAAATGAGAAAGAAAACAAAATGAAAGCAAACAACTAAAAGAGTGAAAATGCTACATTGTGATCCACACTCAGTTCCCACAGTCCTCTCTCTGGGAGCAGATGGCTCTCTTCATCACTAAACAACTGAAACTGGTTTGAATCATCTCCTTGTTGAAAAGAGCCACGTCCATCAGAATTAATCTTTGTATAATCTTGTGGTTGCCGTACTGTCACCATTTTTGGTTGTTGATGTTTATTTGCTTGGGTTTTTTTCCTTTCTTATTTTTTCCCTTTTGATCTGATTTTTCTTCTACACATCAAATATGAAATTTTATTTAGAAGAATCGCATATGTTTAACATATATCATATTGCTTGCTGTCTTGGGGGGAGGGGAAAGAGAGGGAGAAAAATCTGAAACCAAGATTTTGCAAAGACGAATATTGAAAATTATCTTTGTATGTATTTGGGAAAATAAAGTACTATTTAAAAATAAAATTAAAAATTTTTTTAAAAAATAGTGTGTGAGAACAAGACCATCCCTGACTGAGCAGGGCACAGTCACCACTTGCTTTCAGCAAGCTTTTCTGTAGGTCTCAGTTTCCTCTTCCAAAAAAAAAAATTTTACTTTGGATTAGAAAACTTATCACAGTGGAGATGAACCTGGGGTCTGGAAGGCTCATCTTCCTGAGTTCAAATCTAGCCTCAGACACTTACTAACCATGTGATCCTGGGCAGGTCACTTTACCCTGTTGCCTCAGTTTCCTCACCTATATAATGAGCTGGAGGAAATGGCAAACCACTACAACATCTTTGCCAAGAAAAACTCAAATGGTGTCATGGACAGCTGGACATGACTGAAAAATGACTGAACCATAACAATAAAGATCTTTGTGAGCTCTGACATTCCCTGTTCTAAGGCTCCTTCCAGCCCTGACATCCCCTGTTCTAAGGCCTCTCCTAACCCTGATAACACTTGTTCTAAGGTTGCTCCCACCTCTGACTTTCCCTATTTTTAGGCCTCTTTCAATCCTAATATTATCTGATCTGATGTTCCTCCTATCTTTAATATTCCCTGTTCTGTGCTCCCATGTTCTATGTTGAATGTTTTAAGATTCTTTCTATTTTATGTCATCAGGTCCTTCCTAGCTCTAATGTGAGGTGCTTTCCATCCTTGACATTCTAGGTTTAAAGGTCCCTCCCATCCAAAAGTCTATGTTCTAAAGATCTTTACATCTCTAAACTAACATGGTCAGTTCTATGTTCTCTTCTAGGTCTGGAAATCTCTGTTCTAAGGTCCCATCCAGATGTAACATTCTATGTTTGTTGTTCATTGTTTTTAGGTTGCTTCTAATTTATGTTCTTAGGTCCTTTATAGTTTGAAAATTCTTCGGTCCAATGTCCCATCCATTTCTGACATCTAAATTCAAAATTCCCTTCCAACTTTTACATCCCATAGTCTATATTCTAAGATACTTTTCAGTTCTAACATTCTAGGTTCTATATTTGGAGGTCCCTTCCAACTCTTATATTCCATAGTCTAAGATACTTTTTTGGACTATGACATCCTCTGTTCTAAATCCTCTGTTCTAAACAACCCATAGTCTTTGTTCTAAGATACATTTCAGTTCTAACATTCTAGGTTCTGTGTTCTGAGATCCCTTCCAACTCTTACATCCCATAGTCTATGTTCTAAGATACTTTTCAGTTCTAATATTCTAGGTTCTGTGTTCTGAGGTCCCTTCCAACTCTTACATCCCATAGTCTATGTTCTAAGATACATTTCAGTTCTAACATTCTAGGTTCTGTGTTCTGAGGTCCCTTCCAACTCTTACATCCCATAGTCTATGTTCTAAGATACTTTTCAGTTCTAATATTCTAGGTTCTGTGTTCTGAGGTCCCTTCCAACTCTTACATCCCATAGTCTATGTTCTAAGACACATTTCAGTTCTAACATACTAGGTTCTGTGTTCTGAGGTCCCTTCCAACTCTTACATCCCATAGTCTATGTTCTAAGGTACTTTTCTGTTCTAACATTCTAGGTTCTATGTTCAGAGGTCCTTTCCAATTCTGACATCCTTTGTTCTAAATTTCTCTTTAGCGCTAATATTCTAAGTTTGACAGTCTTTCAGCTAATGAACCTCTGCGGATGGCTATCTGCATCAGAGGTAAGAAACATTTCACAGGAGATCATGGCGGTCTAGGAGGTGAATTAGTGCATTGTAGAGAGCCTGGGCCTGAGAACCAGAACTGGTCTGATGAGTGTCAGTGTCAAGTCAAGAAAAATGGCAGGTCTACTTCATCATGGACACAACCCCAGTCCCCTCAGTCAGAGAAAAACTTGCCCTGGGTCCCTGGAGACCTCAACCCCCCAGTTTCCTCTCGAAGCAGCTCTGGCAGCCAAAGCCTTAATAATCCTGGCAGCAACTGGAGGCTTGCGGAAGCAGTTGGCCTTACTTCAAAGCCCAGGAAATGTGGGTGGCCCCCTCGTCCTCACGAACCTTCCCACAAGCCCTTGGCTCAGACTCCAAAGGCAATACGAGAGGTGTCCTCCTCCACCCACTTCTCCCCCTTCTCCTGGCCCGGGATGAGACACAATCAGAGCAGAGGTGTCTGAGCAGGGTAAAAAGCTGGCAGCTGGATGGGCACAGAGCTTCGTGGGCAGGGCAGAGAGAAGAGGAGAAAGGGGAGAAGGGAGAAGAAACCCAGTTCTGACCCAAGATCCAAGAGTACTGGGAACTGAGTAAGGGAGTGGAAAGAGCTCTGGACAGTCAGGGCACCTGAATTCAATGCCCAGCTTTCTATGTGTGTGATCTTGGGCAAGTCATTAAACTTAGCTTCCTCCTTGGTGAAATGGGGGGAGGGGTACTAAACGGCCTCCAACTTTTCATTCTTCCAGGAACCTCAGGCCAAAATGTGATCTACTGCAATCCTTTTGAATGGGGAGATGGACCTAGGTAAAGGAACAGGACACATGGTAAAGTTGGGAAAGCCTTGTCCCCTTTATAACATTATAGATAAAGGGCTGAATGCAATCTTAGAAGTCATTTAATTCTAATCATGTTATAGGTGGGGAAACTGAGGCACAGAGGTAAAGTAAAGTGCCCAACGGCAGCCAGAAATTTTCAAGTCTTCCTGGCTTCAAACCAAAGTATAACCCACAATCCTTCAAGTGGCTCTTCTCTGTGCTACTGTGCTATCCTGAAAAGAGATTGGCACACAGTAAGTGCTTAATAAATGCTTTTTCCTTCCTTCCTTCCTTCCTTCCTTCCTCCCTTCCTCCCTTCCTCCTTTCCTCCCTTCCTTCCTTCTTTCCTTCCTTCTTTCCTTCCTTCTTTCCTTCCTTTTTTTCTTCCTTCCTTCCTTCCTTCCTTCCTTCCTTCCTTCCTTCCTTCCTTCCTTCCTTGTCACCATGAAATAGATGATACCAATATTAGTATCCTTATTTTATAGGGAAAAAATCGAGGTTCAAAAGCATATCTTTCAGCCACACCGGCTCCAAACCCTATAGATTACTCTATATCACCCAAAGTACTTTCCTATTCATTCTCCCTTATAATCCTCCTGCGTGGAATGAGGACCTTCATTCAAGTCTCCTCCAGTTGTAGACGCTAAAAGCAAGGCTGAGAGGGAAGGAGGGCACCAAAGGCAGAGTGGGAAGTCCGTGGCTCCATTTCTGGTTTTCTTGGCAAAGGTACTGGCGTGGTTTGCCATTTCCTTCTCTGGCCCATTTTACATCTGAGGAAACTGAGACAAATACTGTGAAGTAATTTGTCAGGATCACTCAGCTAACAAAGGTCCAAGACTGGATTTGAACTCATGAAGAGGAGTCCTCCTGACTCCAGGCCTGGTGCCCTGTGCCCTGTGGCACCTCCTAGCTGCTAGGATCTGGTCCCATTCAAATATATCTCTCTGAAGACAGGGATTGTTTTTATTTTTCTTTATATGCCCAGTGTTTCAGCCCAGAGCACATTGCATACAGTAAGTGCTTAATAAATACTTGTTAATTGACTGACCAGGCTGGAGTCCCCACTCTGCCCCAAGCTGTGGACAAGTCATTTGGCCCCTTTGGGATGTGTCTGTAAAATGAGAGCTTGTGTCCCCGAAGCCCTAAGATTTTTAGTCCTCATTATATAGTCAAGGAATAAAGAAGCATTTATTTAGTGCCTACTGTGTGCCAAACACTGCTGATGAGGAGATAAAAAGTAACGATTCCCTGTCCTCAAGCAGCTTACAATCTATCAGGAGAAAGGGAGCCAAAGAAAGAAGTGAGCTTGTTTAAAGCCCTGAGGTATCCCGGGTGGCCGGCGGGCAGAGGCTCGTGCTGGGAGGAAAGGGACCCTTCTGGGCAAACCCACTCGCCAATTGAGCCCTTGGCACGCAACAGATGAGCTGAAGTGGGAAAACGGCCCAGGGAGCTTTGTGAGCCGGGCATAATGGGACCTGCTGCCCTCAGCATCGAGAGGGCCAAAGAGGGGGGGCCCGGCCTGAGCCCTCCCCCCAGATCATCCCTCCAAAGGAAGTGATGAGAGAGCAGCTCGCGAGGGCAGCCCCCGTGGCCTGCTGAGCCAGCAGCTCCTTTGTGTGGCCCCCCCCAGGCTCCTGCCGCTGCCAGACTATAAAACCCAGGGAGCGACCCCAGAGTCGCAGCCACAGCCCCGGCCCAGGCGTCTGCACTCAGGACAAAAGTCGCTCCCCAGGTAAGAGGATGCCTCCCGGAGGGGACTCCAAGCTAAAAGCCAAAGCCCGGCTGGAAACGGAGGAAAGTGGGGGCGGGCTCTGCCCTGTGATACTAACTAGAATGGCTAAGGTGGATCCGGAACTTTAAAATTTGTAAACAGCGCCTTTGAGCCTCAAAACAATCCAGGGAGAGAGGAGAGGTGCCTTTATTAACCTCATTTTTAACAGATGAGGAAACTGAGGCAGATGGATTTTTTTTTTTTTTTTTTGCAGAGGCAATTGGGGTTAAGTGACTTGTCTAAAGTCACACAGCTGGGAAGTGTTAAATGTCTGAGGTCAGATTTGAACTCAGATCCTCTTGCCCTCAGGCTGGTGCTCTATCCACTGCACCACCCAGCTGCCCCAGATGGAGTTGTTTTTTTTTTAAGTGACTCCCTGATAGCAGATTTGGATTCCGGTGCTCTAACCACTGAGAAACCTCCCTCCCTTCCTGATATATAGCCAGGAAAGACAGGGCCAGAATTCCTATTATCAATCACTAGTTCAATGACCTTGACCTTTGTGACGTTTATCTCTCTGCACCTCAATTTTTCCATCTATAAAATGGGAAGAAAAGGACACCTTGCACCCGCTTCTTATAAATCAAGTATTTTTTGTAAACCCTTAAAGAGCTTTAGAAACACTAGCAGCTAGTATTGCCAGCAGAAATAGCCCAGCCCGGAAAGGTTCCAAGATCCAATTTATTCATTTTTTTAATCTGGCGCCAGATGTGGGGAGCAGAGGTGCCCTAGTGACAGATTCTGCTATTTCCGCCCTTAGCTGACAGAAGGCCCAAAAGCTCTCTCCTCCAGAAGGGCCCAGGAGACCTTGATCTTGGTCTTAACTCTGCCATTCGATGAACACGTGGTACCGGGCAATCCCACAAATTAAAAGGGTCCAACTGAACCCTAATTGCCTCGGACGGGAAGGAGCCCTGGAAATCCCCTTTTATCGACTGCGCGCGATTGGCCGCCGCCGTCTGCCCGGTCCTCAGTCCCTCATGTTTTGTGGCCTATTTTCATAACTGAAGGAAATGCTAAATATCCCTTATGGGGTAGTATAAAGAAAGATGGGATTTATTTGTTTTTCTCATTCGAGTTCCGAGATCTCTTCCAATCTGGCCAAAATAATCTATGGACTGAAGGTGGAGAACCCTGAGCGAGAACAAAACCCCTCGTTTTATAGAGGAGAGATTAGGAGTGGGCACAGGGTGAAAATTTGGGCCCAGTTTGCCCAGCTCCACTTTAGTGCCAGGTTGGGGTGAGGGAGGTGGGCCGTGACACGAAAGCGTTCCATGTTCTGAGCTCACCCCGCTTCTTGGGCTTTTCTTCCAGATTTCTTTAAGTGGGAACCATGTCCCAGCCCGCAAAGGCCCCAACGGTCCCAACTACCGCCGCCAGCCCAGCCACGGAAGGGAAGGAAAAGGGGGCACCTGCCTCGGTGCCCGCTCCCGGGCCCACCCCCGCTCTGGTTCCTGCCTCCGTTCCCATCCCCAGCTCCAAGGTGGGGGAGCTGCCCATGGGAGGCTTCAGGGTAAGACCAAATCTCTCCCTGCTCTCTCCAAGGGACATAGGGTTACCGGGCTGCCTTATGGGGTCCATAAAAGAAGATTCAGAGATCTTAGTGGACTGCCAACTGAATAATGATGTAGGTCAACAATGGGATAGGTCAGCCGAGAAAGCTAATGGGACACATTGGGAGATAGAGCATCTAGGAATCCTGGCTCTGCGGGCAGAGGCCTGGGTTCAAATCCTGTCTAATGCTGTATGATGTTGGAATGGTATCTTAACATCTCTGGGATCCTCAACTAATATAAATAAGGATGTTGGATGACACATCTCTGAGGTCATTGATGACTTTAGAGCCACAAACTTGGTCAGATCAGATCCCAATTATTGGGTTCACTTCTAATAATTTGGGGAAGAGAGAAGGCCAGCCGGGATGGTGAGGAGTCTTGAGATTTTGCTTTCCACTTATTTTCAGTGATGTCTAGCTCTTCCTGACCCCCTTGGGGGTTTTCTTGGCAAAGATACTAGATTGGTTTGCCATTTCCTTCTCCAGTTCATTTTACAGATGGGGAAACTGAGGCAAACAGGGTAAAGTGACTGGCTCAGGATCACACGGCTATTAAAGTATCTAAAGCTGAATTTGAACTCAGTTCTTTCTGACCCTAGATCCAGAGCTCTATCCATGCTCCATTTTAGATTATGTCTCAGAAAAGTCAGTTGAAGGAACTAGGGGTTATTTATTCAGGAGAAGACTTGGGAAATACATGTTGCGATTGTTGTGTATCTGGAGGGCAGTCGTGTGAAAGAGAACAGAGACATATTCAGCCAGATTTGATGGGTCAAGAGTCTCACATCGGCAGGGGAATTGTCTCCTACTACGATGGGCTGCCTCGAGCCACGTGGGCTTCCCCTTGACTGTGGGCTTTCAAGCTATAGGATAGACTAAAGAAAGACTAGAAGAGGACGTATGGAGTAGCGGATAACACACTGGGACCCCTCAGACATTTCCTGTGACATCCTTAACCACTTAACTTTTTGCCTCAGTTTCTTCATCTGTAAAATGAGCAGAAAAAGTAAATAGAAAATAGAAAACCATTCCACTCAAATACAAGCATATTTTTTATTACACAAGAGTATTCCTGAAGAAGGCCTGTTAGATGGCCCAGTGGATAGAATATTAGTCCTGGAATCAGGAGGACTTGAATTCAAATCTAACCTCAGACACTTATCAACTATGTGTTTCTGGGCAAGTCACTTCACCCAGTCTGCCTCAGTTTCCTCATCTGTAAAATAAGCCGAAGAAGAAAATGGCAAACCCTCTAGGATCTCTGCCAAAAAAACAAAACCTAAAAGGGGGCATGAAGAACTGGATGCCATTGTTAGGCCACAGGAAAGTGTGCACTTGTCCAGGACATTTTAGAAAGATCCCCATTCAGATACAGGTAGAACCCCCTGGTCTTTGGGAGCCTGTGATTCTATTTTATTTCCCAGAATTCTGGTGCTTTTTGGAAACAAGCGCAGAAACGGGAGTGGGAAGGGAGAAGGAAAGGGAAGAGCTGTTTGGGGGGGGGGCATTTCCAATGACCCCTCCAGTGGAAGATAGCAGCCTTTTCTGAGGAAAGCCTCCCCGTTCTCCCTCTCTGTCCCCCTTTCTGGGTCAGATGGCTCAAATCTTGCTCAGGGCTTCAAAAGAGAGAAACTGAACGGACCATCTGGAGACACAGCTGGTTTGCAGAAATCTGCTGCAGAAAGGGGCATTTCTGGCTTATGGGAAGCAACATATGTGCAAAGTGACGGTGGGGCCCGTGCTGGCAGCGTGGGGGCCGGGGGACCGGGAAGGGCCTGCTCCGAGACCAGGCTCTCAGGCAGGGCCTCGGAGCGAGCTCCAGGATAGAAAAGGGAAGCAAAGGAAGTCCTGGATCCGAGGTCCCTCAGTCTCCTTCTGTGTACAAAGCATCGGGCCTGGAGCTGGGAATAAAAACTTCCTCTAGACACAGCTCAGAGGGGACCTCCTGACCAGTTACTGGCGTCCCCTTCCTCTCAAGGCTTGTCATAAATTTGGGGGTGCTTTTTGTGTATAAATAGGGCATCTAGTGCACGAGTACCAGATCTGGAGTTAGGAAAACTCATCTCAGGGTTCAAATCCAGTGTCAGATACTTACTAGGTGCGTGACCCTAAACAAGCCACTTAATCCTGTTTGCCTCAGTTTCCTCATCTGTAAAATGAGCCGGAAAAGGAAATGGCCAAACCCTTCTAGTGTCTCTGCCAAACAAACCCCTAATGGAGTCACAAAGAGTCAGACAGAACTGAAAAATCACTGAACATTTGTATATATTATATATGGAAGGGAAGCTTCTCAAGGGTACGTTTATTAAATTGTTGGAATGAAAATAGTCCCCACCTTCAAGGCGTACTTTCCCTACTTTCTACTCCTAGAAAAGCTAACAAAAGAATGGCATTTTGACATTAAGAATGGGCAAACTTTGGGCAAAATGAGGAGTCTCGGCTCTCGCCTTTTGGCCTTTTGGCCGCAGGCCTAGGAACTTTTCTTGGTCCAAGTGTCTCAAGTGAGGGGGATGGACTAGAAAGTGGTGACATTTCCTTCCATCCCTGACATTCTCTGAGTCTTTGAGAGGGGAAGATAAAGAGAGAATTGAGGGGGGAGCCGAGAATCCTCCAAGAATCAGGGAGGCATTAGGGGATTCAGATCTGGGGGAAAAAAAAAACTTTAGAAGCATTGTATCCAAATTTCTCATTTTACTAAAGAAGCAACTGAGGCACAGAGCACTTGAGGAGCTGGACCAAGGGCAGAAAATCAGTGTCTGAGGTGGGGCTTGAATCAAGGCTCCTGACCCTGAGAACGGAGGCGCGCCCCCCCCCCCCCCTTGTCTCTCCCATGCTTCTCTCTGACTTTGATTCTTTGCTGTGGTTTGGCCAGCTGGTGGTCTTTGACCAGGAAAACTTCCAAGGCCGCCGTGTGGAATTCTCAGGGGAGTGCATGAATCTGGGAGACCGAGGCTTCGACCGCGTCCGGAGCATCATCGTCATCTCGGGACCGTGAGTGTCCCTGCTGGGGTCTGGAAGGAGAAGGGCCACTCTCCTTCCCTGTGGGGTCAGGGGCTACGTCTGGGGACCCGGGGAGCCCCCTGCGGGGTCAAGCACGGGGTCAAGCCAGTGTGGCCCCTGGCAGGGGTTCTGCAGGGCGAAGCGGGCAGACAGGGAGGTATATCGCAGGGCAGACCGAGCGTCTGGGTGAGGTTGGGAAAGGGTGGTATGGGACCAAAAATGCGCCCCGTCATGATTTGGGCCTGCCACACATTCCTGTGGCCACAGCTCGGGGCATCCTGTGGCCAAGCCGGGCACAGCAACTGCCGCCCCCTTCCCTCTCATCTCCCGCCTCCCGTGGGGGCGACGACTGAACTGGGCGGTTCTTGAGACCTGGCTTTGGGGCGAGCCTCTCGGCTGACTCACTCTGTCTCTCTGGGCGATCTATTATTTTCCTTCCTGTGAAATGGAGGGTTTTACGGGTGCCCTCCAGGGTCACTTCTAACATCCCGTGGTGGAGGCTTCTCCTAGCTCTCGTGTTCTCTCTTCTGAGGTCCTCCTAGCTCAGACATTCCACCTTCTAGGGCCCCTCCCAGCCCTGACATCCCCTGTTCTAAGCCCCCTCTTAATCCTGACATCCCCCTTTTTAAGGCTCTAACATCCCCTATTCTAAAGGCCTTCCCAGCCCTGACATTTCCTGTTCTTAGCCCCCTCCCAGCCCTGACATCCCCTGTTCTAAGCCCCCTCTTAATCCTGACATCCCTCCTTTTAAGGCTCTAACATCCCCTATTCTAAAGGCCTTCCCAGCCCTGACATCCCCTGTTCTAAGCCCCCTCTTAATCCTGACATCCCCCTTTTTAAGGCTCTAACATCCCCTATTCTAAAGGCCTTCCCAGCCCCGACATTTCCTGTTCTCAGCCCCCTCCCAGCTCTGACATCCCCTGTTCTAAGGGCTCTCCCACCCCTTACATTCTCTACTTTTTGCCCCTAGAGGAACAACAATGGAGAGCAGACTGAAGAACAGAACCTTTGCCTTTAGGCCCCCTCCCACCCTCATCTAGCCAAGAGTGGGCCCTGGGAGCCTGTTCCAGGGAATGTTCCAGCCCCTGAACCTCATGGGCTCACTCCCCTCCCCGCTGCACCCAAGAGCTTTCTGTTCCCTTTGCTCCTGCCAGGGACAGAGGTTTCAGAGCTGTGGACGGCTAAATTAGGGCCTGCTCGGTTTCTAAAACTTCTTTCTGTGGCGGTGACTCAAATCTGGAGCATTTCTTCAGGGCCAGACTTCAGCTGGGCTCCTCACTTGGCAGCCTCCATTCTCTAAGACTTTTCTTTCTGCTGAGGGAGAAGTACATGCAGAACCCAACTGAGGAGGTCCCGGTCTGGTCCCGTAAGCAAGAACAGCTGCGGTGAGCTTACGTTCAGGGAGGGCACGGCCTGGGCTCTTTGAGACTATTGGAGACTGGGGTCAACTAACAAAGGACCCCCTGGCCTACAAAGCAGCTCCTTAGTGGGCTCTGAGAGCTGCCACTGGGCATTGCTTCCTTGGGCTTAAAGGCCCTTATTAAAGCTATTTGTCTCCATGGGAAGAGATTATATAAGGCAATCATCCATCTCTGGGATTTCGGGACTCTGGGAGAAAATATCATCTAGTTCAAACCTGTCCTTCCTTCAGGGAGTCCCTTCTATGACGTTCCCAGCAAAGTGGTCTCCCAGACCCCTTACGGTCACCCAGAGAGGACAAGTGATTTTTCCAGCGTTATCCAGCAGCACGGTGACCCAGAAGCTGGCTTTGCTGATTCCTAGATCGGATCAGAGCTCTTTTCCACTCTTACCGTTAAGGTCAAGGCGGTAAATTCCTGACCTTTGGCCAATTCCCGTCGGCTCCAGGCAAGGCTGGTCAGAGGCAAAGCTACTCCATTCAGTCCCAGGATAACCCTCGATCGCTCACGTCCTGCTGGAGAAAAATAAGGTCGCTGCTTGTCCAGCAGGAAAGCTGAGCGTGGCGGCTCGGCCTGCAGCTAAGGCTGCTGGTTCCTCTTAGAAAACAGACAGCAAAGATAAACAGTCAGGAGAGGTCATCCCCATCCCTGCCCTCTGTCAGGGAGGGAGGCCTGATGCGGTGATGGGCACGCTCACTCGGGAGCAGACCCGGCTTTGAGCTCTGCTTCAGACGCTTGTTACCCAGGAGATCTTGGGCGATTCAGCAAAAATCGATGAGATGGAGGTTGGGGTCAGATGACCCGAAAACCTTCTCTGAAACTAAAAGCTTTTCAGTGGAAAAAGCTTGTTATCTAAAGGGGAACTCCGGCGTTGGACAACTCCAAATGTCCGGGCTATCCTCACTGTGGAGAGCCAGACATGAAGTCTAGGAGGCCTGGATTCAAGTAACGCTTCTGCTACATGCTGGCGGTGGCGTCTTGGGCAAGTCTTCGCCTGCACCCCTGCCCTGAGCCTCGGTTTCCTCATCTGTACCGGAACTGGACTAGATAGCAGACAGGAAAGATTCAGTTCAGTCATTTTTCAGTCATGTCCAACTCTTTGTGACCTTTGCAAGGTTCTCTTGGCAGAGGTACCAGAGTGGTTTGCCATTTTTTCTCCAGCTCATTCTCCAAATGGGGAAACTGAGGCAAGCTGGGGTCAATGACTTGCTCAGGGTCACATAGTTAGTAAGCATGTGGGACCAGAGTTGAACTCAGGGAGATGGATTTTCCTGACTCCAGGATGGATGATCTATTTGCTACCTCTGGCCCATGGGGAAAGTAGGGAGCATTTATATACGTGCCTCCTATATATGTGCCAGGAATTGTGCTGAGCACTTTTTAACTAATGTTATTTCATGGGGCAGCTAGGGGGTGCAGTGGATAGAGCACCGGCCCTGAAGTCAGGGGGACCTGAGTTCAAATCTGGCCTAGCTGTGGGACCCTTGGACAAGTCACTTAACCCCAATTGCTTCAAGGAAAAAAGAAAAAAAAAAAACAAATATTATCTCATTTAATCCTCACTGCAACCCTGCAAGAATGATGTGGTTATTATCTCCATTTAACAGATAACAGAGGCAATCAGAGATAAAATGACTTGTCCAGGTTTACACAGCAGAAAAGTGTCTAATCTGCTTTCAAATCCAAATCTTCCTGACTCCAGGCTCAGGACTCTAACCATTATACTACCTAACTGCTCTAAAGTCTATTTTAGTTCTAAATCTATGATTCTGGGCTTTCTTTCAGTGCCCCTATTCCCTATTCTCACCCAGGCAACTCTCTGCAAGCCCTGGGAGAGGGAATTTCTTTCCTGGGATTTACCCTGATCCATGAAATCAGCCTCTTCAAAACGAAACTCTAAAAAATAAGGATAATTGTATCAAGAATAAGAATGGCCAAATAGCTAGCGTGCATAGAGCTTGATGGTTTACAAAGCATCATGGATATGGCGTCTGATCTGAAAATCAGGCCTGTCTAAAACTGAAACCTTCCTTCCTACACTTTCCCCTGTTTCATCTAGTTCTTCCCTCTTCTCTTTTGCTCAAGCCTTGGAACTCAGTTCAACAGCATCTGTAGCCCCCAAGCCATTAGCCACTGCGGGTCCTTAACCTTAAACTTTAAAATATATGTCTTGCTAATTGCATTTCAATAAAAGATGTCCTGAAAGTCTGAGAGTAGTATTATTAACCTTTAATTTCATCTCATGCATTTTTAATTTTATGCATTGGAAAATGTTCTTCTGAGAAGAGGTCCGTGGACTTCTACAAATTGCTGCTTTAATCCAATCTCCTCATTTTACAGATGAGGAAACTGAGACCCAGAGGGACCCTTCTGTGAATTTGCTCCAGGTCACATGGCTGCTCTGTGGCAGGGTTGGCCATAGAAGTCAGATCCCTCCGTCCCAATCCTGTGATCCTGTTTTTTTTTTTTTTTAATTCACTGACCATAATGCTTTGACAGTCTCTCCTCCCACTAAGTTTTCCTATAGTACTATTTTACACCCTCTTTCCATCTAGAAGTAGAGAACGATAACCTCCTTACTCCCCATCTGATCCTTTCCTCCTATCCCAACCCAAGCTGAGGGAAATGGAAAACAGACTGCTATGGTTTGGCTTTTGCTAACGGCCTCTTTCCTGTCTGCGGGTCACCTGCCCTTGTGCTCCCGTCCCCTTGGTCCATGTCCGCTGGATCGTTGGCCCAGATGGGTGGCCTTTGAGCAGTCCAACTTCCGGGGAGAGATGTTCATCCTGGAGAAGGGCGAGTACCCACGATGGGACACCTGGTCTTGCAGCTATCGTAGCGACTGCCTCATGTCCTTCCGGCCTATCAGGATGGTGAGAGCTGGGGACCAAAGGGCTGGGCACGGAGCGGGACCTGAAGAAGGGAGCGGGGTGGGAAGAAAGGAAAGGATGGGGACAACATTCAACGGTGCAAGAGTCACTCAAACAAAGAATACGGATTGAGGACCAAAAAGCGGATTAGTCCCCGAGGAGGCAGCGGACAGTTCCGTTGTCTTCTGCCTTGAGCAGACCATATTTGGAGCGTTGCGTGGAGTTTGGGATGCCATCTTTTAGGAAGGATACTGATAAACTGCGAGAGGCTCACTGACCACCCCGGTGGGGTCATTTAGAGATAACCTTAGGTAAGGGATCCACGGCAGAGGTTAACCCTTCCAATGGGAAAGCTTGGCTGGAGCAAGATGTTTGAAGCCATAATGAGGAAAAGGATACCTAGGGACAAATTTATGTGGGAGAATTGAGGGAAGGGGACATGAAATAACCTCTCTTGTTCAAACACAGTTGGAGACATCTCAGAAGATGCTAACCCCTCCACTCACCTACCCAACAGTCAGTTGTCCTAGTGCATAGAGCAGGGGTCCTCAAACTACGGCCCACAGGCCAGATGTGGCAGCTGAGGACATTTGTCCCCCTCCCCCAGGGCTATGAAGTTTCTTTATTTAAAGGCCCACAAAACAAAGTTTCTGTTTTTACTATAGCCCAGCCCTCCGACAGTCTGAGGGACAGTGAACTGGCCCCTATTTAAAAAGTTTTGAGGACCCCTGGCATAGAATATTAGAATTGTTTCTTGTCTCTTGAGTCTTTTGGGCCAAGACATCCTAGACTAGGCCATCCTTGGCCTAGTATTTCATCAACTATAAAATGAGGGTGTTGGATTCAATGGTCTTTATCCCTTCCAGTTCTAAATTTATGTTCCTTAGATTAGATAAATGACCTTGTGTATTGTGAGTTGGCAATGACCTGATTCTAGCAGGGGGCAGCTGGACTTTTCATCCAATTGATAAAAATAGTGTCTTAAATATACAGGAGGCTGAGGAAGAACATCCCCATTCCCACTGCTCCCTGGATGGGTCAGGTCTGCTTAATAGTGCTCACACTCCTACTTCCTCCCCCTCTCCCAATCACTATAGGTATATATCTCAGCTAAACAGAAAAAAAAAATTACCCACAAGGGAAAACTCTTGAGGCAATTTGGGGAATATCAACTGACTGACATCAGGAGAAGGGATTAAGTTGGGTGTTATTAGCCTTGTCAGTGCTGATGGCCCCAGAAGGCAGAATCAGGAATGATGGGTAGAAGTTGGCCCCCAAAAGGGGGCCTTTCACTTCTGTGTGAAGGGAAAGAATAAAAAAAAAAAAATAGAGTCCGCCCAACCCCAGGCTTCAGAGTGGTGCTATAACTAGGGAAGGTGTAGCCAGAGCTTTGGCTCAGGGCACCGGAATGGAGGGGGCTCTTAGGATGAAACATGGAAACAACTGAACTTAACACCTAATTGGCTTCTCTCCCCAATTCCTCTCACCCCTACCAATCCTTTGGACTGCTCTATGGTCTTAATCTTCTTCTTCTTTTTTTTTTTTTTTTCTGAGGAAATTGGGGTTAAATGAGTTTCCCAGAGTCACACAGCTAGGAAGTGTTAAGTGTCTGAGGTCAAATTCGAACTCAGGTCCTCCTGACTTCAGGGGTGGTGCTCTATCCACTGCGCCACCTACCTGCCCCTATGGTCTTAATATTATACTGGACTATTGTTGGTTGCGAATGAATTGTCCCAAGCATCAGAATTGGTAGTTCCTGCTCTGCCTTCAAAAGGCTGCCCCAGAGATCACCATATCTCTTTCTAGTTAAAATCTCTTCCTCCCTATAAGACGTAAATTCGATTTTATCTAAGATCTCCTCCTTGGAGGCAGATGATATAATGGATAGAGAACTAGGTCTGAAGTCACATCTGGTCTGTTATTTGTTAGTCATGTGATTCTGGACAATCCTTAACCTCTGCAAGACTCAGTTTCCTCATCTAGAAATAATAGCACCCATCACCCAGGGCTGTTGTCAGGATCAAATGAAATAATATTTGCAAAGTGTTTAGCATAGTGCCAGGCACATAGTAGGTGCTTCATAAAGCATGTATTTCCTTCCTTTCGTCTCAGACCTTTGGGTCCCAGATAATCTCTCCTGACATTTTACCTCAATCCTGACTTAAGCACGTATTCTCCTTCCCTTGTACCATAATTATATGAGTTTCTTGTCCCTCCCCCATGAGATTGTTGAAGACAGGGCCCCGAGGGGCTGTGTTCCTAGTCCAGGACATAGAAAGTGAGGAAGAAGTGAGCGTTGAAGGACTCTGGTTCTGGGATTTCAGCTCCTGCCTCCAGTCTCTGAGGCCCTTTCTCTCTCCTAGGATTCCCTAGATCACAAGATCTGCCTGTTTGAATGTACCAACTTCAAGGGGAACAAGATGGAGATCCATGAGGATGATGTGCCCAGTCTCTGGGCCTATGGTTTCTGTGATCGTGTGGGCAGTGTGAGGGTGCCCAGTGGCACGTGAGTATTGTACCTTTTGTACTAGACTCAGGTTCTAGGGACACTGATTAGTCAGGGGATTAGTCAGGGGATTTTGGGGAAGAGATCTCAATTTCTTTATCTATAAAATGATGGTAGTGGACTAGTCCTATTCTAAGACCTCTCCCAGCCCTGACATCTCCTGTTCTAAGGTCCCTCCCAGCCCTGACATCCCCTGTTCTAAGCTCCCTCCCATCCCTGACATCCCCTGTTCTAAGGCCCTGACAGCCCCGACATCCCCTATTCTAAGCTCTCTCCCAGCCCTGACATCCGCTCTTCTAAGGCCCTTCCCAGCCCTGACATTCCCTATTCTAAGGCTCCTCCCAGCTCTGATATTCTCTGTTCTTAGAACCCTGGATCCCACCCCCCCATCTCTGAGAGTTTAGATTCTACTCTCCCCAGACTGTGATAAATGAATTCTAGAAACACTGGGAATTCAGAGGAGGAGGAGAACCTGGTGGGGGTGGGGAGGCTTGTGAGGATCTAATGATGTAGGGGGTGGAGCTTGGGCTTAGCTTGAAGCAATTCAAGAGGAGTACATTGAGACCACTGCAAATAGGAGAATGAGGTATGAGTTCAAGCTAAAGAGATGGCGAGGAACCTGGATTATCTGTAGGTCTGTGAGGAGGCCGGTCCATCAGTCTTGGGAAAGGGAGGGGAGCACCCGGAGACAAGGCTGATAATCAATCAAAGGCTGATAATCAATCAATTAATAAGGGAGATAATTAACTCTGTGAAAACAGACTGTAGAAGGACTCAAATGTCAACCTCAGGTGTCTCCATTTTTATTCATTCTCTTTTCTCTTTCCAGATGGGTGGGCTACCAGTATCCGGGCTACCGAGGCTACCAGTATCTGTTTGAGCCAGGCGAGTTCAAGCACTGGAATGAGTGGTCTGCCTACCAGCCCCAGATCCAGTCCGTCCGTCGAATCAGGGACATGCAATGGCACCAGAGGGGCTGCTTCCCCATCCCCACCAGCATGCCCAAGTGAGAAAATGGCCCCAGTACGGAGAACCCGGCCAAAGCCCGAGAGGCTCCCACCCGGTAGAGAGCCGTTTGGATGTCTCAGGGTGATGGGCTGCCCGGCTCCCTTCCCCTCCGCTGTACCTAAACACGCTCTTGACAATTTGAATAAAAGTCTTCCATGGCCCAAACCCACTCCTTCTACTGGAATCTGTTGTTCCTGGGAAGAGCATTGGAGACTAAGGATCTAGGATGGAATCCAGCCTTGTCTTTGAATAGTTTGGGACCTTAATTTCTTTGGGACTCGTCTTCTTTATTTGTAAAATGAGGGGGACCTTGCAGGTTTCCTCTATGTTCAGATTGTGGTCTTCTGATCTTATTCTCCAGGCTTTCTGTAGTTCATTACCTGATCTTGGTCCGTTAAATAGCACTGAACATTTGTAGCCAGTGAGGGCCAGGTCTGTTGTCTCAGTATTCCACATCCTAATCACATACATATAGACATACACACGCCATCTTCTTTATCTCAATATATTTCTACCTTCCACCCTGGAATGGTGGATGCGATGTCATATAAGGACACTCCAGATTTTAAGTTGCTAGGATTTTGCAATTCTATAAGCTTATGATGTTATAATTGCAAAATCTGAGAAGTCAAAGATTCTGTGTTCCTAGAATTATCATAACTCTAACAGGGGTCCTCAAACTTTTTAAATAGGGGGCCAGTTCACTGTCCCTCAGACTGTTGGAGGGCCGGACTATAGTAAAAACAATAACTTTGTTTTGTGGGCCTTTAAATAAAGAAACTTCATAGCCCTGGGGGAGGGGGACAAACATTCTCAGCTGCCACATCTGGCCGTGGGGCGTAGTTTGAGGACCCCTGCTCTAGAATATGTTCATTTATTATATTTTAAGATTTTCAAAATCGGTTGAGTCTATAATTCCAAGAGTTCATGTGTGTTGTCCTAAAACCCCACGATTCCAACTTTCCATTATTCTAAATCTCTGTGATACTTGACTTCCAAGATTACATGAATTTTAAATTGTCCTAAAACTCCATGATTCCAACTTTCCATTATTCTAAAATTCTATATTTGACTTCTAAGATTATGTGAATTTTAAATTGTCCTAAAACTTCATGATTTCAACTTTCCTTTTTAAAATTTTTTTATAATACTCATCTTCCAAGATGACATGAATTTTAAATTCTACTTCCCAGATTCTGAATCTAAAAATTTGCTTCTCCAATGCTGTGATCCTAAAATCCTAGAAATTATATTTTATTTAATAATTCTTTGACATCACAAATTGAGAAAGGGGCTACAACTGTCTCACCACAGACCTGTGTAGGAGTGAGGGAGTCATAGACAAAAGGACAAGTGTGTGTGTGTGTGTGTGTGTGTGTGTGTGTGTGTGTATACATATATATATATATACACATATATATGTCTGTACATATATATATAATTATATAATGTATATTATATATGTCTATATACATATATATGGAAGAATACATGAGTCAGGTGGGGAAGAATAATTGAATATGACTCCTTCTGAGTTTTGATTCCTATTATAGTAAGGGACGTGTGAGGCATAAAATCACCACTTGAGGTGGGGGTGGATGGTGTCGGCGACTTGCTTGGGTTGCATCCTTCCCTTGCTTTGGATAACCCATTGGACTGGCAAAGATGAGTTTGCTGAGCCCTATCTCCCACCTGTCCCAACCATTTCCATCCAGGAAAGCAAACTACAAAGTAGACTTGCACCTGGCCACCTGATGGCTCCTATTTCAATTTCTGAGACCTGATCCTTTTAATCCCCAAAGTGGAAACTCAGGCTCTCACCTTAGATAAGCGAAACAATAATATGGAATTCCAACAGGGATAAATATTTAAGTTCAAAAACTGGTGAGTCATGGATGGGTAACGGTTGGTTGGGAAAAGATCCGGGGTCATAGTGGATTGTAGGCTTGATACGAATCAGAACTCGATGTGCCATCCAAAAAGTCGAGACCAATTAATCAATAAGAATTATTAAGTGTCTACTCTGTGTCAAGCACTGAGGTTACAAAGGTCCTCGGGGACCTTCCAATCTAACGGGAGCAGAACATGCAAACAAAGCAAGATATATTTAGGATAAATAGGATATAATTAACAGGGGCCATGGGTCTTCAAGGAGGACTAACACCTCTGGTGTGAAGGCTGCTGAGTCCCTTTCAGTGATGCAACCATTGGTGTCTAGTCACCCAATTCTGACCCATGATTCCAAGAAGCTGTGGTATACCCGGCAGCCACACTCCAGGTAAACGATCTCAGCAGACTAACCCAGGTTGGAGGTAACCAATAGGCCTCAAACCCATCAATGAATTGGGTTTGAGCATGTGAATGGGGTGGATGAGAACAATTTATTTCAATGGCCACTAAGGCAGCTAAAGCTTAGAGCTTGGTCAGTCATTGAAGGAGCCAAGATCATCCACTGCATCCTGACTCCATATTTTTATTCTGTCTTTTGTCTTGTTCCTGGACAAATCTGGAAGAGAAAGAGTGAAATTGATGACTGTCCAACTCTGGGAAACATAATGAGTGAAGAAAGCTCTCTATTGGGGGGCATCTAGGTAGTGCAATGGATAGAACACCAGCTCTGAAGTCAAGAGGACCTGAGTTCAAATCTGATCTCAAACACTTAACACATCCTGGCTGCGTGACCTTGGGCAAGTCACTTAACCCCAATTGCCTCAGCAAAAAGAAAAAAAAAAGTACTCTGTGATGTTACTGGTCTTTGAACAATTGACAGAGGGAAGGCACTAGAATCGAGAGGTTGGAAAAGACTTCCTGTAAAAGATATTTTAGATCATAAGCTGCATCGAATTAAGTTCTTTTCAAGAATTCAGCAATATTTTCTTGTTAGATCACATCTGGGATATGAGTTCAGTTGTGGACACCTGAGTTTTAAAAACCATACTCATAAGCTGGAGATCATTCAGAGTAGGGGAACCAAGATGGTAAGATGATCAAGAGCCCCCTCTAAGGTTAGAGAGAGGGGAGAGATGTTAGATAAAATGTAGATTGTGAAAAGGAAGAGGGATCTTAAAATGCAACATTGCGGAATTGGACAAAACCTTGGACTCACAGAGCTTCGAAGGACCTTGTAACATACATACATTAGTGGAAGAAGCCTTAGAGATTTATTACAATCACCCCATTTTACATGTCAAGAAACTAAAGTCCAAAGAAGGAGACGATGAACACTCGTGTGTTTCTCTAAACCTTTGATGGAGCCATTTGTACATGGCTTTACACCAGTGAATAGCATGAAAATCCCACTGTATAAAGAAGGGCTTTCTTCCATCGGTCCTAAAACCTGCTCCATGAAATGGGCTCTTCAAAAATCGCAGACATAAGTGGTGGCTGTTTGGGGGAAGGGAGACGCACGTAACAGACTCAGAAAGTACTGTTTTGTGTGTTTTTGCTTACAAAATTTGACCTTTGGGTCGCAGATGAGCCTTGAGCTGGAAAAGTGGAATTACTGGCTTCAAGGACAGACCATTCCTGTCTGTTTGCACAGGGTATCTAGCTTTATCTAGCTTTATCTAGCTTACAGAAGGCAGTTTGTTTATTCAGCTCTCCAGACTCCCAAAACAGAGCTTTTGGAATCATAACAGAACCTTGGGAATCAGTCCCCATAATCTTTCCAGGCTCTGCTGGAAACATCAGGTGTATGAAATCACCGAAAGGGTCTGTTTTCCAGGCAACTTTCTGTGTGATCTCGGTCCGCTCTGCCATTCCATATTCGAGGCTAGAGCTTTTTAAACTTTTTCCACTCAGGAACCCTTTGCAATGAGAAATTTTAATGGGAGCCTAAGTACATAGGTCTGTAAAATAGGTCTAAAAATCAAACATTTACTAATAATGAAGCAGAAAGAAATTTATTTTAGGGGCAGCTAGATGGAGTCAGGAAGACCTGAGTTCAAATCGGACCTCAGACAATTAATACTTTTTAGTCGTGTGACCCTGGGCAGTCACTCAGCCCCAATTGCTCTGTTTAAAAAAAGAGAGAGAAATTTATTTTAAAACAGTTCTTTGGTACACGTAGCGTTTTATACAAGCTAAAGATAAGCTCAAATGTGCAAACCAGTGAGATGAATGGGCTTGTCTATTTTACAAAAAGAATTCAACCTTGGAGGAATATTGGATAACTTTTAGTGTTGCCAGATTTGTCAGGACCCCCGCACTCGGCTGGGGAGCCCAGATCGCCAGTTTGAAGCTTTGTTCTAGGTTCTCTCAGCTTCAACGCTCTGCGTTCCAGCGTTGCTTCCAGCACGGACACGGGGAGGTGCATTTCCCGAGCTCCGGCCGCAGGATCCGGACAGCGCCGGGGCGCAGACCCGCGGGGCCCAGCCACGTGGGCCCCACTGGCACTAGGGTCCCCGGCCACGCAGCCCACCGCCGCCGCCCCATCCCCCGCTTCCGTTCCCCCTCCCGCGCCACGCCGGGCCACGCCGGGCCAGCCCACGAGCTGGGCCGCTCCCCTCTCTGCATCCGGGGCCGGGGGGAGGGAGAAGAAGAGAGAGGGAGAGGCGGCCTCGGGGGCGGGACTAGGGTCTGGCCCCGCCCCGGCCGCGCGTGGCGTCAGGGCCCCGCGCGCGGACTCCTCCCCTCAGTCCCCTTCCCTCTTCTGCCCTTCCAGTCCCGGGCGAGCCGGAGCCCGGGGGCGGAGCGGGGTCTGGGGGCTGGGCCCGGATCGGAGCGCGCCGGACCAGGCAGGAGCGAACGGACCTTCCCGGAGCTCTCCGTGCACGGTAAGCCGGCGCCGTGGGCCGCGCAGGACAGCCCGGCCGGCGCTGCACCCCCGGGGCTCCGGCCGGGCTGGGCGCCCCCATCCCCGAGACCTGCACCCGGACCTCCTCGCCCAGCGTTCCGATCCGGGTTCGGGATCCCGGCACCCAGCGGGCTCTGCGGGCAGCCTGCGGCCGTCCTCCCCCGGCTCCTCCCCTCCCCCCAGCCCAGGGCGCCAGCCCCGCCTGCCACCCCTCACCCCCCGGGCTTGCTGCTGCCCCCGGGAGGAGGGGGAGACTGGAGGCGCGCCCACCCGTGCTCCGCTCTCTGCGCTGGGGACCCCCACCCCCACCCCTGCACGCTGTGCCCGGCCCTCTGCTGCATCCCAAGTGAGGGAGTGTGTGTGTGAGTGTGGATGTATGTATGGACGAGTGTACCCGCGCGTGTCTGACTCAGGCTCCCCACTCGGTCTCTGCCCCGGAGGATGGCACTCCGACTCCGTTTGCCTCGTCCCTGTGTGAGCATGTGTCCGTGTGTGTACATGTCTCTGCCAGGATCCCGCACGCTGTGGCTTCTCGAGATCTCCCTGTGCGCGTGTGCAGATCGGCCGGCTCTCCGCGTCTGTGGGGGGAGCCCATTCCCTGGCGGGGCCACCCAAGTGTGTATCTGTGCCCAGCGCCCTCAGGGGTTCCGTCTGAGTGGGGATGCGAGCCTGTCTCGTCTCTAATCTCCCTGTCAGTCATCTCTGAGGTTCTGGCTACACTACCTTCTGTGGCTCCCCTCCCTGCCTGGAGCACTCAGCACCTCGCTGTTCCCTGGCTCTCTCGCGGCTCTTCTTGCTTGTCACTTGCTTCCGAGCATCTCTTCCTTGCCTCTCTCTTCTCTCCGCCTTGGCTCCCTACTTCCCCCCAACTTCTCCCTTGCCTTCCCATGGGTCTCATCCTGGACCCCTCCGCCTGCGCCTCATTGAGTATCTGCATCAGGCCCTCACGCGCTGTTCCTGGAGGGTCTGGACCTCAGAGCAACTTTGTGGCTTAGCTCAACAGGTTTTGAAAGCTCGAGCTCCGGAAATCACTGAGGTGCAGCCTCCTTGTGGAGTGGAGGCTGGGCCTTTCTCCACTGCGGGAGGAGGTTGGGGGGTGGGGAGGCAACAGAGAAGCGCTTTCTCCCTGTCCCTGTTCATCTATTTTCTCACCAAGACTCAAAATTGGTCTTACTAGTGCTACAGAAGGGGAAGTCCCTGCTAGAAGCAGAGGACTAACTTTCCCTAACAGCATGGAGGGGGGTGACCGAGCTCATGCTAATGCATGACTTAGCAGGTGAGGCTGCCGTGCTGGAGTGAGCTTGTTGCTCTGCCAGGGGCTGGAGGGCCAAAAGACGGCCCATTTCCTCATTATACAAGCTCAGATGTGTGCATGTGCACGCAAAGGTGTGCAGACATATGCACGTGTGGACATTGTGTGCATGTGTGCACATATAGGTGTATGGACATTTACATGTGTATATGTGGGCAAGTGTAGGGTAAATACGTGTGGTGTATGTACATGCATGTGTATATGTGGACACGTGTGTGCATATACAGGTGTGTGGACATTTACATATGTATATGCGGGCCTGTGTGGGGTAAATACGTGTGGTGTGTGCATGCACATGCATGTGTATGTGTGCGCTATGGACATGTGTGTGCATTGTGTGTGTATGGGGTAGAGAAGGGTAGGAGAAGAATTAATAGGGAGGGGAAAAGGATTTGTTCCCTTTGCTTCATAAGTCAAGCTGTTTCCCCTAAGCTGTTTCTTCCTCTGTAAAATAAAGGGATTGGACTAGATTTGTTGTTGTTCAATCCCATCGGATTCTTTCCGAACCCATTTGGATTTTCTTGACAAAGATATCAAAATGGTTTGCCTTTTCCTTCTCCAGCTCATTTTACAGATGAGGAAACTGAGGCAAATGGATGTTAAGTAACTTGCCCGAGATCACGTGCATCATGTCTGAGGCTGTTTTCAGTCAGTTCCTCCTGATTCCAGGACTTGGCCCTTTTAGTAGAAGACCTGAAGGGAGAAAGGGAAAAATCGGTCAGTAAGCATTTATTAAATGCCTGCTGCATACTAGACACTAAGCACTGGGGATATAAGGAAAGGCAAAAGACAGGCCTTGCCTTTGAGGAACTCATGGTTTGATGGGAGAGCAACATGCAAAAAACTGCACATGAATAAGATTTCTACAGGAACAGTTGGAGAGAATTTCAGAAGAAAGGCTCTAGAATTGAGGGATCAGGAAAGGGTTCCCGAAGAAGACAGGATGGAAAGATGGATTTTCAGTAGGTGGAAACTGAAGGATAAATAAGGGATGGTATTTCAGGCCAGAAAAGAGGCCTCCCCCATTGCCCAGGCTAGAATGGCCCATAAGTAGAGCTATGGCCATCTCATTGGTGCTGGAGGATGTGTACTCGTCAGCTGGGACTGCTCCTTTGCTTAGCACAAAGTCAGCACCTAATGACAACTTAATAAATATGTGACTTACTGATGGATAGGTCTTAGGATGGCCCTGAGAACAGAGGATGTCCAAGATGGGAGGAACTTTAGAACTGGGGAAGTCAGAGCTGAGAGGGGCCTCAGAACAGGGAATGCCAGAGCTGGGAGGGGCTTTAGAGATAATTTAGTTACAGGGTTCTTAGCCATTTTTGTGTCATGGATGCTTTTGGAAGTCTGATTTTCTTTTTTTTTTTTTTAATTTTAAATAATATTTTTCCTTGAGTTACATGTCAGGACAATTTTTAGCATTCATTTTTTTACAAGATTCTGAGTTCCAAAATTTTCTCCTTCTTCCTCTTCCCTTCCCTCTTCTGAAAATAGTAGGCAATTGAATATAGCTCATACATGTACTATCACGTAAAACATATTTCCACATTAGCCCCAGTTGTGAAAGAAGAAACAGATTAAAAGGGGAAAAACACACAAAAAAATAAAGTGAAAAAAGGTTTTCATTTGCATTCAGATCCATTAGTTCTTTATCTGTACATGAATAGCATTTTCCTTCTTGAGTCCTTTGTTCTTATTTTGGATCATTGTGTTGCTGAGAAGAGCTGAGTCATCCATAGTTGGTCATTGCACAATGTTGCTCAACTGGGTACAATGTTTTTCTGGATCTGCCCTTGTTACTTCTCATCAGTTCATATAAGTCTTTCCAGATTTTTCTGAAATCTACCTATTAATCATTTCTTATTGCAAGTGATATTCGATTATATTCATATACCACAGGTTCCTCAGCCTTTTCCCCAATTGATGGACATCGCCTCAATTCTCAATATTTTGCCACCACAAAAAGGGCTGCTATAAATAATTTTGTACATCATATGTGCTTTCCTTTTTCCCCACTTTGGTTGCCCTTTGGGCATAGCTCCAAATTGTTCTCTAGAATGGTTGGATCAGTTCACAACTCTGTCCACTATGCATTAGTGTCTCAATTTCCCCCTATCCTTTCCAACATTTCCCTTTTTGTTATATTACCCAATCTGATAGGTGTGAGGTGGTTCCTCAGAGTTGTTTTAATTTGCATTTTTCTAATCAGAAATGATCTAGAACACTTCTTCATATGCCTCCGAATATCCTTGATTTCTTCATCTGAAAACTGCCTATTCATATTCTTTGAACATTTATTAATTGGGGATTTGTTTTGCCTCAAGTCTCTGTATGTTTGATAAATGAAACCTCTATCAGAGACATTGCTGTGAAATTGTTTCCCAGCTTTTTTCTTTACTTCTAATGTATTGGTGTTGTTTGTACAAACACTTTTCATGTGACCAAAATTACCCATTTTGCATTTTACGATGTTCTCTATATTTCGTTTGATCATAAATTCTTCCCTTTTTTGTAGATCTGCAGGTAAACTATTCCTTGCTTTCCTAATTTGCTTATGGTATCACCCTTTATATCTAAATCATGCGCCCATTTTGAACTTTTTTTGGTGTATGATGTGAGATGTTGATCTATCCTTAGTTTGTCCTATTGTTTTTCAGTTTTCTCAATAGTTTTTTGTCAGTTCTGCGGGTTTTTATACTAAGGCGGGGGTCTTTGGGTTTTGTCTCTGGTACTTAATTCCACTGATCTACACTATTTCTTAACTAGTACTAGATAGTTTCAATGATTACTGCTTTGTAGTATAATTTGAGATCTGGTATTGCTAGGCTACCTCCCTTTGTGGGTTTTTTTTCCCATCAATTCCTTTAACCTTTTGTTCTTCCAGTTGAATTTTGTTGTTATTTTTTCTAGCTCTATTTTTCTAGTTATTTTTTGGTACTTTAATTAGTGTGGCACTGAAAAAGTAAATTAGTTTAGACAAAATTGCCTCTTTTTTTTTTTTTTGGCTTGCCCTACCCATGAGTAATTGATATTTTTCTAATCATTTAGATCTGACTTGAAAAGAGTTTTTGTAATTGTGTTCATATAGTTCCTGGGTTTATCCTTGGTACTTATTAGTTCAATAGTTGTGGGTTTTTTGTTTGTTTGTTTTGCTTTTAATCCTATTAATCTTACCTTTAATTTTCAGGATTTCCAATTTGTTGATGCAAAAGTTTAGAGAAATAACTTCCCTTTAAGTACTGCTTTGGTTGCATTCTATAAAATTTTGGTATATTGTCTCAGTATTGTCATTTTTTTAAATGAAATTGATTGTTTTTATGATTTCTTCTTTGACCCCCTTATTCTTTAGGATTAGACTTTCCAATTAATTTTTTTCTATCTTTCTACTCCCCCTTATTGAATGTAATTTTTATTGCAGTATGATCTGAAAAGAACACTTTTAATATTTCTGCTTTTGTATATTTGATTTTGAGGTCTTTAACCCTATTATATGGTCAGTTTTTGTGTAGATACCAAGTGCTGCTTATATAAAGATAATTCCTTTCTGTACCCATTCAGTTTTCTTAAAAGATCTGTCTTATCTAACTCCCTAATGTTCTATTTACCTCCTAAGTTTCTTTCTTGTTTATTTTTTGGTTGGGTTTATCAAATTCTTAGAAAGAATAATTGAAGTCCTCCACTAGTGAAGTTTTGTTGTCTGTTTCTTCCTATAACTCACTTAACTTTTCCTTTGAGAATGTGGATGCTATACTACTATGTGCGTGTGTATTTTGTACTGATATTGGTTCATTGTCTATGGTACCTTTTCGCAAAATGTTGGATTAGATCTATTTTTGCTTTTGCTTTGTCTAAGATCAGGATTGCTACCCCTGCTTTTTTTTTTTTTTAACTTTATCTGAAGCATAGTTGATTCTATTTTCAGCCCCTTACCTTTACTCTCTGTGTGTTTCTCTGATTCAAGTGTGTTTCTCGTAAATCACACATTGTAGAATTCTGGTATTTGAGCTACTCTATTTTTTGCTTCCATTTTCTTTTTCTTTTTGTTTGTCCTTTCTCCTTTTGCCCTTTTCCTCTTTGACAGCACTTTGCTTCTGTCTACCATTTCCCCCATCTGCCCTCCCTTCTGTGAGCTGTTCCCCCCCTCCCATTTCTATCCCATCCTGCTCCTTAATCTCTTTTCATGTTGGATAAGATGGATTTCTATATTTAACTGATTGTGTACATTATTCCCTCTTTGAGCCAATACTGATGAGGGTAAGGTTCAAGTGATGCTCATTGTTCATCCTTCCATCTTCCCTTCCACTTCACATCCTCTCTTCATGTGAAATAATTTGTCCCATTCTCCCTCTCCCTTCCATCTGCCTCTTTTTCTCATCACTTAATTATTTTTATGTTATTCCCTCAAATTCTGTCCTATAATTGAACCCTTTTTCTGTGTATATTCCTTTTAGCTGTACTATTTGTGACACAAAATTTTTATAAGAATTATAAATATCATCTTCCCATGAAGGGATGTAAACAGTTTAGCTCTATTGAATCCTTTGTTTTCTTTTTCCTTTAAACTTTATTGGATCTTGGTATTGGAGATCAGATTTTTAGTTAATTCTGGTTTTCACTTTATGAAAACTTGAAATCCTTCTATTTTATTGAATGACCATTTTTCCTCCTTGACCTATTATATCTAATTTTGCTGGATAAGTGATTCTTAGTTGTAGTCCTAGCTGCTCCTTTGCCTTCTGGAATACTATGTTCTATTATCTCTGATCCTTTAATATTGCAATGCTAAATCCTGTGTAATCCTGATTGTGGCTCCCTGATATTTGAATCGTCTCTTTCTGGCCAGTATTTTTTCCCTTAACCCAATAGTTCTGAAATTTGAATATAATGTTCCTTGGAGTTTTTGTTTTATTTATCCCCTCTTTTCTGAGGTGATTGGTGGATTCTTTCAATGCTTATATTGTTATCTGGTTCCAGGATATCAGGGAAGTTTTCCTTTGTAATTTCTTGAAAGTTGTTGTCTAGATCTTTTTTTATTATTATTATGACTCTGATATATTCTAGTGATTCTGACATTGTCTCTCTTGAATCTATTGTTGGGGTGAGTTGTTGTTTTTTTTCCCATGAGTTATTTTACATTTTCTTCTATTTTTTTCAGTCTTTTGAATTTGTTTGATTGATTTTTTGATATCTCAACGAATCATTAGTTTCTACTTATTCAATTCTAACTTTTAAAGAGTTGTTTTTTAAAATTAGCTTTTGTACTTTCATTTCAGTTTGGCTAATTGTACTTTTAAAGGAATTGTTTTCTTCTGTGGATTTTTGGCTGATTTCACTTTTTAAGTAAGTTTCTTTTTCAAAGCTATTGGCTTTTTTCATAATTTTCTTGCATCACTCTCAATCCTTTCCCCAATTTTCCTTTTACTTCTTCTATGTGATTTTAAAACTCCTTTTTGAGCTCTTCCATGAATTCTTTCTAGATCTGAAACCACTTCCCATTTTTCTTTGGGCTTTTGCCCATTAGTGTTTTGACACCATTGTCCTCTTCTGAGTTTGCATCTTGATCTTCCCTGTTCCCTTAATAACTTTTTGTGGTCAGATTATCATTATTATTTTGTTGTTGTTTGTTCGTCTTTTTTTGACCTTTTCCCTTTCTTTTAAATTTGGGCTCTTCTCTGATGATAGAAGGATTACTATCTTAAAATTTTTATGGGGGATCTTCATGTCTGGTCCTGTTCTGAGGGATTGGGGTGAGGGAGTGGCTGCTGCTGCTGGAAACCATAGTGATCTGGCCGCTTACTTGGTGCTGAGCTGGGGGTCCTAGTATTGATGTGAAATGAAAGTACAAAATCTCAGCATGTGCTAAGGCTGGGGGGTGTTTCTGCATTTCCCTAGGGCTTCACTGAAAAATGTATTGTTCTGGCCACTGGTTAGCCTGGGGCTACATTGAAGCACAGGGAACTCTGGTTCCTGGAGGCTGTTTGCCTGGGGCTACACTGAAACATGGGATGGTTCTCAAAACTGGAGTCTGCTTGTTCCCCTGGTTATACTGGCTGGTAGAGGTTGGGGGGAGGGCTGGTATTGGTGTCTGCCTGCTCCACTGCACTGGAGCTCTGGATCTCCTGCTGGTTTATTGAGGTGGGGCTTACTGCTGGATTGCTGAGATAATATCTGCCCTGGACTGTGTTCCCCTTTTACCTTCTTAAGATAGACTTTTTCTTCCTGTCTTCTGAGTTTCTTGTTCAAAGATCATTTCATCCCTTCTTTTGGCTGGTTTGAGGATTTAGTTTGGAGTGTTATTTTATGGTTGTTTGGAGGTGAATATAGGAGTGTTATGGCCATTTATTGCGCACTCCATCTTCTGGTGGTTTGATTTCTAAATTGTAAAGTCAAATATGTGGAGTTACAAAGTAAACCAATTCTCTTCGGTTATAATCATTGGAATTATAACAAAATGGCTTCATGGGCCCTGACTTAATGCCTTAGATCTGGTCCAACTCCTCTCATTTTCTGGATTATAGACAGAGTCTCAGTGGGCTCAGTTCATTATCCCTGAAGTCACAGTGTGCTAAAAGAACTAGAAGCCAGGTCCTTCAGGTTTCAGGAAGGAGCTCTTTTGATCTCAATCTCCTGTAACTCCATAAGGATGTGGATTTTTCAGTTCAAGCAGTAAGACTTAGGGTTTTTAGGGCAGCCAGAAGGTAGAGTGGATAGAGCACTGGGCCAGGAGTCAGGAAGTCCTGAGTTCAAAACTAACCTCAGACACTTACTAACCGTATGTCCCTGGGCAAGTCCCTTAACTGTTTTTGCCTCAATTTATTCTTCTGTAAAATGAGTTTTAGAAGGAAATGACAAACCACTCCAGTATCTCTGCCAAGGAAATCCCAAATGGGGTCTCAAGAGAATCATGCCTGAGATGTTGGAATAAAGAAACAACAAAATTACATAGTACCATCAATTCTCTGTTTTTGCTATAAAATGGGTTCATTGGGCACTTAGGGGCTAGCTCAAGATCTTAATCCTCACATATGAGCTTTAACTTGGATCTCTAAGCCTATAAGTATTCAAGTATACTAGAAAGAAAGGGAGACAAGGTGGCCTTCCACCAGCTGTGTGTCAAATCGTGGGCAGGCCACTTCTTCTTTCTAGGGCTGGGTTTCCCATTCTTTGAAATGAGCTGAAGAGAGTTGGGCAATGTATACATTATGAATATGAAGGCTGCTTCGAGCTCTGTCCAGCTCTCGGGGACTGCCAGTGCTTTACCATTATAAGTAGATAGAGGCCTGGTTCTCAGTAAATACTTCTTCTGGTCTTGGCATTATGATTAACTTTGGGGGTGCAAAGAGAAAAGGAAGGAGCTTTTTTTCTAATGGATGAGTGACCCTGGTGTGGTCATTTAACTTTTCAGCATTCTAGGTCCCTCTTAGACTAAGCTGCTGAGGAAGTCCTTGACTTTGTTCTTGAGAAATTCCCCAAGCAAAGACTTCACAGATCCAACCCCGTTCTATCCCGTGCTCACATTACCCTGGAAGGTTACAATTTATAGTGGAGTTTGTTTTTTTTTTTAAGTAAAAGTACTTATTCATCCTTTGCCTTTTGAAGCCGATACCCCAGTTTTCTTAGTCTTCTCTTCCCAGAATTCCTTCCCCACTTTCTTGTATGTAGTACTGTGAGTCATTCCTTCTCTAAGTGACTCCAGCAAGGATTCTGAGCCTATTATGGTTCAGAATCCTAGATCTCAGAAGCCATCTAGTCCGAACCTCTCATTTTACAGAGGGGTAAACTGAGGCACAGGGGAGGAAGTGATTTGTCTGAGGTCATATAGCGAGTGAGTCTCAGAGCCCAGCCCATCCAGATTCTCTCCCGGCTTAGCATTTTATCCCCTCCATCAAGCTACCTCTCATATACTCACTCTGGCAATACAGCTACTGAAAGGAAAAAAGAGCCTGATCTCAAAAAACTGACTTTCTTTTTTTTTTTTATTTAAAGCTTTTTATTTTTCAAAACAAATGCATGAACAATTTTCAATATTAGCCCTTGCAAAACCCTGTGTTCCAATTTTCCCCCCTTGCCCCACACCCTCTCCTCGATGGCAAGTAGTTCAATATATGTTTAGCATGATAGAAATATATAGAACCTACTTTCTTCCAGAGGAATTGAGGTGGCAGAGAGGATGCGTGAGCAGAGAAGTCCATTGGTGATTATTTGGGGATTAGGGATAAGGGGATTAGGAAAGACTTTATGGAGGAGGTGGCACGTGACTGAACATTGAGGGGAGTTAGGGATTCTGAGATGCAGAGATGAGGAGGGAGAACGTGCATGTCAGGCCTGGGAACTCTGTGCAAATGTAGGAAGGTGGGAGATTGAATGCTACCTGTGTAGATGAATCAATAGATAAGATAGCTTGGAAAATGGCATGTTGGCCCAAATGACTCCCGAGAGCCTTTCCACTTTGCATCACCTGATCTATATGAGTGTGGGCAGGTTACTTCTGTTTCTGCTTCAGTTTCCTTCTTTGTCAAATGAAGGGCTTGGATTAGATTGCTCAGAAGTCCTGTCCGGCTGCAGATCCATGCTCTTGTGAGCCTTTTCTCTCCGGGTTATTTGCTATAGTTTAGGGGGGTCATTGGCTGCCTCTCATCCAGGGCTCTGCATACAACAGGTGTTTAATAAATACTTGCCATAGTTGGCAAGTTGTATGATATGAGATTTGAGCTAATGTGTTGGTCACTGGAGTCCAGAGGGCGTTGGAGGGCTGGCATTTGTAATAGTTTCCTTATTCTCCTCCCCCAACCCCCCCCCCTCCCCATCTTCCTGCTGCTGTGGTTGGAGAAGCCTCCTTGCATGCCGAGGCTGCTTTCTAGGGACCCTTGAGTGCTCTCAGGGTGCTTGATAAGGCAGAGGCGACTGTTTCCTGCCTCCTCCTGGGTCTGCGGGTTCCTCATGTGGCAAGGGAGTGATTCACCCAGAAACTTCTGCCCCTTGGGACACGGCCTGGCTGCCAGTTCCCAGGCCTGGAGCGCTCTTGATAAACTCACGTGTTTTCCTCTTGGGCCGATCTCAGAGAACTGGAGAGATTATGGCTAAACTGGGGCCTACTAAGAGGCTGGCATTTTATGTGGCCGAAGTTCGGGGGCGGGGGGTGACCTAGAGAAGGCAGGCTGTGAGCCAGTCCGCTCTGCTGCTGCTGCTGCTGCTGCAAAGTACATTTTGTCATAAGCACACCATAGGTCAGGGCGGTAGGCGACCAGAGCAGAGTATTCGGGCCTCTTGCAGCCACTTTCCTCCATTAGCTGGTATTAGTGGTGACCTGCCTCTACTCACTGCGAAACCCATTGGCCCCAAGAGCCTTCGGACTGGCAGCTTCATACTTTCCTTCAGTTACGGTGATTTCCTCCCTCACCAAATATAGCACGCACAAGCAAAGAACCGTAAGAAGCAGGAAGTTTTCGCTGTAACTCGCTGTCTTCTCTAGAACTGCCTCTTCTTTTTATGGGCCTCAGTGGTATCCTTGGTCTCGGTTATGAAAAGAGATCGGATTGGATGATCTCTGAGGTCCCTCCAACTCTGATATTCCCTATTCCAGAGACCCTCCTGGCCCTGACATTCTCTCTTCTAAGGTTCTTCCTAACTCTGACATTCCCAGTTCTAAGATCCCTCCCAACACTTTCTATATTAAACATATATGCACCAAAAAAAAAAAAAAAAAAAAAAGATCCCTCCCAGGCCTAATGTATCCTGTTCTAAGGTTCTTCTCAGCTCTGCCAAAACGTGTTCTAAGAACCTTTCCAGCTCTGACATTCCTTGTTCTAAGAGCCTTTCCAGCTCTGACATTCCCTGTTCTGAGGCCCTTCCAGCTCTGACAGTCCCTATTCAAAGGATCAAGTAAATTTGGTCTGAAACACAGTAGGCATTTAACAAATGCTTATTCCCTTTCCATCACCTATCTCTCTGGCTCTTTTTCTATTTTATTCCCTCCTTCCCCTCATCCTTCTACTTCCAACTTCCCCTTCTCTCAAACCCTCTTCCACCCTCTCATTCTAAGGCATTCTGAAGTGGCTCGATGGCTCAGTGGATAGAAGCATGGAATCAGGTAGGCCCTCGTTATGTGACCTTGTGCAACTCAGTTAACCTCTATCTGCCTCAGTTTCCTCAACTGTAGAATGTGGATAATAATGTCACCAACCTTTCTGGGTTGCTGTGATGATCAAGTGAAATAATGTTTTTAGAAAATATTTAACACAGTGTCTGGCACATGGTAGACACATTTATTATATAAATGCTTATTCTTTCCTTCTTCTTTTTACTATCTCTGTAGTAGGGTTTCTGGGACCCTAATTCTATATCTCCCCCTTCCCCCTCAATAGATTGATTTCAGGTCTATCCATCAACTCAAGAGATTACATCTTTATTTTCATTAACCTACAGCTGAAATTTAATATTTCCTTCACTTTTAAATTAAAAAAAGAACTTTTTTTTTTAAACTAGGCTGACAAAGTTGTGTGTGTGGGGAAAAAATTGCTTCACTGTAATAAAAGCTTTACAACCCACTTTTCTCACAACTTCCTTGTGAGCTAATGTCATGCAAGTATTATTATCCCATTTTACATGTCATGAAACTGAGGCTTTGATCAGTGAAGCTGTTTGCTGTATATCCTGCAGCTTTTAAGTGTCAAAGCTAGGTTTCAGACAAGTCTCTCTTGATTCTAGGTCTTAAATTCCTCGAGGATGCATCCTTTTTAGCCATTACATGTTATAGTAGAAAGACATGAATTTGGAGTCAGAATTAAGTTCAATCCTGGCTTTTCATGACTTTGAGCAAATCATGGACCTCCACGGACCTCAGTTTCTTCATAAGTAAAATGAGGGGATTGAGCTAGATGATCTTTAAAGGTCCCTTGTGGCTCTAAATCCATGATCTTATAATAATGTGATCTAGATTCAAATCTTGACGGCTTCAGAACCTCCTTTGTAACATGAGGTGGTTGTTATATGATCTCTAAGCCCGGTTCAATTCAAAAAGCATTTATTAATCTCCTATTGTAGGCCGTATACTCTGCTAGCTGTTAGGAATACAAAGATAAAATGTGAACCAGTCCGTAATCATAAAAAGCACAATCTGTTGGGGAAAATGGCAGGCACAAGTGGACACAATATAATTTCAGACAAATGAAGGGACTAACAGTGAGAGATCTGGAAAGGCCTCTTGTATACCGCTGCCTAGGGATTCAAAGAGATAGAACTAAAGAATGGATACATGCTTGAGATTAGAAACACCCATGCAAAAGCTTAGAGGTTGGAGATGATGTCATGTAGGAGGACCATTTAGATAGATGGGAAAGAGCAGGCCAGTTAGAGTGGAACAGCGAAAATGTGTAGAGGAAAAGCCTGGAACAAGACTGGAAAGATAGGTGGGAACCAAATTATGGAGATCTTAATGTCAAGTTAGGGATTTGGTATTTTATTTATTGAATTTTTAATAATAGCTTTTTATTTTTTCAAAATACATCGTTTCCAACAAAATCTTGTGTTCCAAATTTTTCTCACTCCCCACAGCAAGTAATAGGTTAAACATGTACAGTTCTTTTAAACATATTACCACATTTATCATGCTTTTCACAGGAAAAATCAGCTCAAAAAACTAAAAAATGAGAGAGAAAAAACAACAACAGCAAAAAAGGTGAAAATACTATGTTATGATCCACATTCAGTCCCCGTGGTTTGGTATTTTACCCTACAGGCAATAGGGAGCCGATGAAGATCGTTGAGTAGTTGACTGACGTGATCAGATCTGTGTTTTAGAAATGTCCATTTGGCAGTTTTATGGAGGAAAAAAGAGTCAGATTTGAGTAGTTGACTGGCGTGATCAGATCTGTGTATTAGGAATGTCCATTTGGCAGTTTTATGGGGCAGAAAAGAGTCAGATTTGACTCTTGATTGGGGTACCTAAAAGAACGTTTTCTCATCAAAAATGTTTGGAGGAACAATCAAATTCCCGAGAGAGAGAGAGAGAGAGAGAGAGAGAGAGAGAGAGAGAGAGATTGATTCTATCGTCTGAGGGTGGTCAAACATTCCGTGTCCTAAGATCCTTCCAGCTGTAATCTTCCATGAGTCCTTAGTTGTCTGAATCTTGGCTTATTGGAAAAATTAGAAAGGAAAGTTTAGGAGTTGATTTTTCCCTTCAGGGTGATGCATTTTACCAACCAAGGGAGCCCTCCCTTCTCTTCTGTTGCAGGTCAGGTGCTGAAGCGTGCTCAGTACCCAAAAGCATCTGACTGAATTTTAATGCTGAAGAACCGAGTTTGTGGATCTTGGCAGCAACACAGATGTTGTATCCTCGGCTAGAAATAACCTGGCATCAAAACTGCTTTGGCACAGAATTAGAGATGGAAGCATCATGCCCTTTTCATGGGTTCCCAAGGTGTTTCCTCACCCATCTCCCACATGACTAGTATGCAGGGGAGTGTATCCAGGGTGCAGGGATGTAAGATCCTCCTGCTCTCTTGGTAGATAGCTTCTGTTGGGAATGGGAGGTGTGGTTATATGGGAGCCCTGGGTCATTGGAGTTAAATCTAGGACTTTGAGATCATCTGATCTAATCCCAAACTTTTCCAGATGAGAAAATTGAGGTACCAGGAAAAGTAAAATGAATTATCCAATGTCATACAGATAATAAGCATCAGTGTCTCCTTCATTTCAAATAAGAATATTAGCTTAGAGAAGCCCCAGCTCCCTGGCTTGGTCATTTGACCTTCCTTGATCTGTATATTGGCTTGGTGTGGGATAAGGACTTGGGGAGGGGGGTCCTCTAGTCCAAGGCTTCCAGTCTGCCTTTAATTGGAGAGGTTGGGATAGAGTTAAAGGAGATATGGATTGAGATTCAGGAAAAGAGATTTTGAGCCCCCCTGCCTTGCTGAGATGTATTTTTGGGCTTAGTCATAACTCTATGATCACACATCCTATGTTTCTCTTCATGTATGACACTCTTCATCTTCTACCTCTGTGTCTTTGAGCAGGCTGTTCCTCATGGCTGAAATGCTCTGCCTCCTCAACTCTTCATAGTAAAATGATAATACCAAAAAAAGTATCAATAGTAATAATTGCTAATATGTAGTGCTTACTATATGCCAAATACTGTACTAAGCTCTTTACAGTTATCACATTCGATCCTTACAATAATCCTGGGAGATTATCTCCTTTTTACAGATGAGGAAACTGAGGCAAACAGGTTAAGTGATTAGCCCAGGGTCATACACTTAGCATGTGTCCGAGGCTGTATTTGAACTCAGGTCTTATGGACTCAACTGTCAACTTAAAATTCCTCTGTTGAGGAATCGATGTTGAAATGGGGATGGGGGACAATCACTCTTTCCATTCTTCACATTGTGAACCGCTCTCCCACCCCCTAGTACCTGGGTACTTTATGGACCTGCTACTTCTTCACCTACTTTGCTTCAAAGTTCCAGCTCAGGTGCTGCCTTCTCCATGAGCCCTTTCCTGATTGCTGCTGTCCCAGTCCTACCCACTAGCACAATTTTATATCTATTTTCTGTTTACAAAAATTTATGGTATCTTCCTCTGATGGAATATAAACTTCTTTGTAAATGTGTAAAGCCTTCTTAGAGTTCTGTTACAATCATTTTCTATTTGCTGCCAAAAATGTTTAAGGTTACTTCTTTATTTGTGTAAACACTAATTTCTTTCAAGCTGTTATGATTTTTTAGTCAATGTTTTCATTCTCTTAATATTGGCTAACTTTTATTTTGTGTTAAGACGTTAAGCATCTAGCAAATAAATCCGAGCAGCCATTTGAAGGGGGAAAAAAGAATATAAGGTTCTTGAGGGCAGGGACTAGTTCACTTTTGATTGTTTCCCACAGGCATAGCACTATATCAAGTACCCTGCAATCATTCAAAAAATTCATTTTGATAATTATAGTAATTGACCTGAAGTCAATTTCTCTTGCAATTAAAGGCTTACCAAAAATATCTCGCAACCACCCTGTATCATAGATAATAAAAATGTTTTATTTCTATTTTATGAATGATGAAATTGGTGCTCTATTAATTTTCTGAGAGCCTCCACAGCTGTGGATCATAACATCTGAAGGAGTTGCAAGGCAACCTTTGCTGACACAGGTGTTGCAGCGTGGGAGTGAGATAAATTGGAGGCAGAGGGAAGAGGAGAGAGGTCAGACAACACGACGGCCTTTCAGCCAAGAGGTCAGAGAGCAGCAACTGCCTCTCAGTCTCCTTGTATCATCCTCTCACACGAGGAGATCCATTCTGCATGTCTGGGTTGGATCTCCAGCAGCCACAGGAGGTGGCTCCTGTATGACAATAGTGCTTAGAGAATACAGGAAGTTTTCTGATTTCCCCTTAATACTAGAATCTTCCCTCCATTGATGATTTTCCATTTATATCTTCTGTAGCTTCTTTGTACAGTTTTTTTATTTTTGTTTTGCTAGCTGGCTGGTGAGACTTTGACCTCCCTGAGAGCCTTTCTTTATTAGGCTAGCCCTTAACATAATTCCTGGCACTTAGTAGGCACTGAAAAGTTTATTGACTGTGTGACTGACTTCCTTAAATGATTTATAGCTTTGATTTGTTGGAGAAATTGGGATGAGCCATCTACTTTGGTTGGTATTATTCATTTGTTCTGTTGTGTTCAATTCTTTGTGACCCCATGGATGCGCAGTTAGAATTAAAGTGGGAGGGTTAAAGTTTTCTTGGCAAAAATACTGGAGAGGTTTACCATTTCCTTCTCTAGCTAATTTAATGGATAAAGAAATGAAGACAAAGAGGTTTTAATGGCTTGTCCAGGGCCACATAGTTGATAAACTATAGATGAGGTCAGATTTGAATTCAGATCTTCCTGATTCCAAGCCCAGCATTCAATCCATTGCACTTAATCTTAGAATGATAATACCGAAAAAAGTATCAATGGTAATCATGGCTAATATTCATACAGTGCTTACTATATGTCAAACCTCAGAATTATGTGGTGTTAGAACATTAGAATTCAGACTGCTGATGCTAGCAGGGACTTTAGAATGTACAATGTTAAGAACCTAGGGCATCTGGTTATAGATTGTTAATGCTAGAACATTAGACTGAATGGTAGCGCTAGAAGAGATTTAGAATTGTACAACATTTAAGCCCGGAACCATAGAATGTAGATAGACTGTTAGAGCTGGAAGGGCCCTTAACTGTATCCTGTTGGAACATAAAATGTAACAGCTAGAAGAGCCCTTCAAATTAATCCAACAATTGACAAACATTTATTAAGAGGCAACATTGTGCCTGTTCTGGGGATCCAAAGATAAAGAATGAACAACTCAACGCAGGATGTTCACATTCTGTCAACAGAGACAAGTGCGTAAATAAATATATACTGACTAAATGTAAATAAATACAAAGTATCTTAGGAAGGAAGGCTTGAGAAGTTGGGAAGAGATCAGAAAAGACTTCATGCAAAGGAGGATGTCTCAGCTGCCTCCTGAAGGAAGAGGCAGGTGGGAGGAAGGAGTGCATGCTAGCCGATGATCAGGTGCAAAAGTCTGGAGGTGGGAGATGGAGGAATAGGGAGGATGGTTTGGCCATATGTGGGGGGAAAGGGAACAGTCTGGAAACAGAGGTTGGGGGCAGACAGGGCAGAGATTTAAAAGCCAAAGCATTGGATGTTGTCCTATAGAGCCTGGCTTCTTCAACTGTGTTTTGTGACCCCATATGGAGTCTTGTAAAATATTGGGGGCACAAAATTATGATTTATTATCAGTAAATCTCTGATCTGTATGCTGCTTTGTATCCTATTGGCCCATTTGACACCATGGAACCAAAGTTCCTGCTCACCCTGGCTGTCTAAGCACTGGGGAAAATATTTGATTAAGGATGGTGGAGCCTCTTCTGGTCCCTTGCTCAACAAAAACTAAAGATGCTCTGGAAGTTTTTTAAAACAGATAACTGGAAGACAAAAGAGAGGCCCATCCTGATTTGTAATGAGGGAATAATTATTTTCTGACCCTCAAAGATGGTGCCTGTCCCAGGCATTATGCCCAGTGCTTTACAAATCTTAGCTTGTTTGAACCTCACAATAACCCGGGAGATAGGTCTGTAATTTTCCTCATTTTACAGATGAGGAAATAGGCAAACAGGTAAAATGACTTATCCAGAGTCACACAGTTAGTAAGCATCTAGGCAGAATATGAACTCTGGTTTTCCTGCATTCAGATTTAACGCTCTATTCATTGTACCACCTGACTGGATTATGAATCAGAAGATCTGAATTCAAATACCAGCTCTTCTACCACCTTACAATCTGTCCTTCCAAAATCAGTTGGGCTTCTTTCAACTTCAATTTTCTCCTCTATAAAAGAGTCATTTTTGACAATTTTAAAAAAATACATAAATTTTGTTGATATTCTTTGTTTTATATATTGCCTAATTTTCTTGCTATCACCCTATTCCTCCTCTTCCCAGGACTTTTTTCCCCCTAAGGCAATTGGGGTTAAGTGACTTGCCCAGAGTCACATAGCTAAGTGTCTGAGTCTAGATTTGAATTCGGGTCCTGCTGACTTCAGGACTGGTACTCTGTCCACTAGCTGCCCCTACTTTTTTTTTTTTTTTTTAAACAAGAGGACAAACAGGAAAAACAAATCAGCAAATCAACAAAACCAGTCAATCCACTGGGAAAAAAAAAAAAAGACAGTTCTTTCCCCATAATGCAAAGATCAGGGAGATTCAGGCCAATCTTGTTCTTTATATATTTGTAACCTTTAGTTATGCATTTCTGACATTCTCAACCCTTTCCCCAGCTCTGCTAGTTTCCGTTCTATTGTCTTTCCACCAGCTTTGATGTTCCTTAGGGTCTCTCCTCTGCCTGCTGTGACCATAGTACAAAGTTATTCTTCTTCCTCCGCTTTCATTTTTCCATTTTCTAGACGAGAGATCCTTTAGGACCTGATTAACTATTGATTCAACAAACATCTTAAAAATGTCTCCTAGGTGTGATGGGTTGGGGGAGCTGGAGTTTAGATCAGACCCAAGTCCTTAGTGTCATGGAAGTTTGAAGAAATGTCTAGACTATTACTGAGCTCTGTCTCATCATGGTGACGCTTTTTTCATATTCATCCTTCACATTCACCTTCTCTACCTCCTATAGTGATTTTATGAGCATTGGAATTGGAAGGGAACTGAGAGATCATTTAAGGCAAGTGTTTTTAATTTGCGATCCATGGATCTGGGGAGGAAGTGATGAACTGGGATGTTGGAAAATTAAATTTTCATTTAAATATCATTGGCTTCCATAGTCATTATTTATTTTTATATTATACATTTACAAACATGATTCGGAGCAGGGGTTGATGGGCTTCGCTAGATTGACTATCCAATTGACCCAAAACAAATAGTTGAGTCAATGATCATACATTGCAAGTGGGAATTGTGAAGGTGATGCTGAGTGAAGGATGTTACCAAAGATAGAAAGACGATGATGCATTGGTTACTTGGTGAGAGTAAGTGATTTGCCCAGATTTACAGTGTAAATGTCAGTAGTGTAATTCCTGATTTCAAGTACCGCACTGTATTCACTAGGCCTGGATGGGCCTCCTGGGGATGACTATATGGAAAGACATGAACAAGAATCTCGTAGAATAAATAGGGTTGCAGGATACATCATTGGAGAGAATGCCAGAATGATGAGATCACAGAGACGTTGGAGTGAGTAAATATGATTTCTCAGGCTCTTCCAGTTATAAGAGCCTGTGACATTTTAAGTTGGTTTGCTCAGCTTCTCTTGATGCATTAAGATAAAAGTGTTGGATGTAGATTCTGAATCTCGTAGAATAAAAGGGATTGCAGGATACATCACTGGAGGGAAGAACTGGGGGAGGTAATGTAGTTTGATGGAAAGAGCACAACGTATAGGCTTAGAGATCTAGAACTAAGAGGAACTTGGGCAGTCATCCAGATCCTCATTTTATAGAGTGGATAAACTGAGGCTTAGAAGACTTAGAGCAAATCAGCAAGCATTTATTAAGTGTCTACTACGTGCTGAGCACTGGATTTGCTTAATTTGGATTTGAATTTCTTACTTGTTGTTTGGCCTTTGTTCCCAAATAGGACCATGACATCAAGAGGTGATGCTGTGATATGCAAATGAATTGGATTTAAGTGAGGGAGGGCTATGTAAGGTCATCTGCCTTGCTTTTCCCTCCCGAGTCGTCTGGGTTCAGGATATAGATATAGATTAGGATGACTGGAGATGGCCCTGAAGCAGGAGGAGACCCTGACCTTTTTAAAGCTAAGGTCTTTGATAAGTGATACTGATAATTTATAAGATCTCCGTTAAAGAACTTACTTTCTCTATATCTCACTTTCCCATTCTGTGAAATAAAAGGATTGAGCTAGATAAGCTCTGAATTCCGGATATAATGTGGGATGATCCAAACCCACGTTGGCTGGAGGGCTAGTTAATAATCTCCAATCCTAATGACAGATTGGGACTAGTGGGAGGGTCTGAGTAATAGAAATCCTACTTTTGTGATTGTTTCTTGAAGAATAGAAAGAACTGTAAGGGTGGAATAGAGGAACAGTGAGTGACCCCTTGGGAGAGGCTGTCTCACTAGGTGAGCTGACTGTGGACCTGTGACAGAGACCCCTTTCGTTGGTGGCTCTTGGACAGCTTTGTATTCTTGTGGTGAGTTCCTCCATGGGCCTCTAGACAATCTCTAAGCTCCCTTCTAGCTATGACATTCCATCTTCTAAAATCCTTTCCCATTCTATTCTATATTTAAGTATTCTTGGAATCCTCAAAGCCTTCTTTGGACTTTAACATTTAGTATTCTATATTCTACAATCCTTAGATCATTTCCAGTGTGTTTTCCAGTTCTGGCATGCTTTATTTGGATATTATTTGAAGGCCTTTTTCAGATTTAACATTCTAAGTTCTAAGTTCTCTTCAAGCTTGAGCATTCAGTTCTGGATATTCATAGATCCCTTATAGTACTGGTATTCTCTGATCCATTATCTGGGGCCTGCTATATCTCTGTTATATTACGATCAAACAGTCTATATCCTCTTCTAAATCCTCTTCTAGATTTAACATTCTAAACTCTATGTTCTAAAACCCCTACAAGGCCTGACATCACCTATTTCCTTGCATTTCTGACATTCACCATTCTAAGACCCTTCCCAGCTCTGAAATTTCCCTATTCTCAGCTCCTTCCCAGTTTTAATATTCTCAATTTTAAGGCCCTTTCTGTCTCTAGTGACCCATAATTTTAGATTTAAATCCAAACCATTTCTTTTCTTCATTACTGTGTTTGTTGCATTCTTTCTAATTGATTCCTATTGTAAGTATAGGAGAGACCTGTTGATGAGAGAAGCGGGAGCCCCTTCACACAAATAGTGAAGCAAATAAGTGGAGAAAATAAGATCTATAAAATAAAGCTACAAAAAACAGTTCCAATTATTTACAAGGAGAAGTAAGGGTTGGCTGGTGTTTTGATGAGAGGGAAGGGAGAGAGAGAAACAGAGGCAGGGCCAAAGAAGAAAGTACATGATAGATTTGTCAGTTATCACCATACCTACAATTTCAGCGAAACCTTAGTGATGATTCACACCATGGGATTATTCTTCCAGTTACAGAGAATTTGTCATTTAATGCAAAGAGAGAAAATTGGACTTTTTTGGAGGAGAAGGGGAAACAGTCCCATAGTGCCATAGAAGTCAGAATTGTGAAGAATCTTGGGACAGAAAATTATCATAGGTCAGAGAGGCCTTAGTAAAGGGAATATCAGTGCTGAGAAGGATCTTGGAATACAGAATGCTCAAGAAAAGAATTCAAATAACCCAACTCCCTAATTTTTTATTTGAGAAAACGGAGACTTGGAGCAGAGCTCCAACTTCTCCCCAGTTCCACATTGCCAGTTCATGGCACAGCTAAATTAAGGCTCTTCTTTCTGATTCCCATGGGGATGGCTCATTCATCATACTATTCCACCCGAAGAGTTGTCAGTTTGGCTGAAACAGATTGTTTCAGATTGCCCATCTGTCTATCTTCCCCATACTGTCCTCTCCATGTGTCTCTTGGGCTGTGGGACTCAGAGCCATCTCTGGCCATGTTTGGCCCTTGCTAGGCCTGGAAATGACTTTGGATCTCTTGCTCTGCTCCCAAGATCATATGAAGGGAATTAACATAGTGAATTGGAAAAAGCATCACACTTAGAGTCAGGTTCCAATCCTGCCTGTGACACTTCTCTACTCTTAGCTCTGATGTTCTGTGATTCCCTGCTTCTGAGGGGGGTGGGGACTTGGTTAGCGCCAGATATGCCCTCTTTCTCCATTTCCTTCTCCTCATTTCAAGAAAGAAGAATCCTAGTTATATCCCTCCCTTACAGAGATTTTGGGGGGAAAGAACTCTGTAAACAGTGGGGTACTTGTATAAGCCTCGGGTTGTTCTCCTGTAAAAGGGGATAACATCATCTGTCGAACCTAGAGGGTTAGAACCTGACAGTAGAGATTGTTTCCTTAGCATGAGGCCTGGATTTACACAGTAGGTGCTTAATAAATGCTTGTTGATTGACTGATGGCATACGGTACCTTTTCAGATTTAAAGCTCTATATCCATGTGAGCTTTTATCACTGAGCTTGCCATATTGGGAGCAATAGGTACAGCTGGTGTAACTCGGCCGCCCCTCATAAGCAATGACATATTTTAATACAGAGCAGATAAGGGATTGGCTTCAGAGCCAGGGGCATCTGTGTTCTGATTCTGCCTTTCAGTATTTCTTAGTGGTGTAACTTTGGGTAAAGCACTACCCTTAACCTTAACCATAACTTTAAGTCTAAATTCATTTTTTTAACACTTTCTGATTCTTGGTTTCTTGATGTTGGATGAGGGAATTGGACTAGGTTATTGTTATCAAAGTCAAATAGAAATGGGGTCCACTGATCGATACATAAAAATCCTTACAGGTGGCATATTAATTTACTACTTTTTTTATTTTTATTTTTTTGCTGAGGCAGTTGGAGTTAAGTGACTTGCCCAGGGTCACACAGCCAGGAAGTATTAAGTGTCTAAGGTCAGATTTAAACTCAGGTCCTCCTGACTTCAGGGCTAGTACTCTATCCACTACACCACCTAGCTGCCCCATTGATTTACTTTTAAATGTAATATTGCCCTTATTTTTATAAAATGTTTTCCATTTATGAAATGTATTTTAATGTAGTTTGGGCAAGCTTGGTCCATGGGTTGGACACATATGTCTGACCCAGGTGATCTCTCAGCTCAATACAGGGATTACATATGTTGAGTAGAGGACGTAGAGTAGATGAGATAAGCCCGCATGTGTTCAAAGTACAAGCGCAAGGTCAGGGGACCACGTTAGAACCCCAAGGGACACTGACTGTCCGAATATCTGTCTTCCTCATTTATCTGAGTGTGATAGCTCACCGTGCAGTGCAATACTAAGTGCTTCTCTGTTATCTCATTTAGTGGAATAATTAATTAGTTAGTGAGAGACCTTCAAATCCATCCAGTCCAACCCCTAAATTTTTATTGAGGAGATCCTTGAGACCACTGAAGGGAAGTGATTTCCTCAAGATCACTCAGCAAACAAATGCCAGAACCAAGATTTGAACCCAGGACTTTTTTTCCAAATCCATCACTTTTTCCATGAGTACCGAAGTGTCATCCACAACACTTCTATGAGACCACTCTGCAGGTATTATTGTCCGTAGTCTACAAATGAGAAAGCAGAGCTGAATGAGTTGAAATGACTATTCTTATCCCCATTTTATAGATGCTAATAACAATTCACAGTTCAATGAAAATGTAATGACTCGTAATAAAGCTTTGAGATGCACCGTGCAATTATGGGATCCAGCAAGTCCAATGGTCATCCGGTCCAACTCACACCTGAACAAGTCTCCCTGCTGTGAGATTCCCCAACAGCGGTCATTGATGAAGACTTCAAGGCAGGGGAAGCTCATTGTGTCCTGTGATAACCAGTTCCATTGTTAGGTTGTTAGGGAATTAATTTATGGCTTTTTGTGTTTTCTTTTTCTGAGATTAGGTTATTTAAGTCATCTGTTTCTTGTCTGTTAATCTGGTCATTGTGATATTTTTTGTTGACAGTCATCCATTTCAATTAGAGTGTCATTTTTGTTGATTTAATCAGCCAGTTTTACCACGTGTAGTATTTATTCAACCACCAGAACAAGACAACCCTTGTTCCAGGTGACTGCCTTGTATGTATTGGTAAATAATTAACAAGGTCTCTCTGGAAATAGTTGATTTCTGGTTCACTGGAGTCCTTCAAGAAGAGACCGGGTAAACACTTGTATAATAGGCATATAAATATTTAGCTGGAAGGGACCTCATAGTCATCGAGTGCGGACCCCCTCCATTTTGCAGATTGGGAAACTGAGACCCAGGGAGATATCATGACTTTGGTAGATGGAGCATTATGGTGCTCAAAAGTAAGGAAGACTTTAATTGGAATCTTTCTTTAGATACTTATTAGCTGTCTAACCCTGGCCCAGTCATTTAACTTCTCTCAGCCTCAGTTTCCTCATCTGTAAAATGGGGATAATAATAGCACATGCTTCACTAGGTTGTTGTGAAGATATGTAACATAAGTTTTGCAATATCTCCTAACGTATGTAAAATGCTTTTGTAAATTTCAAAGCACAGGATAAATACTAGCTCTCATTATCCTCCTCATCCTCATCTTCATCACAGATTTAGAAGTGAGAAGGACTATCTAGACTTGAGGTTCAAAACCCAAGCTCTGAAAACTTTCAAAGTATTTACAGAGCTTTAGATATATAGATAACTGTATTTATAATTTATATCTTTATAATCTTACATTTTTTTTTTTGTTACGCTGGAAGGTTTTGCCAGATTGCCAGAGGAATCATGGCATGGAAAGGAAAGGGTTAAGAGCCTCTGATCCAGCCGAGCTCCTCCGTCCACCAGAAGAGGCAATCAAGGCTGAGTTGAAATTTAATTAGCTGATTTACCCAGGGATACCCACATGAGTTGAGATGATTTAGAACAGAGGTTCATGGTTCCAGGCAGGACCTCAGACGCCCTCCGGTCCACTCTCCTTCTGACTTGCCCTAGTTCCCATGGGCAGTAAGCATCAGAAGCAGGATTTGAATTGGGATCGTCTGACTCCAAAGCCCTTTCTCTTTCCACAGAGAGAATTCATTCAGATTTGGGTTGGACCAGATAACTTTTGAGAGCCCTCCCTTCCAACCCAGATTTTTCCATCCCACTCTCACCAATCTTCTTTTCATGTGGCTGCCCGAGGAAATTTCCTCATATACCCCTTCAATGACATCGCTACTGTGTTAAAAATCCCATTATCCTTATTTCATAGCCTCAGCTCCCTGTGGCTCCTTCCAGGCTATCCGGCTATTAACTGGAGCAGCCAAGACTTGATCCTGGGTCATTTGTGTTGAGTCTGTCCACTGCTCCTTTTCTCACCCTTGGACCGCCTTTCATAATCCTGTTCTACTTAGCCCCGTGGCATGGCGAGGATCAAGTAGGACAATGGATGGGAAGGTGCCAGGAACAGGCAGTACGGTAGAAATGTAAGAGCTTATTATTCGCGAAGGGTCTTAGAGTCCAAGAGTGTTCCAAGCTGCCCAGCAGGGACCACTTCCCCAACAAATAGCTTGGATTCTGTAAACAGCCGCTCCGATTAGACCATTCGATTCACTCCATTACCCAGGGCCCAGGGAACTTGCTGCTCCAAAGGAGCTCTCTGACACTAGAGAATTCACAAGTCTGAGTCCCCTGGAGGTAACGAAGCAAATACCTTCGGAGGCCCCAACCGTGGGCCCTGTTGCTTCTTTTTTCTGGGCTCTAAAATCGTGAACTCGGAGGTAGAAAGGTTCCTCGGGGAATCATCCAGTCCTGCTTCCCCATTTGATTTTTCAAATGTTTATCCAGCCCTTTTGTTGTGACATCACCTTTGATTCTGGATATCTCCTTTCCTTCTCCCTATCAATACAGAAGGGAGAGGAAGCGAGGTGAGGATGGGAGGTGGGGAGGTCAGCAGAGCAAAAAAACAACAGCCAAGAGGGATGGTCTGAACACAGAATCTCCCTTCTCTGTGCAGAAGGGAGCCAGACATATGTTCTCATTTCTCCTCCGGAGCCAAGCCGGGTAGTTATCAGTCTATAATCAATCAACTAGCATTTATGAAGTGCCTACTCAGTGTCTGTCACTGTGCTAAACACTGGGGATCCAGGGAAAGGCAAAGAGACTTCTTGTCCTCAAGGAGTTCATAATCGAATACAAGGCAAACAACGATGTGTGTACAATATATGTATATATTTGTGTATAGACATAGAGAAGTCGATATAATAGATAAGGTGGGTAAATAGGTAAATGGATAGATGGATGGATGGGCAGGTGGACAGAAACATAAAATAGATAGGTAAATAGATGGATAGGATAAACGCTATTGATGGAATAGACTAGATAGAGAAAGAGATGGATGGATAGATAAACAGGATAAATAACAAACAGGATAAATAGGATAGAGTAGATTGTTCAACAGGATGGATGGATGGATGGGCAGAAAGATGAAGGTAAAGTAGGTAGATAAACAGGATAGAGAACAAACAGGATAAATAGGATAGATTAGCTAGTTAAACAGGATGGATGGATGGGCAGAAAGATAAAGTAGATGAGTAGGTAAGTAGATAGAGTTTATCCTATTTATCCTGTTTATCTATCGATAGGATAGACTAGATAGAGAAATAGATGGATGGATAAACAGGAGAGACAACAAATAGGATAGATTAGCTAGTTAAACAGGATGAATGGATGGATGAGTGGGTGGAGAAACATCAAGTAGATAGAGATAGGTAGACAGACAGGATAGACAGAACGAATGGATGGATGGATGGATGGATAAATAAACAGAATAAATAGATTAGATAAAGTAGATACATACCCTATAAATTGGAAAGAATCTCAGAGGAAAGACTCCGGATCCGGTTTTAGTTTGGCGGAACTTTCTATTTATATGGTTCTAAAGATTGTGCTTTTCCTGCTTCTGCCTCCTTCATCTTGTATCAATTTATACATCTTATCACGGCATCTCCCGTTTCTTCCCGTTTCTCATTTGTTAAAGCCCTGTGCTATTCCACGTCCCACCATTTCTTTAGACTCTCCACGCTCCGTACATCTCTGTTCTATTCCCTGTGCTTTGCTACCATCAAAAATGAGAGGCCTGAGGGGAAGCAAAATAGCCATTTTCTAAAGAATGAAACTGAGGCCTAGGAAGGGGACATGCCCAAGATCTCCCAACAGGAAGAAGCAGCAGAGCTGCACTATGATCCCCCTTTCTGGGGGCTTCTACCCCTACAATCTCCATGTTCCACATCAAACAAATTATTTTTCCATCATGACTTAGAAATGACCCCCCACTTAATAGTATTTCATTTTTTCCAATTACATTTAAAGACAATTTTCAACATTCACTTTTGTAAGACCTTGAGTTTCTCATCGACGACCTGCTTTCTTCTGGGAACTGATGGGAAGTGTAAGTCTCCTCCTTCTGCTTCCCATCAGTTCCCACCAAGGACTTTTGGCTAATGATGAGCCAATGTCTCCCCTCCCAAAGCTGCCTTATGTCTGCAATATATTCCACGTAGGCTTACACGTATACGAGCCTTCCCTCCTGCTGGAATATAAGCTTTTGTCTTTCAGCCTCTTGCACCATGTCCGCCACGTAGAAGGCTCTTAATAAACGCTGACTGGCCAATTCACGGGACTACGGATGATTCTGTTTTTAGTACTAATGCACGTTAGTAGTATTTACACAAATAATTCCAGTGTGTTATAAGCTTCTTGAGGGCAGAGATTTTCCCCTTTTTTTAATCTCTCTTTCACCAGTACCTGGTATATAGTAGGTACTTGATAAATGCTTATTGAAGAGGCCGTCGGCAGAGCCAGCCTTGAAATCAGAAATCAAACAAGAAAGCAGCGAGTATTTAGTAAGTTTTTCCATATGTCTTAGTCACAAAGCTGAACCAACCCCTGTCCTCTAGGAACCGACTGTCTGTCGGGGAAGGCAGCCTGTAAAATTTACAAATTAAATATATACAAAATGGATGCACGAAATAACATATATAAACATAAATAGGATTTAGAGGAGTTAAAATCCAGCCTTAGATCCTTTGAGACCCTGGGTAAATCACTTTACCCTGTTTGACCGAGTTTCCTCATCTATAAAATGAACTGCAGGAAAAAAACAATGGCAAACCTCTCCAGTAACTCTGCGAAGAAAGACACAAGTGGGGTCATAGTCAGACACACAGCTGGAAAACTCCCGAATGACAGCAATGAAAACAGACCAGAATTGCAAAGGATGTGATTGGCTGAGAGGGTTGTGATTTTTTACTTTAGGGACAGCTTGGTGTAGAGGAAAGATTCCGGCCCTAGTGATTATGAATCACTAGCTATATGACCTTGGGCACAAGAGTGTCTCAGTTTCCCCATCTGTAAAAGGAGAAGGTCGAACAGATGGACACTGAGGTCAACCCTCGTTAGATTGGATTGGTTGGTCCCGGTGGGAGTGCGGGGGAGCCAGTGAGCTTGCTGACAATATGGCAGACATTCCCAATTGCCCGTTATGAAGACCAAGCATGTCCACTTGTGCTCCCGGCTGAGCCTCCCCATTGCTAGATAGGGCTCTTGTCGCTTTCCCCATTTTTTTAATGAGGAAAGTGAAATCAGGGAGGTCAAACTGTGCCCACGGGCACACAGCTTAATAACGTGAACCTTTTCTGACTTTATGGGATCCTCTTCCTCTCTCAGAGATAATGATGCTTGTGTGTTTATTAATGTGATGTACTCACCAAAACATCCCCGGGCAGGGCAAGTGAAAGATGGCTACATTTCTTGCCTCTTCCTCTCTCTCTTCTCCCTCCCCCCTCCTCTCTCTCTCTCTCTCTCTCTCTCTCTCTCTCTCTCTCTCTCTCTCTCTCTCTCTCTCTCTTTCTCTTTCTCTCTCTCTCTCTCCTTCGTTCCCTCCCTCCCTCCCTCTTTTTCTTTCTGTCTCTCCCTTTCTCTCTCTCTCTCTATGTGGGTGTTTCTCTGTCTTTCTCTCCTTTCTCTCTCTCCCTTCTCTAAATCTCTTGCTCTGTCTCTCTGCTCTCTCTCTCCCCTTTCTGTCTCTCTTTTTCTATGTCTCTGTCTTGATTTTTATTTCTGTCTGTATATTCACATATACAGAAACATGTATGTGTACATAGACATGTGTCTATAAATATATGTGTACACACGCGTGGATACATACAGGATGTCTCAGAATCTTCGTGGGTTCTGGAGCTTTAGCAGGTCTTGCTGCCGATGGCGCTTCCTCCTTTATCCTCTTGTGCAAAGGTTTGAAGAGAAAGAAACATTCCATTGGAGAGAACAGTTTGAGTTGGAAAAAGAGAAATAGGAAAGTAGGGGCGGGGCGGGTGGGGGGGAGGAGGGCGGAGGTTGGCATGGCGCTACTTGGAGGTGCTTGTGCCCCTCAGGTGCTGTGGGATTTTAGATGAGATTTTTCTCTCTGGGGCTGTTTTCTCTGGGAAATGAGGCAGCCTCTGAGAGGTCATCTGGCTTTGAATGTCAGAGCTGGGAGGGGCCTTAGAACAGGGGATGTCAGGGCTGGGAGGGGCCTTAGAACAGGGGATGTCAGGGCTGGGAGGGGCCTTAGAACAGGGGATGTCAGGGCTGGGAGGGGCCTTAGAACAGGGGATGTCAGAGCTGGGAGGGCCTTAGAACAGGGTATGTCAGGGCTGGGAGGGGCCTTAGAACAGGGAATATCAGAACTGGGAGGGGCCTTAGAACAGGGGATGTCAGAGCTGGGAGGGGCCTTAGAACAGGGGATGTCGGGGCTGGGAGGGGGCTTAGAACAGGGAATGTCGGGGCTGGGAGGGGCCTTAGAACAGGGGATGTCAGAGCTGGGAGGGAGCTTAGAACAGGGGGTATTAGAGCTGGGAGGGAGCTTAGAACAGGGGGTGTCAGAGCTGGGAGGGGGCTTAGAACAGGGGATGTCAGAGCTGGGAGGGGGCTTAGAACAGGGGATGTCAGAGCTGGGAGGGGCCTTAGAATAGGGGATGTCAGAGCTGGGAGGGGGCTTAGAACAGGGGATGTCAGGGCTCAGAGGGGGTTTGGAACAGGGGATGTCAGAGCTGGGAGGATCCTAAGGATCATCTGGTCTCTGGTCCGGCCTGAGGCCAGCAGGCCGGGTGTGCAGGCTTTAGCAGTACAACATGTCGCCTAATTAGCCAGCGGGCATGAAGCTGTGGGCCATAGGGCCTCACCACCTGCCCACTGTTATTCTTGTATAACCGTTGCCAGATGTCACGCCAGCAACTTGGACCATTCAGTCACTATAACAGTAAAACTGCTACGGGGCCCGCCGTCTCGGGGACTTGCTGCCGAACACTCCGACCCTCCCTCCCAGTCCGGCCTCCTCCTTTCATGGGAGAGGACGCGGCCTCAGAACATGGAAGAGACTCGATCCAGCGTCCCCAAGGCCTTGCTTAATTCAGAGCGAGTTCTCAGAAACCACAGGCTTCCTTAAGTGGAAAGCACCTTGGGGAGCATTCTGGCTGTCGTGTAGGCCGGGGTGACCTCGGACAAGCCGTCCACGTCCACTTTCCTGGGCCTCCGGTTCCTCGTGGCTAAAATGGAGGGATTAACCCGGCCACCGCCAAGCTTCTTCCCAACTGCATCTTTGGGGTTCCGTGACCCACTTCAGCCTCTTTGTTGAGTTTTAAATAGGGCCCATGATCATCAAGCAAGTTAACGCAGCAGAGCTGGTTCTTAGGAGGGAAGAAGAGCAGGTTGTCTGTGTAGACCAGGGCTTGTTAACCTGGAATCCATGAACCTGTAGGTGTTTCTAACTCCACAAATAGCTAGCTATATACCTATATATGTAATTGGTTATGGATTTTATTTTATATTTAAGAACATTCGTCCAATAAACTTTCACCTTCTTGCAAAGGGCCTGTGTCATGGGAAATATTAAGCATCCTTCCTCAGGGGCAAACAGGCCGTGTCTTACCCAGGAGGCCTCAGGAGCAGGTAATTTGGGTTTGTTTTTTTTGGCTCCTGGGGAGCTGGGCCAAGAGATGCGGACTCTGGTGAACTGAATGGAGTTAATCAAGCCTGCCCCTCTCCCTTCCTGGAGTATTACTTGGACAGGAAGCGGCTTCCATTTGCACAATTGGGCAATCTGCATCTCTATCTGAATGAGTTCCTCCCCGAGCCTACAGGAAGTCTCCAATTTGGCGGTTTCACTACTCTAGCTTCCTTCCTTGTTCTTAGTCCTTGTTTACAAATGGGGCCTTCCTCAGCTGCATCCCTCACCCCAGCCTCTGGGTGTCAGTAAAAAAAATGGGCGTAGGTGGGCCCTTGCCTGACCAGGACGCCCTGGGAGCCTCTTTCTCCCTCCTTGGGCTGCCTTAGAGACTAAGCTGTTGCATCTGGAATTAGGAAGACCTGAGTTCAAATGGTACCAAAGATTAGTATGCTCTTGAGCAAGCGGTTAACTGCTGTCTGCTTCAGTTTCCTCATCTGTAAAATGGGGATAATAACAGCATCGAACTGCCAGGATTAAGTGGAAGATCCAGTGATATAATATTGGTCAAGTACTTAGCACAAAGAATTATAGTTAACATTTTTGTGACGAGGGCTACATTATAGTCACTATATAAAAGTTAACTGTTATTATTATTATTATTGGCTCCCTGTGAGATTTTCTTTAAAAACTGTTTTTGGGAGCAGTTAGGTGGTTCAGTGGATAGAACACCAGCCCTGAAGTCAGGAGGACCTGAGCTCAAATCTGGTCTCAGACACTTAACACTTCCTAGATGTGTGACCCTGGGCAAGTCACTTCACCCCAGTTGCCTCAACAAAATAAATAAATAAAAATTAAAAAGCTGTCTTTGTTCAGGTGAGCTCCTAATGGAGTCATTGATGTGCATTAGTGACAATTCCTGCCCTCAAAAGCTTACTTTCAATTGGCAATACAATGTTTTCTCCAGAAACCATATACAAAATAATCTCAAGAGGAAGAAAGCACTTAGAATGTCTTTTCCAGAACAGATCCAGAAAGTTCCTCCTGGAAGAGGAAGCACCTGAATCGCTCTCTGCAGGAAGCCGAGGGTTCTAGCAGGGGGAGCTAGAGAGGGATGGCCTTCCAGGCGTGAGGAGCCAGCTGTACAAATATCTGGAGGCAGAAATGGAATGTCACGTACAAATAGCAGAACTGGTTTTGGACTCCTGTCCTTTGACTTCAAGTGAGAGAATGCATGTTATTATAATTATAAAATGATGGGGGGTGGATAGACAGATGGACAGAGACAGATACATTGGTAGACAGATGCACAGGGATATGGACAGACAAAAGACAGACAGACCGATAGACGGATGGATGGATGGATAGATAGACAGATAGATAGATAGATGGGTGGGTGGATGGACAGATGATTAGACAGATGGATAGATAGCTGGATGGATGGATGATGGGCAGATAGACAGATAGAGGGATAGGTAGATGGATGGACAGATGATTAGATGGATGGATGGATGGATGATGGGCAGATAGATAGATAGAGGAATAGGTAGATGGATGGACAGATGGTTAGATAGATGGATGGATGGATGATGGGCGGATAGACAGACAGATAGATAATTAGATAGATAGAGGGATAGGTAGATGGATGGACAGATGGTTGGACAGATGGATAGATGGATGGATGGGTGGATAGACAGACAGATAGATGAATGTATAGATGGTTGGACAGATGGATAGACAGAAGGAAGGATAAATAGGTAGAGGCTGCCAGGTGGCATAGCAGATAGACCATCGATCTGGAGTCAGGAAAACCTGAGCTCCAAGCTGGCTTCAAACACTTACTAGCTGTGTGATGCTGGGCACATTGCTTAATTACTCTCTGCCTCAGTTTATTCATCTGTGAGCAAGAAAAGGAATGACCGTCTACTCCAGCTTCTTTGCCAAAAAAACTCCAATGGGATCACAGAGAATCAGACACCATTGAAATGACTCATCAGCAACCATAGATAGATGGGCAAACAGATAGACAGTCAGCTAGACAGAGAGACAGGCACTGCTAAGTAGTACAAATTCAAGTGTAAGGGAAAAAAGATGTCTGTGTATACTCCAGTAACTTATGCTCTAATAGAGGAAAAGAAAACATAAAAGGAAGCTGGAAAAGGGAGGGGAAGTCTAAGGGCAGAGTCATCCCAAGATGACCCTTGTTCTAGAAGAGATCTAGTCTTACTATAATAACTAATAATAAGCGATAATAATTGTCTGTCTTGGGTTTTCTCAAGCTCTCATGAGACACGGCTAAAGATGTATTTGGCGATCCAGTGTGGACCTCTCAGAACCCCCCCACACTTGACCTTGGCAATGACAGCCGCCATCTTTGGGGAATTGCATCCTTAGCTGAGCTGATTGGGGAGCTCATTTCTAGGGCTTGCCAGTTGCAGCTCAATTGGACGCACATTTTCTGAGGGTCTGCCGCGTGCTGGGCATGGTAGGCAAAGCATAATGGATTAATTTGCTCCAGGGACTGAGAAACAGGTAGTCAGAATGTATAATATGACATGATAAGTGTCTTAAAGCCACTGAAGGGCCCTCCATCCTTACCTTCAAGCTCAAGTTCAAGCTCCAGTTACCCCACAAGGCTCCCCTCATCTCCAACCCCCATACTCCCCAACTGGTAGTCCCCCCCCTGCAAATTTCCTCATTTATTTTTATATATTTCCATATGCCCTTGTATCTAAATTCCTTGAGGGGCAGGAACTATTTTGCCTTTGTCTTTGTATCCCCCCCAAACCTAACAGTGCTTTGCGCTTAGTAGGTGGTTAATAAGTACTTGTTCAGTGATCGATTGAGCGAGGTCTGAGGGAGAAGATGATTATTAACCAGGAAATCTTGAAAGACTTCTGGAGAAACTGGTGAATTCCAGTTTGGCTTTAAAGTTTGTACTGGTTTTCATCAGGCAAAGAGGAGAAATAGAGGCATCTGGGGCATAGAGAACAGTGGGAGCAAAGGCATGGAGTTAGGAGAGTCTGGGATGTGGGGATTTGTCAAAAAGCTCCATTTTTAAAATCTATTTAATTATCCATTCTATCTATCCATTTATCCTGTCTCTCTCTCTCTCTCTCTCTCTCTCTCTCTCTCTCTCTCTCTCTCTCTTTTTCTCTCTCTCTCTCTCTCATCTATTTGTCTACATCTATTCCATCTATCTTTCTGCCTATACATCTGTCCATCTATTCCATCTATCTTTCTGATAGCCATCTGTCTATCTCTCCATCTTCTGTCCATCTAGCCCTCCTTTCTTGTTCCATATATATAAATGAGGGTGTAGGACAGGGAGAGCCTTCAGAGGTTCTCTTCGTGCTTAAACTTACGACCCCACACATGACAAATATGGAGCCTTGAGTGTGCAGATCTAGCAAAGAACGGTGATACTGGATTTTGGAGAGCTTCGGATGCTGAGCAGAGAAGTTTGATGTTTCCTTTTCCCGTCCACGGTCATTCCTATGTCCTCCCAGTTTGGACTCTCCAATCTTTTGGCCTGGTTGGTTTATGTTGGGGAAGGCAGGAAGAAGAAAGAAGTGTAGTGAAGACAGATCTCTCCACGTTCACTTCTAAGCTTTGTTTCTGGTCTCCCTTGGAGTCACCAATCTCTTTGAGAAAGATTTAGAACAGAGATGAACCTTGGAGGTAATTTAAACCACCTCCCCGCTTTTGTATAGAGGAGGAAGCTGAGACCCCAGTGGGTTAAGCAGCTTGCCTAAAGTCACACAGGTGACAAAAGTGGAATTTGAACCCAGAACTTTGGATTTCAGAGCCAGTGCTCTTTCTTCTGTCTCAGACAGATTTCTTCCTCCTTTCCCGGGCTGATTGAAAAAGAGACCAGGTGTTTGGCAAATGGGAGCCTTCAGCGGTTCTATCACCAGTAGTGATGGAATGTTAAGGAGATCTCCATTCAAGGCTGAGTGAAGAGTTCCTCTCATTCCAGAACATATCTCTGCTGGTAAGGGTGATGGCCAGAGGGAAAGAGATGACCTCCCTTGGGGGTCACCTAGGCTCCTTTATCTTATTTTGTACAGGTCACCTGGCAGGAACATTTTTTTTCCGTGGTAAATAGCCATGTTAAGGACAAGACTATTTACACAGTCCAGACAAACTTGGTAGTTTGTCAACAGCTTCTAATTTCAGCTTCGGATTTGAAAGCCCATTGGAGGAAACAGTTGGTCCAGGGTCACATGGGCTGTAAATAGTGGCTCGTGGCCTTGGATCCTTGTTCCATGACTTCACATCCAATGGACTCTGTTATCCTTTACCGCCCATGCTAGATTTTTCCCAGAACACTTTTTTTTTTGTTTTAACTTTTGGCCTAGTGGAATGGATGGATGAATGGAAAAGTGCTCGTTAATAACTTGGGCATTCCAGAAACAGCGCTGAGTACAATGCAGTAATACAAATATGACAGTGAGACCCTAGTCCTTGCCCTCAAAGGCCTCGTTTTCATTCTAATATTGTTCAGTCGATTTTTTTCCACATCCTTTCGTGATCCCATTTGGGTCTTCTCGGCAAAGATGCTAGGGTGGTTTGCCATTTCTCTCTCCGGCTCATTTTACAGATGAGGAAACTGAGGCAACCGGGGTGAAGGGACTTGCCCAGGCTCTCACAGCTAGTAAGTGTCTGAGGACAGATTTAGACTCAGGATGATGAGTCTTCCTGACTTCTGGTCCAATGCTCGGTGCACTATGACTCATTCATGCTAATAGTCGGCGATAAGCATGGGGAAGCCACCATGGGGCAGTCTGGTCTGGGAAGTCACTGGGATGCTGAGTGGAGCCTTAGAGGAGTTGGTTGACATGCCCCTTAGGATTTCAATAGGGGCATTGATTGGATTATGTTTAGAAGGACCCGAGTTCAAATCCTAGCTTAGGCAATACTTGTGGGATCTTGGGTAAACTCTCTTGTTTTCCCCCTACCTCATTTCCTTCCTCTGTTAATTAAAGTGACTACAAAGTGTATCCCCTAAAGTCCCTTCTTATTCTGAAGGCACAATCCTATGAACAAACATATTTGGGGAGAGGGGAGAGAGGAATTAAAGGATACCCTCTGTCAGTCCCCTGCTCCGGGAGTTCCTGGCATTTCTTCTCCCATCGGCACCAGGTTCAGCCTTATCTCATTTTTTCCATTCAGCCTCTTGGCCGGCCTTGACCTGTTTAAAAAAAAAAATCTTTCTTTATAAAAATGATAATTATAGACTTATTGTAATGGGCTGAGGCTTGAGTTGATGCACTGAGGTCCCAAACACGTGAGGCTAAATAGTAATTGGACCATACTCTATTAATATATAAGCTTGGAGAAAGAATGGCCCCCACCCACTCTTTGTGCAAGTCCTGATGTGTTGTATAGGAAATGATGATTTTGGTGGGTGGAGGCAGGGGAGTGGAAAAGGAAGGGGAAGGAGAAACTTTTTGGGATTGCCATTGCGACGACCTTTCTGTTTGTTTCTCTTCTTTTTGCTTTTGCTGAGGCAGTTGGGGTTAAGTGACTTGCCCATGGTCACACAACCAGGAATTGTTAAGTGTCTGAGGCTGGATTTGAACTCAGGTCCTCCTGACTTCAGGCTGGTGCTCTACCCACTGAGCCATCTCCTCCCCTTAAAATATCATATAATGGTTGTAACTGATAGATAGTCAAGCCTAACACTGGTCGCATCCATTGGATATCTCCTATCAATTTCTGAAAATCATTTAAGGTGTTTAGCTTCTCTGTTCTTAAGGACAGTTTTTGTACTGTAAGCACCTTAGGGTATATTTCATATCCTAAATATTGAAAAGGAGCATGTCTTTGAATTTTCTCTTCAGCTATGTATAATTTGTAGTATTTTAGTGTTTCTATGGTCTTTTGTAGACATGCTTCTAGCATTTGTTCCTCAGGTGCACATCCCAATATATCCCCTGCCTCCACCCACCAAAATCGTCATTTCCTATACAACCCATCAGGACTTGCACAAAGAGTGGGTGGGGGCCATTCTTTCTCCAAGCTTATATATTAATAGAGTATGGTCCAATTACTATTTAGCCTCATGTGCTTGGGACCTCAGTGCATCAACTCAAGCCTCAGCCCATTACAACTTATGTCTCCAGGTGTAGAAGTACCAGACCTTAAAAGTCCACAGTACTTTGCTGTTTATAGATTTTTTTTCCCACAACACCTTTGTAAAGGGGGGGCGGAATGTGCTGGATCCCCCTTTGTTTACTCCTTTTGGTACCCTCAAAGCAGAGAATCACAAAACCTTAGATCTGAGAGCAGGGAGGCATTTTAGAGAGAGATCATTTTGTCCAAGACTCTCTTTACATTCAGGGAAACTAAGGCCACGTTGGATGACTCAATTAGTGCCTCTCCTGGACACAGCAGAGCCATGATTCAAATCTAGGTCTCCTCCTTCCAAATTGACAGCTCTGTTGCCCAGTTTGGACATGTTAGATTTATTGTTCAGAGGCAAGAGCAGAGTTTGGGCACCTGGGCCTGATTCCCAGATTCTGCCACTTAGTCCCCGTGTGATCTTGGACAAGTCGCTCTTCCCCTCCCTGGCCCTCAGGGGTCTGTTATGTTCCAATGAAAAGAAATTTGCTGTCACTGACTAGGTACTAATCCTACTTTTTGCTACCTCTGTGACCTTAGAGTGATTTCCGATTTATCATTTTCTTCTCTATTTAAAGAAAAAATCCTTATGACTATAGATGATGCTCCCCAAGTTGCTGAATGCTTATACATATAGTTAATACCAAGGACTTGGGGTTTGGGGGGGAATTGTTACCTCTAAAGTCAATTGTCCTGGGTTTAAATCTTACTTCTGTCACTTCTCTGAAAGGGCAGTTCACGTAACCTGTTCCAGCCTCAGTTTCCCCATCTGTAAAGTGAAGCAATCATTGATTTCTAAGATTTCTCCTTGCTCTAAGTTATTGATATCATGCCTTGAAGATGAGCCATCTAATTCCAAAATCAATGCTTTTTCTCTTCATCCCCATGGCTCTTTAACCAAGTCTGGCCTCCTTCTCTCCCTGTCTCCCTTTCCCTCTCCCTTTTCCTTTCCTTCTTTCTCCCTCCCTGTTCCTCATTCTCCCCCTCTCCCCTTTTCTTCTTCTTTCCCTCTCTCCCCCTCCTCTTTCTTTCTCTCTCCCTCTCTCTCCCCCCACTTAGGTTTCAGCTGTGAAAAGATTTTTGTCTCTTTTCTGTTGGAAACCTGCCTGGAAGGCCAAGAGCCGGAGTGGGTCTCATGAACTTTGGCATTTGGAGAAGTGCTCCGTGGGTGGCGGTAGCTGGGGCTGCTTGACCGGAGCTGTCCAGCTCTTCCAGGTCCTTGAGAGTCAAGTGTTTCTGCCTCTAATTGGTTCTATTTTCTCTTTAAAACATGTCCTCTCCTATTCCCGTGTTCTTTTCTCTTTCTCCTACCCCCAGAGCATCACTCATCAGTATCCTATATAGTCTGGACCTTTGCTGAGACCGGGCGAGTTGCCTTGGTTACTGCTGGAGTACTTTAAACCATCTGGTTTTTAGATATTGCTAATTAAGCTGATATTTTTGGGCCCTGAAAGAAGCCAGTCAGCATGGGAAAGAAGGGGGGACATTGAGAAAGAGAAAAAGAGGAAAGAAAAAACAAAACAGGCTCCCATCTCTCCAGAGGGAAAGGAGAGGTACCCTTTTTTGTCCATCATTTTCTGTTGGAAATATCCCAAGGTCGCCTCCCGGGAGAGGGAGGGGAGACCCAGAGGGGCAGTTCTGAAGAGTTTATTCATCCATCCATCGCTTCTAGCCCTGCCCTCTGGGGGCCAAGCAGAACCTATCTAATGGACACTCTGGAAAGTGGCCAGCAAGCAGCCGGGAGCTTGAAGGCTTTTAGAGAGAACCAGTGGAAGGAACTCGGGATGTTTCATTTGGAAGAGGCTTCTGGGTCATAGGAGAGCTGTTTTCAAATATTGAAAGGGTCGTTATATGAAAAAAAGGAATTAAATTGTTTTGTGTTCCTCAGGGACAGAACTAAGTGCGATAGGCGGGAGGCATAATGTGGGCAGTTTGTGCTGGATGTAAGGAGAAACTTCCCAGAAGGGGAATGAGCTGTCTGGAAGATGGGGTTCCCATTCACTAGAAGTCTTTTAGCAAATGGAGCTCTGAGGTTTTTGGGTGCTGGTTGAAATAGTCAGAAAAGCCCCTCCTGGTTCAAATTCTGAAATTTTCTGAAAGAAAGAAAGAAAGAAAGAAAGAAAGAAAGAAAGAAAGAAAGAAAGAAAGAAAGAGAGAGAGAGAGAGGAGAGAGAGAGAGAGAGAGGAGAGAGAGAGAGAGAGAAAGAGAGAGAGAGAGAGAGAGAGAGAGAGAGAGAGAGAGAGAGAGAGAGAGAAGAAGAAGGAGGAGGAGGAGGGAGGGAGACAGGGAAGAAAGAAAGGAGGGAAGGAAGGAAAGAGAGAGAAAGAAAAAGAAAGAAAGAAAGAAGAAAAGAAAAGAAAGAAAAAAGAAAAGAAAAGAAAGAAAAAATATGACCCTCATGGTAAATCTCACGAGCCACTGCTCTTGTCTGGACCCATTCTAGGTTAAGAGCAACTGAGGTGAGAGAAAGTCTAGAATTCAGACCATTTAGCCCAGCTACTGATTTTACAGATTAAAAAAAAAAAAACCTGAATCTTTTTTTTGTTGTTGTTGTTATTGTTTGGAAGGCAATCAGGGTTAAGTGACTTATCAAGGGTCACATAGCTGGTAAATGTTTAAGGTTGGATTTGAACTCAGGAACTCTTGACTCAAGGACAAAATGTTCTATCCAATGCACTAACTTAAATTGAACCTTAGAGAAGATAAATGGCTTGTACCAGAGCATTTGGGACTTCTTGATTCAAGATTCAGTATTCCAAAGCTGGAATACTTTTTCCTTTTTTTTGTATTTGATAATATTTTATTTTTCTAAATACATGCAAAGATAGCTTTCAACATTCACCTTTGCAAAACCTTGAGTTCAAATTTTCTTCCCTTTTTCCCCACTCTCTCCCTTCCCCAAGATAGCAAGCAATCTGATATCGGTTAAACATGTACAATTTTTCTACTATATTGTGTGCTTTCTATTCTAACAACCTTAAAACAACAACAACAACAACAACAATAATAATAAAAACCTTTAGTTGGTTTAGAACCAACCAGCTAGTTGGTTCAATGGATAGAGAACCACCCCTGAAGTCAGGAGGACCTGACTGAGTTCAAATCTGACCTCAGACATTTAATAGCAAGTCACTTAACCTCAAGTGCCTCAGCCAAAAAACAAAACAAAACAAAACAAAAAACAAACAAACAAAAAAACGAAAACCAAATGAAACAAAAATAAAAAACTTTTGTTCATGCTTTTTGTTTCTATATCTTGTTAATTTCTGAATTTTCTCTATTCCTCCCTATCCAGAAGCTTTCCCTTTTACTAAATTTTTTTATTTTTTTTTATTTAATAATAACTTTGTATTGACAGAATCCATGCCAGGATAATTTTTTTTTTACAACATTATCCCTTGCACTCGCTTATGTTTCATTTTTTCCCCTCCCTCCTTCCACACCCCCCCCCAAGATGGCAAGCAGTCCTATATATGTTAAATATGTTGCAGTATATCCTAGATACAATACATATTTGCAGAACCGAACAGTTCTCCCACTGCACAGGGAGAATTGGATTCAGAAGGTAAAAATAACTCGGGAAGAAAATCAAAAATGCAAATAGTTCACAATCATTTCCCAGTGTTCCTTCTTTGGGTGTAGCTGTTTCTGTCCATCATTTATCCATTGAAACTCAGTTAAGTCTCTTTGTCATAGAAATCCACTTCCATCAGAATACATCCTAAAATTTTTTAAAAAGTCGTGCTTGTGGTGTAGTGGATAGAGCACCAGCCCTAAAGTCAGGAGAACCTGAGTTCAAATCTGGCCTCAGACACTTAACACTTCCTGGCTGTGTGACCCTGGGCAAGTCACTTAACCATAATTACCTCGGGGGGGGGGGAAGAAAAGTTATACTTTTAATAGCAAATACAGCATTACCCACCCATTGTCCCCCATCTCTCCAACAAAAGGATGGGAGTGTGTTTTCTCCTCTTTCCAAGAGCTATAGAGTGCCGGCTTTGAAGCCAGGGAGAATGGACTTGAGTTCTTTTTGACATTCTAGCTGCGTGACCTCACACAGAATATTTAACTTCTCACTGCTCTAGGAAACCTTGAGACTATAAGTTGCAGAGGATGTGCTAATCTGCTTTGGGAGAGGGAGTTTCCTCACATGGGAGTTCCTCGGACCAATGAAATCTCAGATCTAGTCCCTGTCCCTCTCCCTTTCCAGGATCCAACTTGGTCATTATAATTATAGAATGTTTCCGTTCCGTTTCCACTAGGGGGGACATTGTGTGGATTGTTTTCCTGGTTCCGTGTGTATTAATTCATACAAGGCTTCTCATATTTTTCTGAATTCCTCATATTTGCCGTTGATACCATCCCAATAATCTGTCCTAATCATATCCTGTAAGTAGTTTGGGGCATTTCTTAAGGCATGAGACTTTGCTTTGTTTCCACTTTAATAAATAGAGTATCTGGGGCCGCTAGGTGGCGCTATAGTGGATAGAGCACTAGCCCTGAAGTCAGGAGGACCTGAGTTCAAATGTGGTCTCAGACATTTAACACTTCCTAGCTATGTGATCTTGGGCAAGTCACTTAACCCCAATTGCTTCAGCAAAAGAAAAATAATAATAATAGTCATAATAATAAATAAATAGAGTATCTTTTGGCTAACTGCTTGCTACTGCAAAAAGAATTCCTATGATTATGTACCTGCAACTTTTGTTTTGTTTTTCTTTAACTTTCTTATAATGTGAGAGTAGATTTTCTACATCAAAGGGAATAGATATTTCAAGGTCTTTCTCCCCCACAATTCCAACTTGTTTTCCAGAACCCCAATATCCTTGTTTCTTTTTTTAATTTATTTTTTTCAATGATCAAAAATCTATTTTTTTCTTTCTCCCCTCCCTCCTCCATTGAAAATAAAAGTGAAATCAAACCCTTATGACAAATAGGAACAGTTAAAAAAAAATTCCTGCATTGACCATGTTGGAAAAATACGTCTCCATCTGCATTTTGAGTCTGTCACCCTCTGTCAGCCATGGGCCTTGTAGAACTGTGCAAACTCCCTATTTCACAGTGCAAGAAACTGAGACCCAGAAGTAGAGATGGAAGGGAATAGATATTTATATAACGACTACTATGTGCCAGACACTGTGCTAAATAATTATATTTATCTCATTTAATCTTCGCAATAACTCTGGGAGATAAGTGCTATTATTCCCATGTTACAGATGAGAAAATTGAGGCAAACAGAGGTGAAGTGACTTTATCAATTACTCCATTAGCAAATGTCTGATGTCCCATTTGAACTTGAGTCTTCTTGATCCCGGGCCCGGCGTTCTACCCACTGCACCACTTAGCTGCCTCTAAGAGAAGTCGAGGGATTTGCTCCCAAATGTGGGCAATGTGAAACTTGATCCCTGACTGCTTCTGGATTTAAAGGCTCTAATTCATGCTTGTCTCCCCCTAGATTAAAAACCCCGAGAAGAGGCCCACGTTTAGTCATCACCGTTACTGGCCCGTTGTCCCACATGAAAGGCCCTGTGTGGTTGAAGCAGGATTTTTAAAATTAAAATTTAAATTTAAAAATTAAAAAAATCCCATATTTGGACTTTGGAAAAGGTGTCTGACACCCCACGTCTTTGGGTACGGGATTGTATTTCTGAGCCGTTCTCTCTCTCTTTGCAGCCCTACTCCAGGAACCCTCCTATTGTGGGAATTGTGGAAGAGAACAGGAGAACCACAATGGACTCATCCTGGGAAAGTAAGTGAGGCTTTTCCGGAGGCCTTGTCACGGGAATGGCTGGTCTGCGAGCACATGAGGAAGAGCGCTGTGCTGAATATTTAATAAGGCTGCCTGCCGGCCCTTTAATATTTTATTGGACTCGAAAGCAACAAAAAGCAGGCTGGAAAGTCCTGTTGTTGTCCCTTATGTAATTAGGATGGAAATGAGGTGTGTGGGTAAGAAAACAAAATTTAAAAAAAAAAAAAAAAAAAGATAAGCCTGTTCCTCCTAGTTTGGTTCTCTTAGTCCAAATCCATCAGTCCTCTCTGGGTGGAAATATCCTTTCCCAGTACATGCCAGCAACTCCTGAGTAACTTCAGAATTTGCTCTTTTTTTTTGGGGGGGGAACTATTTCCTGGGGGCATTGAGAGGTCAAAGGGCTTTCCTAGGACCATAAAACTAGTATATGCCTCCTGAAGCACTTTTAGACTGTCAGGTACCTTTCTACCCAGGTTAGAATCATCAATCAATCCATAAGCATGGATTAAGCACTATTTGAGTGCCCTCAAAGAGCTTATATTCTTTTTTTTAAAAGTATTTTTAAAGCATACATAGTTTTCTTTTTTTATTGTTGTTGTTGTTTTTATTTTTAATTTATTTTTTATTATTATAGCTTTTTATTTGCAAGATACATGCATGGGTAATTTTTCAGCATTGACAATTGCCAAACTTTTTGTTCCAATTTTTCCTCTCCTTCCTCCCATCCCCTCCCCCAGATGGCAAGTTGACCAATACATGTTAAATATGTTAATGTTTTCAACATTCACTCCTGCAAAAATCTGGGGTCTAAATTGTTTTCTCCCTCTCCTCCACCCCCTCCCCTAGACATATATTGATATGTTAAACCTGTGCAATTCTTCTCTACATATTTCTACAATAATCCTGCTGCACAAGAAAAATCAGCTCAAAAAGGAAAAAAAAAGGAAAAAAAAAATGCGAGCAAACAACAACAAAAAAGGTGAAAATCCTATGTCGTGATCCATTCTCAGTTCCCACAGTCCTCTCTGGGGCTGCAGATGGCTCTCTCCATCACGAGATCATTGGAACTGGCCTGAATCACGTCAGTGTTGAAAAGAGCCAAGTCCATCAGAGTTGATCATCAGATAATCTTGTTGTTGCCATGTACGATGTTCTTTTGGTTCTGCTCACTTCACTTAGCATCAGTTCATTTAAGTCAAAAAGCTTCTATTTTTCTGAGGAAGGCCACAAAGATGTAGAAAGAACCCATGCAAGACTGACCCCAGAATGCAACTGGTGGTGACAGGAAAGACCTCCTATAGAAGGTTGTGGTGAGCAGAGTGATGAATGAAACCCAGGATTCCCAGGAGGGACTAGCATCCTATTGGTTTATTGTACAGAGGAGGAAATGAGCCCTCATAGAGTTTGTGACTTGGCCCAAATCACACACCTCGTCGGGGACCAAGCCACGGCGGGGATCGCAGGATCTTAGGGTTGGAAGGAACCTTGGAAAACAGCTGGGCTAGCCTAGACCTCACCCAAGTCCCCTGCTCACTGTTCCCACTTAGTGCTCACACACTGTCTGCTTCACAACCTCTAGTGAGCTCTGCCAATGAAGCCCCTGTGTGGACAGCTCTAATTTGAAGGGAATATTCCCTGACATTAAACTTGAACTCTGCAATTCCCAGTCAGTTAATCAACAAGCATTTATTAAGCACTTACTGTGTGCCGAGCACTGTGATAGGAAGGAAAAGAATAACCAAAAAAACACAGTTTCTGTCTTCAGGCTCCTGGAAAAAGGCAGAATTTGTTCTGAGATTTAAAAGAGCTTTAAGGAAGTGAGGAGGGGGAGCCTGCTCGAGGCTCTGACTTGTGTTAAACAGCAAGAGGGCCGGTGTTACTGGATCAAAGACCACTTGCTTGTGATTCTATTAAGGTTGGAGAAGGCTGGAAAGAAAACCAGAGACCAGTTTAGAAAGGCCTTTATCTGATCCTAGAGGCAATAGGGAGCCATTGAAGTTTATTGAGTGGGGGGGTATGACATATCTGGACCTACACTTTAAGAAAATCATTTTGGCAGCTGAGTGGGGAATGAATTGGAGTGGAGAGAGACTTCAGGGAAGAGACTCACCAGAAGACTGTTACCATAGTGAAGGCCTACACCAGAACGAAGGCTTACTGGCCACAAAGGCGTCCTTTTAGAAGGAATACTGGTATATCAAAAATGTGTCATCAGTGATGGGCAGGTTGTTAGCTCTGATGACCAGAGGATTCTGGGAATTAAGGCATTGCCTTTTTTAGGGGATGAGATGTAGCCATGGCTGCTGGGATTGAGGATTTGGACTATTCCAACTGCAAAGGTTTTTTAGACTCTCCTTTGCTTCTGATTGCACCCCATGGGGCCAGGCAGAGCACATCTGTCAATCATTCCCTTCTGGTCTTTGGGTGACGGGAGAGTAATGATAACAACTCACGTCCTTGTCATGTTTTAAGGCTTACAAAGTACTTCCCCCAAGGCATCCCCATAAAAGGATGTAAGGCAGATATTATTAAGCCCATTTTATAGAGGTGGAGACTGAGGCTCCAAGAGCATAGGATCACAGAATTAGAAGACAAAGCTCTAGAAATCATTTAATTTCATCAGTTTTTGAACTCTTTATCCATTTTAACATTTATGTTTTAAAATTTTGAATCCTAATTTCTTTTCCTCCCTCTAGTTTCTTCTTCACTCATTTAAAAAAAAAACAAGTTATATAAAATCATTTATATATTCTAAGTTATGCAAAACATATTTCCATATTAGCCATGTTGCAACATCAAGAAAAATAGAGAAAATGGAAAATGAATTCAGTCTCTATTCAGAGCTCATTAGTTCTCTCTCAGGAGGAGGTGGACAGCTCTTCTTTTCTTCCTCCCTTCCTCCCTTCCAGGCTGTTGGGGTTAAGTGACTTGCCCAAGGTCACACAGCTAGGAAGTGTTAAGTGTTTGAATCCTGATTTGAACTCTACCCACTGCACCATCTCGCTGAACCCAGGTACAAAGCTTTTTTCATCATGTATCCCACCATTTTACAGTTGAAGAAATGGGCCTAGAGCAATTGAGTGACTTTTGTCAAGATCATACAGATAGTAAGTGATTGAAGTGAGATTTCTTTCCTGAGAACCAGTGTTCTTTCCCATAAAGCATCCTTTCTTCCCGTGTCATGTAATCGTTTGCTTAGGACACAGTTCCTGGGACATGGAAGGGAAGGAGAATATGGAGGGAAGAGCCTCTGGAGAGGGCCCGGCCCGGCTGCTCTCTGCAGCCCACAGAGGCCCTCTCCTGTGGCTGAGCCCCTCCGCCTAGCATTGCCTCGTGGCTCCAGGTGGACCCGCAGCAGGCCTGCTCCTGCTTTTTGACCCCTTCCTCCTTCTGTCTCGCGTGCTTTCCTTATGTTCTCTCCCCTGTAGGATTTGCTCACTCTCACCCATTGGCAGTGTGGCTATTTAAGCCCTTTTTCCCCTCCCAGACTGGTTTGCACTGGGTCATCTCCCGCCCCTCACCTCCTTTCCCGTGGGAGCCCAGGCCTGCACTTAGGAAACAGCTGGCCCGGGCTTGGGAGGCAGTTTGTGCTCAGCTGCTTATGTCCGTGACCTTGGCCTCTTTCACCTTTGACCTCGCCAAATAGCCGCTTCTGGGAACGGGCAGTTCCCATGTGCTTCCTATAGATCAGACCAGAAGCAGACCTGTGGGAAGGTTCCGTTCTGGGAGTCACTTGGCCCGACTAAGAGCCCAGGGCCAAGGGCAGCCTTTCGGGGAGGCTCTGGGGCCTCTGCTCTGCTTTGTGATGAATACAAACTTCAAACCATTTTAGTTTAATTTTGAAAAAGAAAAAAAACACGTCAGATCTCACGAACACCACATTTAAAAGCGTCAGCTCTATCAGTCCCACTTCCCTTCCTATTTACCACAGGCCAGGAAATGGCATGGCCAAGCTCACTCGATATCTATGTAAAATTAAAGTGCAAACTTCTGAGCAGAGTTTGGGAGTTTGGGGAAATGTCAGGGCTGGTCAGGGCCTGCTTCCCTATAGACTTCATAGGACCATGAGGTTTACCCATCTAGAACAGTCCTTTCATGTTACAGAAAGGGAAACTGAGTCTGCATTTAGTAGATCTAGGGCAGGCCTAGAATCACTGGCCCTGGTTACTCTATTGAAGATAACTTTGAAATTTAGGGAGGAAAAGGTGGACTGTTAGTCTGAGGGGAACGAGAGATCAAATAATCAGTCAACAACCATTAAGTGCCTACTGTATGCCAGGTGCTCTCCTGGCTATTGGGATAAAAGGGCAAAGAATGACACCGTCCCTAATTCTGATAGCTAGTTTTTCTCTCATTTATATTCACTCTAGCCCTGGGAGTTGAGCTCTCATCACCCTCCCCTTTACAAAGGAGAAAACTGAGGCTTACTTGCCCATGAGTCACACAACGAGTAAAACTGAGGTGGGATTTGAACTGGGGTCTGTCTCAGAATCTACCCTTTCCGTGGTGCTACCCAAGCTACTCACACATCTACGTTCTAATGGGCTGATGGGAAAAGATCCAAAGTGCTGGTTACCCTGGCCCTTCAGCCTAGTGTAAAAAGACTAGAGCAGTCTAGAGACATGAGTCCTGCTACCGCATCCCCCCACTCACTTGCTGTGTGTACTTAGACAAGTCACTTCACTCGCCGAGTTTCACGTTCTGTTTTCTCAAAAGAGAAGGCTAGACGTACTTCTTACTATTGTCTTAATCCTTGAATCTGTAAAATGAGGATTACTTTTGGCTCTCACCAGTTTACAAATGAGGAAACTGAAGCTCGGAAAGGGTAATGAACTCAACCGAGATCTCTGTGGTGGAAGGGAGCAAGGTTCCTGCTGCCTGCTGGGAAAATGATCTCAGAGTTCTGTGAGCAGTAGCATTTTCTGAATGGAAAACACCAAAAGGAGCATTTTCCCACAAGCCACAGCCAGCCCTCTCGAAGGCACTGGGAACGAGGAAGGGGTAGCCCCTGGATCCACTGAGGTCGGGTAATCTTGATGTGATTGAAATCTGTAGGAACTGGAAGGGGAAACTGGGGACTCCCGGAAAGCCCCTAAGCATAGGAAACCATTGGCGGTCACAGGCAGCCGAGAGCTCGATGGGAAGTTTGTGGTCAGGTGGGCTGGGGGAAAAATCCTGGATCCGCGGCGGCTCCCAAAGTTGTCTCAAGACGGATAGAGTATTCCTCAGGAATATACTGGATAGTAGGAAAATGACTCGCTGATACTTGTGTTGGGATGTCTCTGTGCCGTACTCTGCCCTCTGCTGGACTCTCTGGGCTTAATCCCTAGCCTGAAATTGGGATGAGTGCATGGATGGCAAGGCCGGGTACTTACCGGGTGCCAGGCGCTCAGAGAGAGACACAAATACAGTCTCTGCCTTTAAGTGGCTCATGGTCTGAGGTAGAAGCGACCTGGGTGTTTAGAAGAAATAAACAGAGGGGAGGAAAGAAGGGGGGGCATTGTGGAGGGAGGCTGGGAAACGGAGTCTTGAAGGAGTCCAAAGGCAGTAGAGGTGAGGGGTCAGAGCACTCCAGGCGGGGAGAACTATGTCGCCAAAGCAAAGAGACAAGATGGCGTGCTGGGTGCGAAGCCAGGAGGAAGGCCGGTGTTTGGGGATCCCGTGGGGAGAAGGGCCACGTCAGTCAGCAAATGTTTAAGGGTAGACGATGTGCCAGGCTTACAAAGGCAGACGTGAGGCAGTTCCTGCTTGGAAGCAGGACAGGGATAACCAGAGAACAGAACGTTGGGGGTCCCGGGAGTGGTGATTTGACCCACTGGGAGGTGAATGGCTCTGCTCTTACCCAGAAGGAGCGATGCTCACGAATTAGCCCAGAACCACATTTGGAACTCAGGTCTCAGAAAGGGAAGGGGCCCGAAAAGCTACCTTATCCCGTGTCGAGTGTGGTACGGGAATCCCCGTCCATGACAAGTCCAGGGGACCAGGCGAGCTCCCACCTCAGTTTTACTCATTGTGTGACTCATGGGCAAGTAAGTCTCAGTTTTCTCCTTTGTAAAGGGAAGGGTGATGAGAGCTCAACCCCTAGGGTTAGAGTGAATATAAATGAGAGAAAAGCTAGCTCTCAGAATTAGGGACGGTTTCATTCTTTGCCTTTGTATCCCAGTAGCCAGGAGAGCACCTGATATACAGTAGGCACTTAATGGTTGCTGATTGATTATTTGATCTCTCATTCCCCTCAGACTAACAGTTCACCTCTTCTTCTCTAAATTTCAAAGTTATCTTCAATAGAGTAACTAGGGCCAGTAAATCTAGGCTTGCTCTAGGTCTACTAAATGCAGACTCAGTTTCCCTTTTTGTAACATGAAAGGACTGTTCTAGATGGTCTCTTGGGTCCTTTGAGCTGTAAATCTCATGGTCCTATGAAGTCTGTAGGGAAGCAGGGCCTGACCAGCCTGACATTTCCCCAAACTCCCAAATGCCCATTTCTGGGGATGAAGGGGTCGCTGAGTTTCATGAGACAACCCCTTCAATACGCCTTATTGGACACCTAAATGTACCAAGCGCTGTCCTAGGTTCTGAGATTACAGCCACTAAAAGGAAATGGGCCCTTTCATTAAGAAACCTATATTTCTTTGGAGGGAAACAATGTATACAGTGTATGATTATGTGCATCTATTTTGGATTTGTCCACTCCTACTGACAGACATAGTAAGTCCAAAGTCTTTCAGGAGTTGGCCCGAGATAGCGATACTTCGAAATAAACTTGTGACCGACGCGCAATGGCCACTCTCTCTGTCAAAAAAAGGAGGTTTATTTAGGAGAAGAGTTTACAGGGAAAACAAGGGATAAAATAGACACTAGGAGTGAGAAATAGGAAATCGAGTCAGGAGAATTAGCACGAAAAAGGGGAACTCAGAATTAACCAGGAGAAAGGAAATAGTCCGTGTGAGGTGGGAGTAAGTCATTGACGGATCTGGAGGGGAGTTTGGCAGACCAGCGAGGAAAAGGCACTAGGAGGAAGAGTGGGCTTAGTCCTGAACTTAACAGAGATCTCCATCATAAGCAGATAGGGGAAATAGAGGCTTGGGAGGTTCTCAGGGGGTCCAAGGAGTAAGGGCATGAACCCAAGAGGGAGGGTCAAAGAGCTAGCTAGAATGCACCTGGCAGAGCAGGTCCCAAAGCTGTGTGAAGAGAGCCAATCAAGCCAGTCTGGGAAATAGTCTATTGACAGAGTTTACATTAGGAGCGCCTTAACTTACGGGAACAAGGCAGTCTGGGAAAACTAAGTTCCCATCATTGTCTGAAAGATTGTTGTTAATGTCTTTAAAGCTGTTAGTTAGCTAGATTGGATGCAGGATGGATGAGTTAACAAGAGACTCCGACTTCACATTATTCTGTACCAACAGGATTTGGACTTTTTTCTGATGGGGAAGTGAGTTAGTTACATCAGGGAGAGCTGTCACTGCTGGGGAAATGGCAAAGGTCTGCTGCAGGAGACGACACTTTTTTTTGAAGGAGGCTGGAGATGCTGTGAGGTACAGAGGAGTAGAGAGGGAGAGCATTCTGTTGTTGGACAGCTCCCACCTTGTATACTGTTCCATCTTTTCAACCCAGGGATGTGACAGTGTGGTAGAAAGATTAGGGGATTAGGAATCAGTCAAGATTTGGACTCTACTCTTCCCCTCTCTTTGTTTTTTTTTAGTATAGGGAAGCAGGATAAGGCGGCAATGATGGGGCCCATTTATCCTGGACAGATTAGCGGAGCTCAGTGTGGTGCACCGGGGAACAGACTCTTTGGGAAGTGGATTTTCAAGGAGAAACTTCCTTCAAATATATCGCAGCCGTCTCTGCCTTCTCAAGCAGAGGACATAGCATCATTGGCCATTTTCCTAATGACTTAGGGTTACCATGAAGCTTTGTTTTTAGAAGTGTTCTAGTCAATTCAGTATGACCTTGGGCAAGTCTCTTACCCTATTTGCCTCAGTTTCTTCAACTGTAAAGTGAGCTGGAGAAGGAAATGGCAAACAACTCTAGTGTCTTTGCCAAGAAAACCTCAAGTGGGGTCATCTAAAATTGGACAACAAATCATCTGACAGATGACATCTCTAAGCATCCCAGTTGCAAGAAGCGTAGGTCTCGTGTCTACTTTTTTTAGTTTTTCTATCATCTCTTTTGCTGTGAGACCATCTGCTGTCACTTCTTGCTTCCCTTCCAGACCCTGCCTCTCCACGAGTTCTCATTTTCTGTTTCTAGTTTGTTGTGACCCAGGAAGTGCATTGTTGGGTTTTTAGGAAGTTTGGGTAAAGCAAGAACCAATCAGTTCTGGCAGAATTGTCTTAACCCCAAAGAGGCGTGAGCTTTGGTCCACAAACAAGGTGGTCTTTAGGGGCTCCCATCTTTGTTTCGGATGTGTTCTGGATGGGGGAATGGAGGATTAGAGTTTAGAGCTGACAGGAATTTTGCTCCTTACTGCCATAGAGACTTTGGTTGAGTCCATTGCTCTTTCCAGGCTTTAGTTTCCTCATTTGTAAAACAAAGAGGTCTTCTAGTTATGGCATCAGAGGAAATAGAGATCCACCCGAGAAGAAACTTGAGTCTTGGAGAGTTTGAATGACTTGCTTCTGGTCCCATAGCTACTAAATGTGGGGGTAGAATTCGAATCCAGGTATTCCCATCTCCCAAGTCTAGCACTCTATTTCTTATTCTGCCTCATCAGACCCTTCCTTCCCTCTCTCCTTCCTTCCTTCCCTCCCTTCCTTCCTTCGTTCTTTCCCTCCCTCTCTCCTTCCTCCCTCCCTCCCTTTCTTTTCTTCCTCTCTCCCTCCCTTCCTCCCTCCCTCCATACCTCCCTTCCTTCCTTTCTTCCTTCCTTCCTTCCTCCCATCCTCCCTTCCCTCCCTTCCTCCTTTCTTCTCTTCTTCCTTCCCTCCCTTCCTCTCTTCTTCCCTTCCTCCCTTCCCTGGAGGGGAGCTATCTGAGATCAGTAGTTTTAAGTGACAAGAGCCGGGATTTGAATCCAGGTCCTTTGATTCCAGAGCCAATTCCAGAGCCACCGATCTTTTGCCTACACCAGTGATCCATCCATGCTCTGCCCCACCTTTTATGCCCCGTTCCACCATCGCAGACTTTTCCAGGCCTTCCCTGCCCCAGCCAGAGTAGCCGTTCGCATGCACCGAATGGGAAAACATCCCACGGCACGGAAGGCCGCTTTTAATGACTTTGCATGTTATTCTACACGACGTCCCCCACGGACTTTCGGAATATGGTGGCGCGTATTTCTCCGAGACACATAGAAAGTTCTGAATTGGGGATCCCCTGACCCAGTTTATTTAGACCATAGCAAGTATTTCATTTTTCTGCAAATCCCTCTCTGTCTTCTGGGCTGAACTCAATTCCTGCCTCTCACACAGGCAGGTAGGTGGCTCAGTGGCTGGAGCACTGAACCTGGAGTCAGGAAGGCCTGAGTTCAAATCCTGCCTGAACCACTTACTAGCTGTATGACTCTGGGTAAGTCACTTAACTTCTCTCTGCCTCGGTTACCTCCTCTGTAAAATGAAGATAATTGTTCCTAAATGTCTCTAACTCACTTTGCAAACCTTAAAGCCCTCTAGAAATGTGGGCCATTATTCCATATGCCCTTACATGCTAGTGAGATACCGTCCCCTCCCCCTCCGACTTATGTTGTACACGAATCCCCTACGGGCCAGTGAGATACCGCCCCCTCCGACTTATTTTGTATTCATTCTGTTTCTAATTAGCATTTCCTATATCAGTATTTATGTCTGTGACTTCCTTATGGGAATGGCCCGCTGATTTTTTTGTCTTTGGGTGCCCAGGTGCATCATGGGCATTTCATAATCAGCTTGTGATGGAGGCGTACCTTAAATCCAGATTGCTACTGCACCACACTGCCTCTCCATCCCTTAGAACAAATAAGTGAAGGAAAAAAATGAGGGAAAAACAAAACCAAACCCAAAGTAATTAGAACAAAGGAAGCTGCTATTCGCTGCCCTGTTCTGCAGCTCTACAAAGGAGAGGAAGAGGCGAGGGTGACTTTGGTCATCGCCTGCAGGAACTTTGGTCTTAACAGGGAGGGAGAGAACATGTCGTGTCATGTGTGAAGAGAGAGGGTAGGCGGTATAGTTTGGTGGAAGGTGCCGACTTAGAAAGCAGAAGACCCGAGTTCAAGTCCCGCCCAACGTTGAACTTACTAGTTGTGTGCCCTTGAGCAGATCACTTAATCTCGGTGTGCCTCAGTTTCCCCGACTGTAAAATGGAGGTAAGACTAATACCTACTTCCTGGGGTTGATGTGAAGACCAAATGAGATGATTTTTGTTAAGCACTTACAGTCAGTGCTCTATAAAAGCTGTTTATTATTATTAATTATGATGATGATGAGTAGGCAAATCACTTAATGTCACTGAGACTCAGTTTCCCCATCTATAAAAGGACTTTTTGCCTTGAGGTCCCATCCTTCTAGACTTGGGAACTTACAATTCTAAGCAATGGACATAACACAGACTCACCCAAGCACTTATTGAAGGCCAGAGAAGAGAAAGCCCGGTGGGAAAAAGTCACCGGGGACAACTTGGGAAGAAGGAAATGCTCCCTCAGTGAGGTGAGGGCAGCAGGGGTAAGGGCTCAGACTTAGAAGTCAATGAAGTGAGTTCAAATCCCACCTTTGCTTGGCTCACTTTGGACAAGTCACTCTACATATTCTCCAGGCTCTCACTTCCTCGTGAAATGAAGGAGCGAGACTAAGGTGAGGCAGCGAGATAGTGCAGTGGATAAAGGCTTGGAGTTAGTTCAAACACTCACTAGATACATTACCCTGGGCAAGTCACTTAATTTATGTCTGCCTCAGTCTCCCCAGCTGTGAAATGGGGAAATTATAGCCTCCACCTCACAGATTTTTGTCTGCCTCAGTTTCCTCACCTGTGAAAAGGGAGTAATTATAGCCTTCTTCTCATAAATTTATTTCTCCTCAATTTCCCCAGCTGTGAAAAGGGAGTAATTATAGCCTCCCCTCATAAATTTATATCTGCCTCAGTTTCCTAAGCTGTGAAATGGGGGTAATTATAGCCTCCACCTCATAAAGTTGCTGCAGGGATTAAGTGAGGCAGTATCTTTAAGTACTGAGCAGAGTACCGGGCATGTGGCAGTCCCTTAATCAGAGATGATCTGCTCTCTAAAGCCCCCTCTAGTCCTAGTCCCTCCTCCCCTCTGGACCTCAGTTTCTTTCCCAGTAAGGTGAGCAGGTGAGCAGCCGCGCCCCTGCCCCCTGCCCGAGTCCCTGGCTGCCAGTAAGGGCCCGCGCGCTCTGCTTAGCCCGTCTCCCCGAGGACGCTCCCTGACGTCTGCCCCTCTCTGCGCAGGTACATGCCGGCCGGGCGGCCTGGCGGCGGAGAGCTGAAGCGGGCACCTCGGTCGTGCCCCCTCCCCCCCGTCCCGGGCGCAGCATGCGACTGAGTGCTCGGCGGCTGCTGCTGGCGGCCGGCCTCACGCTGGCCTTCGGGCTGGTCACCCACCTGGGGCAGCAGATGCTGGCGTGCCAGCAGCTGCTGACCTCGGGCCGCGGCCGCGGCGTGATGCGGCCCGAGCAGGAGGAGCTGGTGATGCTGGGCGCCGACCGCGTGGAGTACCGCTACAGCAAGGAGATGCCCCTGATCTTCGTGGGGGGCGTGCCCCGCAGCGGGACCACCCTGATGCGGGCCATGCTGGACGCCCACCCGGAGGTGCGCTGCGGGGAGGAGACGCGGATCATCCCCCGCGTGCTGGCCATGCGCCAGGCCTGGTCGCGCTCCGGGCGGGAGAAGATGCGGCTGGACGAGGCTGGGGTCACGGACGAGGTGCTGGACGCGGCCATGCAGGCGTTCATCCTGGAGGTCATCGCCAAGCACGGCGAGCCGGCCCGTGTCCTCTGCAACAAGGACCCCTTCACCCTCAAGTCCTCCGTCTACCTGTCCCGCCTCTTCCCCAACTCCAAGTTCTTGCTCATGGTGCGGGACGGGCGGGCGTCCGTGCACTCCATGATCACCCGCAAGGTGACCATCGCCGGCTTCGACCTCAACAGCTACCGGGACTGCCTGACCAAGTGGAACAAAGCCATCGAGGTCATGTACTCCCAGTGCCTGGAGGTGGGCCGCGCCAAGTGCCTGCCCGTCTACTACGAGCAGCTGGTGCTGCACCCCCGGCGCTCCATGCAGGCCATCATGAACTTCCTGGGGATCGCCTGGAGCGAGGCCGTGCTGCACCACGAGGACCTCATCGGCAAGCCGGGGGGCGTCTCCCTGTCCAAGTGAGTGGGAGACGGGTGGGGGGTGGCCAGGGAGCGGGGACGGGGGGGGATGAGGAGCGGGGACAGGGGGGCACTTGTCCCGGGACACATCAGCGACCAGGTCACTCCCCAGCTCAAGAAACCCCAGACTCCCTATTGCCCCTGGGATAAAACGCAGGGTCTCCTCTTTCCCAATCCCTGGGTTCAGATCCCCCTTCTGCCAGTCATTTGACCTAAGGGGCAGCTAGGTGGCACTGTAGCGGATAAAGCACTGGCCCTGGAGTCTGGAGGACCTGAGTTCAAATGTCACTTCAGACACCTGGGCAGGGACCTCGAACACATAACTTCACCCCAATTGCCTTGTCCCTCCCTCCCCCCCCCTTCAGAGAAATCTGAGTTTTCTCATCTGTAAAACCAGAGGACCAGAGCCAGGATTCTTTTTCCATAGAGAAACAAGGACATTTGCTTTACAGTTTCTAAAAGTTCAGTGATCTCCTGCAAAATTATAATCAAACCTTGGCTTTCCATAACCTTGACTATGCTCTCTACACATTTTCCTTGAAGAGAAGCAGAAGGCTGTTTTCTAAACATCTGGCCCATCTTAGATGAAATTCTACTTTAACTCTTTTAACAACATTTCTTTGTTGCACTCACCCTAATTTCTGGGTTGAGGAGACTTTTCCATTGGATTAGGGATCAGAAGTTTTTCCACTGAGATCAGGGTCCTGTCAGCCCCACATTGGGCGCCAAAATGTGGTATTCTCTTCTATTCTAAAAATATGATGGCTCTCTGGGAGCAGGTTTCTTGGGGAACTTCTGGAGGCAGCCTCAGTTTCAGTTCAATGTAATAATCACCTCAAAAGCAGCCAGAAGTTAAAATCCAATTTTTTATTGTCTCTTCCAAAATAGCCTGGTTAGTTTTCTTAGAGGCCTCTCTCCCTCCTTGGTTCCAAGAGCTCTTGCAGCTTGTCTTTTTGCTCTTCCAGCTTCTGTCTCTAGCTCAAGTCCAACTCATGGCTTCTCAATCTCCCTAACTGACCCTGGCTGAGACTGAGAGCTTCTTATATATGATCTCTTAAAGGTGTGAACTCAAAGGTTGACGCCTCCTCTGAGAGAGTGGGATTATGGGAGGTGGATATCTCCTGACTTGTGAACTAATATGTGAGCTAATGTGTGAACGCACAAAGGTGTAAGCATTGTTTCTATCAATTCTGGTGACTTAACACCTTATAAGGATTCGCTCTAATGTGTGAACCAATAAGCATTGTTTCTATCAATTCCATTGAGTTAACACTAGGATTCTAACAGTGCAGGGTGAGATGGGGCTGAAGAAAAAGACTGGCGCTAGACTGGGGAGGGCTTTAAGACCCAACAACGTTTCCCTAGAGGCAGTAGGGAGCCATTGAGTCTTTTTAAGCAGGGGAGAGGTTTGGTCAGACTTGGAGATCTGAGGGGAGGTAGCGTGGTGGAGGGAAAGAGCACTGGCTTGGGGGGAGGGGTCAGGAGAATTCTAAAAGTAACATTGTTTTTGGACCACTCTGGGACTTCTGGGTAGTTTCCTTCCCTCTTTGAATCTGTTACATCTATAAAATAACTAAGTGTGTCTCTGAGCTCCTCCCAGCCCTGACATCCCTTGTTCTAAGGCCCCTCTCAGCCCTGAGACCCTCTATTCTCAGGCCCCTTCCCATCTTGACATTCCATGTTCTAAGTCCCCTCTAAGCTCTGACATTCCCTGTTCTAAGATCCTGTTCTTCCCAGCTCTGTCAGCCTATATTTGAGAACCCTTTGAGACCTAACAAGATGCATTCTCTTGGACTATTCCAGATCTGTTCCAGATCTGAAATTCTGTATTTCTAAAGCAAAACTACTATAGGAATCTCTTAAAGCCTCTGGATAAGGCTGACACACAAAAGAGAGATGAGACAAACACATACACACACACACACACACACACACACACACGTGTGTGTGTGTGTATATGTGCATGGATGTGTAAATATAAAATGACAGTAGGCAGAGGCAGGATTGGGAGCCTCTCTACAGTAGGGGCCCTGCTTGTTCTATAACTAGTATCCATCCGTCTTGCAGATGCTGCCGTCCAAGGACGGAGCCTAAGAGTTCCTCCAATAAGAGGCGAGAAGGGCCCCTGACTGTTGGGCTTCCAGATCTCTGCTTCTGTCCCCACCCAGGCACTGACATAAAAATAACCCCTCCCATTTTCTCGGGCTCCAAGAACCCTTTCCCCCAAGCCTGCTGAGAGAGCCAGGATCCTTATTTCCATTTGGAGCCCGAGGCCTTCGGGGACAGAAACAGCTCAGGACCATGGCCAAGCCAGTCCCAGGCCGGGTCTCCTTCCTGCCCGATTCTTTCCTCTAGACCATCGCAGGTCTTTCTCGCTGGGTTCAGTGGCCTTCGCTGACGCAGATTGCAGCCCAGCTGTGATTTCCTAGATGTGACTTTGTATTTCCTTCCGCTTACTGCAGTCCCTGCCACACAGGGAACATTAGACCAATGTTTTTCGACCAAACGACTTTAGCTGAGTCCTGAGGAGCTGCACGAGGCACCTGGAAATTAAGTGTCTCGCCCAGTTTCGTCCATCGAGTAAATCCCCAAGGCAGCACGCGAACCCAAGCTCTTCGCACTGGAAGCCACGGGAGTCAATGCACTGTACCGCACTGCCTCAGTCACGCTTCTGGCACCCTCCTAGGGACAGAGACGCTGCTGCTAAAACGGACATTTTCCTAGCACTTTAATCTGTGCAGAGCATTTCACTTTATGATTCTCTTTTCCCCTCACTGCCACCCTGGGAGTGCTTTCATTTCCCCTATTTTATCAGGGAAGAAACAGGCTGAGGAAGATAAAGTGATTTATCACAGCTATTAAGTATCAGTGGTGGGATTTGAATTCAGGGTTCCCTGATTCCGTGTCCAAAGAAAGACAGGTCGGCAGGTCTCTGGTGAGAGTTTTGACCGAAGACACTCTTTTATTCCGAGTATGTTTTCTTCTCAGTTGGCTCTTGGCTGAGGATGGGACGGGTCGGCCTGAGGGAAGCTTCCATAACTCTAGCCCTTTAAATGTACCGAGATGCCACTGAAAGATCCCCCATGAGCAAGCACGGTGCTGTTGCGAGACGAACCAAGATGGCGGCCGGATGAGATTTTTCTGGTCATCGTTCTTGCTCCTTAAGGACATCAACATGAGTAGGGATTTTGTGGGATAGTGCTACATATGCTTGTTTGGTCATATCTGACTCTTCATGGGCCACAACACACCTGTCGAGTCCATAGGGCTTTCTTGGCAAAGATTTTGAAGTGCTTGGTCATTTCCTTCTCCAGTGGATTAAAAAATAAGTAATTAAATGACCTTCCCAGGATCACACAACTAGTCATTTGATTTGAACTAGCATTTGAATTCAGATCTTCCCGAAAGCAGGCCCTTCAATCGCTCTATCCACTGAGCCGCCCGTCTGCCTCAATGCTGTTACAATGTCACTGAGACCCTTTAGGAGTAGTGTGGACCACACTGAGGTGCTATGGATTTTAGAATAGCCATGAGACCATATATCTTTTTTTTTTTTTTTTTTTTGGTTTTGAGACAGATCGGTGATTTTGTTGACATACAAAACTCCTTGTAAGGAATCTTCTTCTACAAGCTCGTGGTCTTAGAGAAGACCTGAGGCACTGGAAGGTTAATGACAATCCAAAGCAAGTCTTTGTTGGACGCCATGTTTGAACTCATGTCTTCCTAACTCGGCAGTTAGGTCTCTTTCCACTATGGATGGCTGCCTCTCTCCCACCATATTGTAAATAAGAAAATCAAGACCCAAGGATTCTGGGTATCTTGTCCAAAGGTTAGAAATTGGCCCAGATCTAATAAGATGATGAAAGTCCTTGAGATTGTGCTGTGTGAGGAACTAGGGATCTTGAGGATGGGTGTTTGAAGTCCATTTGAAGTATTTGAAGGCCATTATATAGAACAAGGACCAGATGTATTTTCTCTGGTCCCAGAAATTAAAGCTGGGAGCCATCAATAAGTGGATGTTCCAAAGCACCAAATATCGGCTTGTTGTAAAGCAATGACTAGTTACTATTGATCCAAAAAACATTGGATCACCGAGGGAAGGGAGTGGGCTTCCCCTCAACAGAAGACTAAGCAAGGATCTATACTTTCTGGAAATATGGTGAGAATTCTTGTTCCGGTATAGATTGGACTAGAGATTCTGTGTTTATCAACTTTTCCAATCTGTCACTTTACATCCTAGAGAAACTGGCACATAGTAGGTACTTTATAGAGGGATATGTATGTGTTTGATTCTTTTTATTTGGGTGAGGGGAGTCCAGACCTGTAATTTTTATGCATGTAGAGACCTCCTTCCACTAATCCAGAACAGCACCTTGTCTGTGTCTTATGGAGAGTTGCCTGAGACTTGGATGAATGATATGAGCAGAGATGAGTGACTGGCCTGGGGTCACACAACCGAGAGGCAACCTCCAAGTTAGCTCTTGACCCAGCTTTCTCCAAGTAAGGACCATCCAAACCTCACAGTATTTCAGGGCCAGTGATGACCATCTTATTTATGCCGTAGAGTGCTATTATTCGAACACCGTTCACTCGGACTCATGCTAAATGTTCCCCTTTATCTTTGTGACTCTGTGAATTTTAATTATCTCTCCCCAGGATAGAGAGGTCAACCGACCAGGTCATCAAACCTGTGAATCTGGAAGCTCTGTCCAAATGGACCGGCCACATCCCGGGAGACGTGCTGAAGGACATGGCCCGGATTGCCCCGATGTTGGCCAGGCTCGGCTATGATCCCTATGCAAATCCGCCCAACTACGGCAATCCTGACCCCCTTGTCATCAATAACACAAACCGGGTAAGTGGGGGGATGTTCCATTTGGGGGCTTAGCGTTAATAGGTCTTGGGTAGGCCATCAACAGGTAGAAAACTTTGTAATGGCCTCAAGATTTAAATGTATTTTCGGGGCATTTTTAGGAGCCCATTCTTAGTATCTTTATTTCCATCCAAGAATTAGCATCATTGTCGTTCGGTTGTTTTTCTGTCGTATCCAACTCTTCCACTCCGTTTGGGGTTTCCTTGGCAGAAGTAATGGAGTAGTTTGCTATTGCCTTCTCCAGTTCATTTTACAGATGAGGAAACTGAGGCAAATACAATTCAATGATTTCCTCAAGCTAGTAAGTATCTGAGGTAGAATTTGAACTCAGGATGGTGAGTCTTCCTGACTCCACTGCTCTGTGCACTATGGCACTACCAGGCTGCCCTTGCAAGTGGCGGGCAAGTGAAATCTTAATTGCCATCTACAGAACAATAGAAGTAATGGCACCTTGCCTGGATGCTCTGAGTTGTGCGCACCTTTCAGATCTGATGAAGCACCTGGAGTGTGAAATGTGGGTTCTGGATTTGGAGGCGGAAGACCCAAGTTCAAGTCTTGGCTCCTCCACTTCCTGGCATTGAGACCTTGGATGAATCTCCTTGTGCCATTAATTTTGCTTAATTTTCTTCTACTTTAATGGGTTTAGTCACAGTCTAAGACCTAGTCCCAGAAGGGTTGAGGTGAGCCTGGAGGGAGATAATGTATGTAAGACTCTTGGCAAACCATAAGGGCCATGGGAGGAGATCCAACTGTCACTCCCTCATTTTCTAGAGGGGGAAACTGAGGCCCAGACAGAGCTAATTACCTGCTTCAGGTCACATAACCCAGAAGTGATAGAGGAGGGATTCCCATTCAGGACCTCTGAATCCACATTGGACAGTTCATTCTTAATATGTTCTGAGACTTCTCACCTTACTGACATCCTATGTTCTAAAATTCTTCCCCCACTGACATTCCATGTTCTAAGACCCTTCCCTACTGAATTCCACATTCAAAGATTCTTTCCCACTGGCATTCCATGTTCTGAGTTTCTTCTCATACTGACATCCTATGTTCTAAGATTCTTCCCCAACTGATTTTCCATGTTTTAACCTTTCCCACCTTGACATTCCATGTTCTAAGACTCTTCCCCCACTGGAATTCCACATTCTAACTCTTCCCACACTGACATTCCATGTTCTAAAACCCTTCTCCCACTGACATTCCATATTCTAAGACTCTTCCCCCAATGACATTCCATATTCTAAAACTCTTCTCCCACTGGCATTCCATGTTCTAATCCTTCCCACCTGACATTCCATGTTCTAAGACCCTTCCTCCATTGATATTCCATGTTCTAAGACTCTTCCCCCACTGGCATTCCACATTCTAACTCTTCCTACACTGACATTCCATGTTCTAAAACCCTTCTCCCACTGACATTCCATATTCTAAGACCCTTCCTCCATTGACAGTCCATGTTCTAAGACCCTTCCTTCATTGACATTCCATGTTCTAAGACTCTTCCCTACTGACATTCCATGTTCTAAGATTCTTTCCCACTGGCATTCCATGTTCTGAGTTTCTTCTCATACTGACATTCCATGTTCTAAGACCTTTTTCCCACTGACATTCCATGTGCTAAGACTCTTCCTCCATTGACATTCCATGTTCCAAGACTCTTCCCCCATTGGCATTCCACGTTCTAACCCTTCTTACACTGACATTTCATGTTCTAAAACCCTTCTCCCACTGACATTCCATATTCTAAGATCCTTGCCACACTGACATTCTTTGTTCCAAAGATTTGAAAACATTAACATGTTATTTCACTTCTGGTCAACAATAACCATAAGAAGACTACCGTGAATCTTGGTTCTGCCACACTAACCTTGTTATCTTAGGCGAGCCATTTTATTTCTAGATTTTAGTTTACACCTGTCTATTATCACCGAACTGTCTGCACACGGCTAATTCTCAAGAAAGAAATGTTAATATGTGGGAAACACCGGAAGCAAAAACTGGGTTTGAGTCTCTGCTCTAGCTCTTAACATCGGTATAACTCCAGACCAAGTTAGTTTTCTGTCCCTCAGTTTCCCCATCTGTATAATGAGTATAACCTAGTTTTCCAGCATCTGAAGAGGGATCACATGAGACAATATGAGCAAGATACTATAGAACTACCATCTATTAATATTGTTTATTGCTGTTATGGCCTTGCTAATGAATTATCTGTAAGATGGCCAAACATTCAAATTCTGATTTACTATTGCTTGATTTTTTTTTTTCCCTTAGGTCATGAAAGGAGATTTTAAAACACCAGCAAATCTGAAAGGACATTTACAGGTTAGAAGTCGAGTAAATAAATTTGTATAATTTTTATTATTTGTATATCCAACTCGTATAATGGAAAGGACATTGTCCTGGGGGACACAAGCTGGGGTCAAGGGTTGTTAGTATTTTATTGTGAACCTTGGGCAAGGTACGTAATTATTCTAGGCTTTAATTGCATCTTAAAAATAGTAAAATTGAATCCCTGCCATCTCTGACATCCTTGTTCTAGAGCCTCCTAGGTCTGTGTTCCAAAGCCCCTCCCAGACCTCGTATTTCCTGTCCTGAGACCTTTCATAATTCTTATATTTTGTGGTCTATATTCTAATGTCTTTTCTATTTTTAATATTTCTATGAGTCCGTCAGACTTTTAAGCAGACTTCTTTTTTTTCTGTCTTTCTCAATTTCCTGGTTCTCTATGGAAACCATTGAAAAGTTGTTCTTCCTCTGCCCATTCCCTCGCCCTTCCCATTAGAATTTGATCCCGGTCCTTATCTGGGTTTATTATACAAATGAACTCAAGTTTGGGAGGGGTTCTTCGGATATTATTGCGGAAGAGAAGATCCACCTGTCATCATTCACAGGCAAGATCTACGGCAAGATCTCATTAATGCTTTGCCAACCTTAAAGAGCTAGAAAATGTGACAAGGTGACGGGCAACCAGCCGCAGTCAGCAAACATTCATTGAGCCCTTACTGTGTGCTAGGGATTGTGCTAATCCTTAAGTTATCAAAAATTTATGAAATGCTTGCAGGCACTATGTCTGAATTGATTCGGGGATCAATCATTCACTTAAGGAACAAGTGCTGCTTATCGTAGTTCTACAATGTACCAGGAAATGAGATGGGTGCTAGGGATACTGAGACAGGAAAATGAATGGTCTCTAATCTCAAGAAATTTATATTTTGTAAGGAGAGAGTATGTATGTATATGTATGTAAATATATACATGTAGATGTATACACATATAATGCACACACATGAACTTATACAATTACATATGTATATATGGATACTTTCATATATACATACCTATGTGTATAATTGTATACTGTATATTGTTTATATCTTATGTGTATATATATATACATACTATATAGGTGTATGTGGATATCCATCCATCTATCCATCCTTCCGTTCATCCATTCATTTATCTGTCTATCCATCCAGCCATACATCCATCTATCCATCCATGCATCCATCCATCAATCCATCTATGCATCCATCTATTTGTTCTCTCTCTCCTTCCTTTCTTCCTTCCTTTCTTCCTATCTATCTATCCATACATCCACCTATCCTTTCTTTCTTTCTTTACTTCCTTCTTTCCTTGTTTTCTTTCTTTTTTCTCTTTCCTTCCTTCCTTCCTTTCTTCCTTCCTTCCTTCCTTTCCTTTCCTTCCTTTCTTCCTTCCTTTCATTTCCTTTCCCTTCCTTCCTTCCTTCCTTCCTTCCTTCCTTCCTTCCTTCTTCCTTCCTTCCTTCCTTCCTTCCTTCCTTCCTTCCTTCCTTCCTTCCTTCCTTCCTTCCTTCCTTCCTTCCTTCCTTCCTTCCTTCCTTCCTTCTTTCCATCCATCCATCAGCACATTTTGCAATGATGGGAGGTATTTCACAGAAAAAAGAGAGGCAGGCTGACTACACCAATGGTATCAAACTCATTTGGAAACTGATCCCAGCTGCATATTGACTTAGAAAACCACAAGTTTTCATGATCTCTGTTGTCTTTCCTTTTTATTTATTTTGTTATATGTTTTCCACTTCATTTTAATGTGACTGGGGTTCCCCTTGGGAGTTTTGCCATGGCTGGCTGAGTCACCATCTCTGGTCTACACTACAGTTGAGTGACTTTTCTCTTTCCCTGTTCTCTCTTCTCACAGGTGAATCCAAACACCACCTCTTCTCACTTACGAAGCGAATGATTCCAGGTATGGGGCAGGCGGGACTCTTGTTGAGACTCTAAAAGTTTGCCGGCTCCTCTGCTGGGCTTACAAGAAAGTGGAATGGGTACCCCCTGAATCATTGTGCCCACTGGATCTTCCCTGACCACCTGGGGTCCTTGAGCTTTCCTGCTCCCTTCACGGAGGAGCGAGTTCTTAATTATTGTCATTCTCTCTATGGTCCTTCTCAAGACAAGAGGTCCTGTGGGCACAGGAGTCTGTATGAATCGAACCCTCGTCTTGGGGAGGATCCCACCGGATTGAACTCCTGGTGCTTTGGCAGTTCTGATTTCCCTGAGCTCAGAGAGAACCAAGCGGAAATCCTGCTTCAGACCCTCATTGGCTCTGGGATTTTAGTTACTGTACCTCATTTGACATTCTTTTCCTCCTCCGATAATAGCAATAATGTAACTCCCAGGGTTGCTGGGAGAGCCAAATGAGATAGTATTTGTAAAGTGCTTTGTAGATCTTAAAACACTTAAATGCGCGCTTATATAACATAATTACATAATTTTATTACATAAAACATATGCATATATTTTATGCACAGAGACATAAAACTTATGCATACACCTGATCCAAGTCTTGCCTCGGACATCCTGTGCTGGCAATGGGACTCTCATCTCTTGGCCCATCCCCAACCTCTATTCCCTAAGCAATTCTGAGTCTGATTTGTAGAAAAGGTGTCCACCTGTCTGGGGAGGTTCCCCAAGAGGTTCCTCACTCCGTGGAAATTATATCAAGATTGCTTAATATCTGACATCCCTTGTTCTCAGGCCCCTCCAGCTTTGACATCCCCTGTTCTAAGGCCCTCCCAGCCCTAACATCCCCTGTTCTTAGGCCCTTCCAGCTCTGATACCCCCTGTTTGAAGGCCCTGCCAGTCCTGACATCCCCTATTCTAAGGCTTCTCCCAGCTCTGACATTCCTTGTTTAAAAGCTCCTCCCAGTCCTGAATCTCTACTTCCGTCAGGAGACTAGCAAGTGGTTCATCTGGTCCCTCTGCCCATAGGGAGTGTTAATTTGGCGGCTTTTACTGTGTGACTCACAGGCTTCCCTCTCCTTTCAGGGCTCTGCAAATGGCTTTTCATTTAACAACCAGAGAAGAAAGTTTGCAGCTGACTGGGAATCGGATCTCCAAGCATATTGCTTGCTATTCTCACCAATTCAGGACCACTCTACGGGGAACGTCTTTGCATTTCTTTGCAAAATCCTCCGATCTTTGAAACTTCCTGGGGAAAAATGAAAAAGAAAACAAAAAAAAATCTCAATTCTGTCCCTCACCGGGAGACTCTATAGAGGAGAGAACCTGGGGGGAAAAACTCAGGTTTCTCAATGTAGACCTTTTATATTGATTTCGTCAACTTGAGAATTTTTTTTTTTAATTGTATCCGGAATGGTCTCTATGTTCTCCTCGGATTTCAAAACTGAAAGGGGCTGGTTTGGAGGCCTTAGTCATCAAAGGAAGCCCCGCAACATGGGCCACCGTCATCCTTCCTTGGTTGAGAAATTTCAGAAACTTATTTAAGAATTTAATATTATGGGGCAGTTTGGATACATTTGATCACTTTATTTCCCATAAATAAAATATTGTTTTAATACCAAGAGTGGAAGTGTCTTTTGAAGTATAACGATGTATGTGTCTCTATTGCATTTTCTCAACTAGTTTATAAGAAGGTAATCGATATGAAAGCGCCTACTATGTGCCAGGTACTGTGACAGATCTGAGGGTAGAAAAAATGTATGAAGAATGAAATCATTTTTTTCTGTATAAACAATAACTTTATTATAACTTGATGTGCTGAAATGCAAAAAAAAAAACTACTTTCAGCAACAAAATACAAAAAGTATCTGAACATTAACATCCGTTGATTAAAAAAAGAAGCCGGCCGGTTTGATGTAAGGGTTTATACATATATTACGAATTTTCTAAATCATATTCATCCCAATACTGGTCTTAAAATCATCGTAAAATGTGTTTATTTCCAAAACATTAATCATTCAAGTTAAACCTTAATTTTAAACACCAAATACAGAATTAACTGGATCACTATGAATGATGACGTCAAGTAACTGAAAAATCCCCATAAGTCCATTCACTGCAAACAGAAAGTAAGCTGTTAGCCTAATGAATTCAGCAAACATTAAGCACCTAATATGGGCAGAGCACTGGTTAAATTAATGTTGATCATTTATAGGATGCTCTGTGTGTGTGTGATGTGTGTGCATGTGCGCACTTGCATTTTTCTAATACATTAAAACCGGTGGCCAGTATCACTGAATTAATTTCAAATAAATGAAATTAATACTCCGAATCTGGATAAGGTTTAATCTGGACGGAAATATTGATTTTAAACTGAGAAACACTTTTATAAGGAAGTAATGATCTCAGAAGAATGAATAATATTTATTTATAATGAGTTTACAGTCTAAAGGCAAAGTAGCATTGAAGAGACCAAAGCAATCCCTCAGCTCCACGACAGGAGATAGTGGACAGACAGGCCCACTGACTGGAGGCCTCTTTGGGCCTCAATTACCTCCCAAATAACATGCAACATGAGAAGATTATACTAAATGAGGTATATGAGGCAGCTGCATGGAAGAGTAGAAAGACACTAGACTTGGATTTAGAAGGACTTGAACTTCGACTTCCCCTGTTCTAAGATCCCTCCCACTTCTGGCTTTCCATGTTCAAAATATCAGAACTATAAATATGATTCTGAGAAAGCAAAGGGTCAGGAAGATCTGAGTTCGAATCCTCTTTTAGAAATTAGTTGTGTGACCTTGTGTAAATCATTTTACCTGTCAGCCTCAATTTCCTCATCTGTAAAATGGGAATAATAGTGCCCATTTTGTTTTTTTGTGAAGATCAAATGAAATTGTATTTGTAAAGTGCTTTGCAAACCTTAAAGCACTTCATAAATTCTAGCTGTTATTGTTTTCTTTTGTTTTTGTTGTCAGTCAGTCCTGTCTGACTCTTCCTGACCTCATTTGGGGTTTTCTTGGTAATAATGCTGCAGTTCATTTTACAGATGAGGAAATTGAGGCAGACCGGGTGAAGTGACTTGCCCAGGGTCTCACAGCTAATAAGTGTCTGATGCCAGATTTGAACAAGGGAAGGTGATGAATCTTGCTGACCCCGACCCAGTACTTTGATATTCTGGCCTCACTAGTGGCCCTAACATCTAACTATGATTCCATGACTATGGAGAGAGCTTTTCATCCCTAACAATCATGTTTTCTGAGCTGGAGCTGGAGAGGGCTTCATAAGCCATCATGACCTGCCTCCTTCCTCACCCGTAAAATATCTGCTATGGAAGACCTCAAAAGTAAATGAGGGCTTCTCATTCTGAGGCAGATGTTTTCCCCTTGGCTCTGCAGCTTGGAGACAATCTGGGAAGGCCAGCTGGGCTCCCAGTGACCCAGAATATTCATTGTTAACGCATTGACCTTTAATCTAACAATGCTGATTGAAGCTAATTGGATCATTGTATTTCAAGTGCCTTTGGCCTCCAACCAACCAACAAACAAGCAGAACCAGCCAACAAACATAAACTAGAACTTTTAACGCGACCTGATGGAAGTTGGGAGACCCTGGAGGTGGGGATGAGGAGGAAGGGAAGTTCCCTCTGTCCCTCTGTGTGTCTCTGTCTCTGTCCGACTCTCTGCCATCTGGAGAGTGTGAGAGTTAACAATGATTTCTCTCCCAAATATAGGTCACTTAACATTTAAAGAATCGCACATAAGAAAGTTCAGAAGGAAACTCACACTGCAAAGTTTGAAAGTAAAGCATGAATCTATTTTAAACTTGAAAAAAGTCAACATTGTGAAATGATTTGAGTGACCTTTATGCTTTGTATTTAGAAATGTTCTGGGTTTAGAATTTTTTTTTTAATGCAAAAATAAGGGAGGGGGAAAAGAGAAGAGAGACAAAGAGAGAGAGAAAGAGAGAGAAGGTAGAGAGGGAAAGAGAGAAGAGAGAAAGAGACAGAGGAAGGGAGAGAGAAGAGAGGGAAAGAGACAGAAAAAAGGAGGGAGAGACAGGAGAGGGAAAGAGACAGAAAAAAGGAGGGAGAGACAGGAGAGGGAAAGAGACAGAAAAAAGGAGGGAGAGACAGGAGAGGGAAAGAGACAGAAAAAAGGAGGGAGAGACAGGAGAGGGAAAGAGACAGAAAAAAGGAGGGAGAGACAGGAGAGGGAAAGAGACAGAAAAAAGGAGGAGAGACAGGAGAGGGAAAGAGACAGAAAAAAGGAGGGAGAGACAGGAGAGGGAAAGAGACAGAAAAAAGGAGGGAGAGTGTTGAGGTCTAGATTAGGGGTACCTAAATGAAATTAGGGTTTAGTTGAGGTCTAGTGGCAGGTTTGGGGTACAGGGAGTCAAGCAAAGCTTCCCTGCAACCCCCTCAGATTCGGCGCAAGGATATGGCGGCAAATAGTATCTAGTAGCCGTGCAAGTCCCCAATAAAAGCATTTATTGGCCCGAGAGCTAGATTGATAAAAGAGGTTTATTATTGGGTTTGGAATAAAGGGGACAGGTGAAGATGGAGATAAGGAGGGCCCTGGACAGAGGGTCCTCACAGTGGCTGCCATGTTTGGAATCTCTGCAAAGAGGGGTTCCCAGCGGGGCCTTTTTATAATAGGAGACTTAGCTCGAGGGGCTTTGGATGTAGCCCCAAAGTTGGCTCAGATCCGGGTGGGGCTGGGACAGGTCCGGATCTTCTATTGGAATTCAAAGGGACCAGGATTTGTGAGTTAAAGGGCATTTTACATGATTGACTAGGAGAGGCTGGGAATCTAGAAAGGCATCTTTCCCGCATCATTCCCCCCTCAAGCAGTTGGAACTTAAATTCATTTAAGGAAAAAGACACGGGGCAAAGTCTCTTATTGAATTGAAGATTTTCTCCTTCCAGGATTTTCCAAATTCGGGGGTCCCCTCTTCAAGAGGAGAGGGAAGGAGAAAAAAGAAGGGAGACAGGGAGGCAGGGAAAGAGAGAGATAAGAGAAAGAGACAGAGAAAGGGAGAGACGGAGACAGAGGGAGACACAGAGAGGGGAGGGAAAGAGACCCAAGAAGGAAGGGAGACAGGGAGATAGAGCGGAAGAGAGAAAGGAGAGGGGGAGAGACAGAGGGAGATACAGAAAGGGAGAGATAGAGAGACAAGACAATGACGAGAGAGAGAAAAGAGGAGGAGCTATTCTGCCCCTCCCTCTCCCAGCCACAGGGGTCCCCTCCAATGTCCCCACCCCTCCCTCCACTCCCGTCACCCCCATTCCCTCTCCCCGCCCCCCCCCTCCGAGAAAGCCCAAACAGAACCGTCCCGGCCGCCGGGTTTTATTTGTCTCAGGCTGCGGGGAGGCCCGCGGAGCCGCGGCCGGCACCCAGCAATCTGGGGGAGGGGAGGGTCGGACCGCAAGGACAAAGCCCACCAGGCCGGGGGGAGGGGACGGCCTGTCGGCGCTCCGGGGGCTCAGCACCCACTTCCCCGAGATGGGGCCGTTTCTCAGAAATCACCGGGGCCAAGGAAAGAATCAGGACAGAAAGCCCCCCAGTCGGGACTTGTACAGTGGAACATGGAAGTCAGCCTCAGGTCGCCAGCGCGCCCTTCCCCTCCCCCCGCCCCATATCAAGGTGGTTAGGAAAGTGTTTCGCTAACGGCCTCATTTTCACATCCACTGGAGGACCTCCAAAACCATAGAGATGAGGCCACTCTAGGGCGAGCTTCGCTTATTCCCAAGGTAACCACTTCCGTGTGGGGGCGGGTATGTTAACGTCACTTCCGGCGCGCCGAACTCGGTCTTCCGTTGGCGGCCAGTTCCTGTGGTGAACTCTGGGCTCGGGCCCCGGGGCGGTCGGGAGGAGGCCGGAGCTAGGGAGGTGCCGGTGGTGGTGACAGCGCAGTGAGGATCCTCTGAAGGCAGACCCGGGTCCGGGTCCCCTAGAGGTAAGGGCGGAGCTTGGGCGGCCGAGGCTGGGGACCGTCAGGCCGGAGCACTACCTGGAGGAGGTGTCTCCAGAAGGTCCGAGGGCCGGGGGTCTGGAGCTGGGGGAGAGTCCGGAGGCCGCGGGGGACGGGGCTCACCCCGGGAGGAAGCGTGTTCCCAGGACTCCAGATCCAGTGGCCTTCCCAGCGCAGCAAAGAATGTCGGAGCTGGGAGTGATCTTAGAACAGGGAATGCCAGAGCTGGGAGGGAGCCTAGAACGGGGAACATCAGGCTAGGAGGGAGCCTAGAACCGGGATGTCAGAGCCGGGAGTGATCTTAGAACAGGGAATGCCAGAGCTGGGAGGGAGTCTAGAACGGGGAACATCAGGCTAGGAGGGAGCCTAGAACGGGGAACATCAGACTAGGAGGGAGCCTAGAACGGGGAACATCAGGACTAGGAAGGAGCCTAGAACGGGGACGTCAGAGCCGGGAGGGACCTTGGAACTTGGATGGGGAGGCATTTTGCTCAATGGTTACCACCAAGCCGGAGTCAGTTGCAGAGTCTAGATAATCTGTCATCAGGCTGGAGTCATTTCTGAACGTGTCCGAGGGGGTCTGGCTGGTGGGGTTCCCCCGCGCTACCCAGCTGCCCTAGCCCACTGCCCAAAAACACACCCGGCGCTCTTACTTTGCGGAGGAAGGGACTGAGATCACTTCCCTGTCAGCAATGACAGGCAGATGTCAGCGTCAGAAAACTCCCCACGTTAGAGCCTCTGTTATATACATATAATAAAGTGAGTAATAGCAAGATTTTTAAAATTGTTTAAGAGTGTTTCATCGGAGGCTTTCTTTGAATCACACACATGCTTAAGACCTGGAATGAGCCAAACAAATGAAAGCACTTGAAGATTTCTCAAAAACAGTCTATTACCTCTGAGTCTTGTTTCTGCTGTTATTTCTTGTGGCTTCAAACAAGCCTCTTCCTCTTGGATCTAAACTTGGAAGTTTCCTTGTCTTTTGCAAAATCAGTGATGGACTTTAATAGCTTCTATTTTTTTTTTTAAACTCTTAAATCCAAGGCTTTCCTTCATTATACCACACTGCCCTCTTTTAAGATGTTTACCTTCCTTTCTCCAGTTCCTTCAATTGATCCTTGCTATTTGCTGAGGTTCCACAAGTGTCTCCTGTTTTGTTTGTTGCCAGGGTCAGTAGTTTTTCAAAAAATAAGCTAATTGATGTGCCTCCAATTTATTGAAGTTCTAAAGTTGTGTAAGACTGACATATTTGGTTATCTGGGTGGAAAAGGGGCATGACTGAGATCTTCAAACATTTTAAAGAAAATAAAGAAAAAACAAGGATACGGTTTAATTTTTCTTGGTCTTTGAGAGTAGAATTATTTCGATGTAATGGGCTGAAGCTCTTGAGTCGTTTCACTGAGGTCCCAAGCACGTGAGACTCAATAGCAATTGGATGATACTCTATTAATATATGCTTGGAGAAGGAATGGCCCCGCCCACTCTCTGTGCAAGTTTTGATGTGTTGTATAGGAGGTGATGTAGAGACGATTTGGTGGGTGGAGTGAGAGAGGCAGAGGCGCTGCTGGCCGGATTCAGGTTGGAGCTGCTCTCACTTCCTATTGCCATTCCCCCTCATCTCCACAAAGAATAAAGATCAAGTATTTTCCCTTATTCTGACTCCAGCTGATTCCAGTATACTCTGGGTACTAAATGCAGTCATCACATATTTCCAATGAATGGAAGGTACAAGAAGGCAGATTGCACCTTAACATAGGGAAGAACTTTCTACTAATTAGAACTGTTTGACATTAGAGTTCATTGTGAGCAGTCAGGAGCTCATTATCAGGCTATTTTTTCAAGAAGCAGCCAGAGGGTCACATGTTGTATGACTGTACAGCTGTAGACAGGCTCCGGGCTTAAGGGTTGTCACAGGGTCTTGCATTTTTCATCTCTTTCTCTTTTTCTTCACCAGGATTACCACAATGTCGCTGTCTCATCTCTACCGAGAGGGTGAAGGAGCCATTGATGAGGAAGAAGATGAGATGGAGAACTTCGAGATCACGGACTGGGACCTCCAGAACGAATTCAATCCGAACCGCCAGCGCCATTGGCAAACCAAGGAGGAGGCCACGTACGGAGTCTGGGCTGAGCGCGACCTTGAGGACGAGCGGCCCAGCTTTGGAGGCAAACGGTATTCGGGTTTACCATCCAGGGTGGGCTGCTTTAGCGTACAATTGGGCGAATTAGATGTAGCCAGCTGTACTCTTCTTCTGATTCACAAGCTAGAATATCACATCTGGGTCATGTTCAGCCAGTTAAGGTCAGCGTCTGCTCTGGGTTTCATTGCAGGGCAGGGCATCGTTCGTTAACATATTGATTATTGGTCAGTGGACTCTACTGATTAGAGCATGTTGATATTGAGGTAAAGACTGGGTATGCATTCATTCCTGCAGCCACAAATTATGAATCTATGAGTAGGTGTATAAACCATTCAAAGAGAAAGGTCCTTAGAGACCTGGACTAAGAACTATCATTTTACAAATTCTGATCAGCATTCATTCATTCATAAAGCTTCTGTTAAGGGGAGTCAGCTATTGAAAGAATTGTGTGAGATGCTGAAGATAACTTAGAGAAGCAGCAAGGAGAAAGTTCCTTCCCTTAGAGCAGGGGTACTCAAACTACGGCCCGCGGGCCAGATGCGGCTGCTGAGGACGTTTATCCCCCTCCCCCAGGGCTATGAAGTTTCTTTATTTAAAGGCCCACAAAACAAAGTTTTTGTTTTTACTATAGTCCGGCCCTCCAACAGTCCATTATGGTGTTGCATAATTTGAGGAATGGGAGAGAGTCTAAACTGGCTTTTTCACTGATGTGTGTGGTTAGTTACTATAATCACTTCAAGAGTTCTAAGGGTTCTCCTGGCAGTGAGTCACTAATGACGGCTTTATACGTGTGAGGTATCGTGACAGAGACTTTTATGTTAGTTGATGGCTTCTCATGTCCCACTCTGTTCTGCCAAGTGACTTTTAATTCTTTTCATTCTTGAGATTTTCCTAGCTTCTCTTGACTGCTCAAAATAATTGTATTTATTCAGTAAGAAAATTGGATTAAATGACATTTGTCAAAGTGTCTCTGAAGTAGGTAATTTGTAAATCCCTCTCATGTTTATTGTGGCATTAATTTCTTATGTCCTTGAATATTCATATTGTTGATTTCATGGTTGTGCAGTTTTCTAACGTTTTGCTTCGCAAGTGGTTAAAGACACAATATGTTATTAGCATAATCATTTCCCCATGTGAATTGTTAGTAATGGTTCTGCTTTCTTTGTCAGAGCTTTGTTCTAGAAGATTCTTTTCATTTGGCTATTCTCATTGCCATGGTCATTTAGATTCGTGGAGGTTTTTTGAGTGGAGCAAATTAAATGGACTCAAATCCTTTGGATCTTTGATTTTTTTAATTAAAATTATTATTCGCGAGGTTTGCATTTGAATGTGTGGCAGAGACTTGGATTTTTTTGAATTAGACTGTATTCATTGTGCTTCAGAGATGGCTAGTTTACTAGGCTGACAGCTGTTTGGTTGGATTTAAATGGGTTAATCATCTTTTAAAATGAAACTTTTGAAAGCTGCATTTCCTATGAGGCCTTTTCTCATCTGTGATTGCGGTGGCACCTGCCAGCTGAACAGGCTTCTCTGAGAGCAGTCTTTACACTCACTTCTTTTGGGATATATTTCAGCTCCAGAGACTTTTCTGCTCCTGTGAACTTCATTAGTGCTGGACTGAAGAAAGCTGCTGAGGAAGCGGATGAGGAGGATTCGGATGAGGAGGAAAAACCGGTTAAGCAGGAGGATTTTCCTAAAGATTTTGGACCAAAGAAGCTAAAAACAGTAAGGTTTTGCCAGACAGTTGGGAAGGGGCTCACATCCTCACAGGATCTTGCCCAGCTTATAGCTAACAGCCTTGTAGTCCAGGCTTTGAAGTGCTTGTAGTCAATCCAGGAGGGAAGAAGGGGCACACCAGATTTTATTCCGACAAGGTCCCTTTCATTTGGGGTTTTTAAGAATGCAACTACATTTCCTCCCAATTCTCCATTGTGTATTGCAAATAAATCTCTGGTTCAGGCAAAACTTTTCAGGTCTTCTTTCTTTTTTCTTTTTTATCTCCTCAGGGTGGCAATTTTAAACCTAGCCAGAAAGGATTCGTAGGGGGAGCCAAGTCTTTCACGGATTTTGGCAGCTGGGAAAGGCACACCAAAGGAATAGGCCAGAAGCTTTTGCAGAAGATGGGTTATGTCCCAGGAAAGGGCCTTGGGAAAAATGCACAAGGTAAGTCAAATAGGATGTGAATAATTATTTTCTTTCCCTTTTAATTTTTACTGGGATGTGGCATTGAAACATGCTTGAAAATTGAAACTCTAGAAGAGAACTAGGTGAATATATTTATAGAATATATATTATGACATTGTTAATTTAGAATAAGACCAGGAGAGAAATCTATCTAAATTATGGAAATCCTAGATTGCAGATTGTAAAAAAAGATACTTTGATTATTTCCAAATATTGATTTTATATATATATATATAATTAGGTCATTACTGCGTTGTTAACGTTCGCTCATCTTCCGTTTTGTGTCTAGCTTCCTGTGACTCTATTTGGAATTTTCTTGGCAGAGATACTGACGTAGTTTGCCTTTTCGTTCTCCAGCCAGTCACTTCGCTATTCTCTCAGTCTTACTTTTCTCATCTGTAAAATGGGCATAATAATCACACCTACTTCACGGGGTTGTGGGAAATAAATGAAAAAGCATATTATAAAGCTCTTTGCAGACCTGGAGGGCTATACTAACTTTGTTACCATTAATGCGGTTTGGCATCTTCTCTAAAACTTATTTAGAGTTACCTAGAGGTGTGAGAGGATGAGTGAGTTATTCAGAAGAACCTAGGTGTTCCCCCTCTGAGACTATCCCTCTATCCCCTCTGTGTTCTGACCTCGAACCTACACTGGGGAGGAAGCCTGGAAACCCAGGGTCTGTTAGTGACTGTCAGCCACCGCTGGAGATGTCACTTCCTCTTGCTTGGCTTCAATCTCTTTAAAGTGAGACAGTTGAACAAGATGGTATCTGGTCCATCCCGGGCCTGTGCTCCCATCATTGGGGTGGAGGTGGTGGGGGTGATGAGTCTAAATCGTCTTCCTTGCCCTGGCCTGTTTGCTTGGATGTCAACCACTGCCTGGATCAGCTTGCAGAGATGTGTAGATGTGGACCACTATGTGGCTCTGTTTCTATTCTTCCTCCTTTTCCTCTTCTTCCTCTTTCCCCCTCTCCGTTCTTTGCAACTGGGATTAAATGATTTGCCTAGGGTCACACAGCTAGTAAGTGTCTGAAGCTTGACTTGAACTCGGGTCCTCCTGATTCAGGACCAGTGCTCTATCCATTGAGCCATCTAGCTGCCCCTATTTCTTCTTTAAAGGGCTCCTCTGCTGAGCCACGTCACCAAGCTGACATTCTCTATGCATTTTGACAGGTATCATTAACCCAATTGAAGCCAAGCAGAGAAAAGGCAAAGGTGCTGTGGGCGCCTATGGCTCAGAACGGACCACTCAGTCTGTACAAGATTTCCCTGTGGTTGACTCGGAAGAAGAGGCTGAAGAGGTAACTTGGGAGGCCGGAGGGAGGCGGCTGGCTCTTCTGCAGAGCTGGCTCCTTGGGAGCCCCGGAGGTCTTTACATTATCTGCTGCGCCACCCGGGACGAGGCCCCTCTATTTCCCTAGTTCTGTGGGTTCAGTCATTGGGTAGTAAACCCTTTTGGCTTCTCCTGCCGAACAGTTGTGCAAGCCTTGACTGTCAACAAAATCTTGGGCTGCCAGGATTTGTCTGCAAACTGTCTTTGTCTTTGTTTCCTTTCTGGAGAAGCTGTCAACATAACATACTGTTTCTGATTCTTGTTGGATTTGCTGGGCGTGTGATACAAACTGCCGTGGGAGGAAGCGTTCTGCCACTTTGGGGCATCTGCTGCCAGTGTTCCATGGATTTATTTTCTTGGGATGTCGTAGGTCGGGGAGCGTTACCAGTGGAGGCTGAATCTCTTCCAGCAGCCTGACAGTAATTGTCATGCTGTGAATCAGTCCTTTCCTTTTCTAGACTGACCTAATCACTTTTTTTTTTTAAGGTGAAAATAGTATGCTTTAATCTGCATTCAATCTCCATAGTTCTCTCTGTATACCGATGCCCATTTTCATTTTCATTTTATTTTATTTTCTAATCGCTTTTCTCAGGAGTTCCAGAAGGAGCTCAGCCAGTGGCGGAAAGATCCCAGTGGGGGCAAAAAGAAACCTAAATATTCCTATAAGACTGTTGAAGAATTGAAGGCAAAAGGCAGAATTGGCAAGAAACTCTCTGCCCCCCAGAAGGAGCTTTCCCAGGTTAAGGTACAGTGAATTTTGAAAATGGACTTTATCCTGAGATTGTCTAGAATGAACTCTGTGTCTCGTCATGTGGGTTTAGCTTTTGGAACAGCAGACTGTGGGGAGGGCGTGAGCGTCTGTCCCTTGGAAACGGGATGAGCCTCGTTCCTCTGGCTCTGAGAACAGCGCCAGATCCACCAGAGCCACGCAGCAGGCGGGTGGGAAGGTGGGGGGCCAGACTGTCCCGTTCCCCGTTACTAATGCGGTTAGTGGTCTCCAAGAGCTTATATTACTCTGAAATTCTCTGATTCAGCCATCTACAGATTTGTGCTCATAATGGTAACAATTCACAGCAGCCCAGTTTGAAATAAGAGATTTGTATTTAACTAAGAAAACAGGTTAACTTGTCATGTTAAAATGGAAAACTGGCTATTTCATTGGGAGGAGTCTTGAGTTTGAGCATATGTGGAAAAATTTTTGGCATGCCCTACTCCAGTCCTGGCCCTGGCAGGTTCTGGCTGCCCGGTTTTCAGGGGCAACCAAGGGCTAAGAGGTTGTGGCTGAGGAAACCCTCAGGGCTTCTCACAGGATTTTCCAGAAAGTTCCACTGGTCAAACTTAGGTAATTGAGAAGCTTTGATTGGTGTCCACGTTTTTGATGGCTCAGTGCTGAACTTCACGCCAGAAGCCCGACCTCCTGTTTGGGACAGTTTCTGGCGTGTGCCCGGCCCGTCATGGAGCAGTTCGCCTCCCTTCCCAATGAAGGCTTGGGCCGGGCCCCCTCCAGTTCTAAATCTGCAATATGACAATGCGCATTTCTTCAGAGCATTAAGTTTATACAGCATTTGTCTCACCATGTACCTACAGGATGGGTGGTGCAAATGGGACACTGAAGGTCGGGTTAAGTGGCTCAGCTACAGGCACAAGTAGGAAGTGTCTGGGGCAGCTGGCATCGGCAGCCAATGCTCTCGTCCCAAGGTCGTCTTTGCCTAGAGGGTGTTTGGGGACCAAGCCCCCTGGGGTAGCAGGGGGAGGGGCTCCGGCGCTAATCTCACCCTTTCTTCTGGTGGCCTGCCAGGTGATTGACATGACGGGTCGAGAGCAGAAGGTTTATTACAGTTACAGCCAGATCAGCCACAAGCACAACATCCCTGAGGACGGTGTCCAGCAGCAGCAGCTGCCACTGCCGGGCAAAGACGCCAAGCCGCAGGCCTTTGCCCTGCCCGAGTTGGAGCATAACCTCCAGCTCCTCATCGACATCACGGAGCAGGAGATCATCCAGAACGACCGGCAGCTGCAGTACGAGAGAGACATGGTCGTCAACCTGACCCACGAGCTAGAGAAAATGTCCGAGGTGCTGTCCCATGAGGAGACGGTGATCACCAACCTCAGCAAGGTCCTGGAGATGGTGGAGGAGTGTGAGCGAAGGATGCAGCCCGACTGCCGGGACCCGCTGACTCTGGACGAATGTGCCCGGATATTTGAGACCCTCCAGGATAAGTACTATGAGGAATACCGCATGTCGGACCGCGTGGACCTGGCGGTGGCCATCGTCTACCCACTCATGAAGGATTACTTCAAGGACTGGGATCCCCTCAAGGTCAGTGCCGCCCCGGCGGGGGACACACGGGCGAGTGGCTTTGGGCTGCCCTTTCTGGGGAGGAGGTATTAGCTGATGCTCATGGATGGCCCACGTTCTCAGAAGTGTCCCTGTGTCCTTTTGTGTTCAGGACTGCACTTATGGCACTGGCATCATCGCCAAGTGGAAGAGCCTTTTGGAGAATGATCAGATCCTGTCCCACGGGGGCCAAGACCTTGCGGCGGATGCTTTCCACAGGTGACACGAGCAGTGCGCTGCTTCCCTGGTGCCTCCTGGGGGTGCTCGGGGCTCTGAGCCTGCGCCCCAGGCCAGTTGTCCTGTGATGGGGCGGCTACAATGGCAGCTTCCCTTGCTGCTGGGCTTTTAGAGATCAGAACTGGGCCACCCATGGTGGTCTCATTGTTCCTAGAATACTTCTTGTGTCTTAGAATGAACCCTGGACTTGTAGCCAGAAGGCTGAGCCACAGGCCTGGTGCTGCTAAACCCCTGAGTAGCACCTGCATTACTCCATACCCTTTGCCACCCAGCCCAAACCACTCTCCAGAGTTAGCAGTGACATCCTGGCTGTCTCATCTCCCCTCTCCTCCTGGGGCCTCCCTCCATTCTGGGGCTTCACTTTCACATTTCTCTGTCCTGATTTGCCTTCGCTCTGTCTCATGATCCCCAACTCCAAGTTTTCCTCAAAGGTCAATCCCACTACATTGAGCCTTCTTGTGCTCTTGTCTCTTGACCCCTTTGGCAGTGGTAAAACCCATGTCTTTCTCTTTCTCCTTCCTTCCCTGCCTTCTCTCCCTCTCTTTTGAAATCACATAGGTCTAAAAAGGAAAAGACTATTTTAAATTTGTTTATTTATTTTAATATGCTTTGCTTTATAAATCACGTTGGGAGAGAAAAATCAGAGCAAAAGAGAAGTGAACATAGCATGTGTTGATTTATATTCAGTCTCTCCTTAGATTTTTTTCTGGATGCAGATGACATTTTCTGTCCAATGTCAATTGAGATTGCTATGGATCAGTGATCCATTAAGAAGAACAAGTCTTCCATTGTTGATCATCACACATTGTTACTATTATTGGGTACAATGTATTCCTGGTTCTGCTTGTTCCACTCACATCATTTCATGTAAATCTTTCCAGCTCTTTCTAAAATCAGCTTGTTCTTCATTTTTTTATAGAAAGATAATATTCCATTACTTTCATGTACCATAACTTATTCAGCTGTTCCCCAACGGATGGGCATCCACTCAGTTTCCAGTTCCTTGCCAATATAAACTGGCTGATACAAACATTTTGGCACATGTGGGTCCTTTTCCCTTCTTTATGATTTCCATGGGATACAGATCCAGTAGTGGCAGTGCTGGCTCAAGAGCTGTTTTAATGAAATAAGTATCACCCTTTTTAAGAATTTTAATAGTATTTTATTTTTCCAATTATATGCAAAGATAGTTTTCAACATTTCACCTTTCCAAAATCTTGTCTTCCAAATTTTATCACCTATTTTTTAAAAAATCCACAGATCTCCTAAAAGCTATCCAGAACCCAGGTTAAGAAACCTTAATCTGTTCCCCAAGAAACTCATCATCTCCCATAGTATTAGCTATTACCTTTGTGCAGCCCCAATCTCCTCCCTGAAATCCAGTTCCACACCACCAGTGGCCCATTATATATTAGATGCTTCACCATGTCCAGAACTAATTCATCTTAACCTTCTCTTTCAAACTTCCCAATTTTTGTTGAAGAGCACATTGTGTTTTAGGCTCCTAAGTTCATAACCTCAGGTTTACTCTGGACTTCTCAGTCTCCCTCCCCTCATTTGCCAAGTTTTGCTATTAGGATATAGAATCCCTCCCATCTGATTCTTCTCCATTCCCATAACTTCATTCACGTCATTATCCCCTCCTGCAGCAGTGTCCTTGCTGGTCTTCAAAATGTGTGCCTGATTATCTTAGTGCAGACCTGGCCATGTCACCCTCTCCCAGTGACTTCTCACTGTCTCTAAATCAGCTCGACGTCCCCCTGGTTAGCTGTTAAAACCCAGCTTCAATCTCACTTTCCAGCCTCATTGGGCCTGACTGCTTCCTGTCCACTGAGATCTGCCTCGTGGCCTTCTCTGTTCTTCACAAGTGACCCTCCACTTGCTGTGTCCATGCCTTTGTTCTGGCCGTCTTCTGGGCCTCCCTTCTGACCCCTCAGAATCCCTCTCTTCCTGTAAGATGGAGCTTGAGCCCATCTGCATGATCCTCTTCTGATTTCTTCAAGGGTTAGTGCCTTCTTTCCCAGAGTACCTTGTATTAAACTACTCTGTCTGTTTGGATTTATTAACTTTATATTTATTCGGTGTATCATTTTATGAGTGCTTATCTTCCCCGTAGAAGGTCAGCTGTTTGCAGGCGGTCTCTGGCCTCAGTGCTAGCACTTGGTGCCAGGGGTAAAGTGAGCTTAAATCTGTTGCCCTTTCAGTGCCCTGTTTCCTGAACTGCCGTGTGCTCTGTGTCTGTCCCCAGAGGTGACAGGTTGCCTCTGTTGGTGTCCATCTGTTTTCAGAGAGGTAGAGGTGGCCATGGGCTTTCTTCTAATTCCATGTAATTTACTTCCCCTTCTGACTCTGTAGGCTCATCTGGGAAATGTGGATGCCTTTTGTTCGAAATATCGTAACTCAGTGGCAGCCAAGGAACTGTGACCCGATGGTGGACTTTTTGGATAGTTGGGTCCATATTATTCCGGTGTGGATCCTGGATAACATACTGGACCAGCTCATCTTCCCCAAACTGCAGAAGGAGGTAGAGTGATCAGGCCTCCATCGTAGCCTTCAGCACCCCAGAACCCTGCGAACACAGCTGTGGCCCTCGAATGAGGGAGCTCTCCTGTGTTTGCCCCCACCTATTTCTCACCTTTTGCTTGTTTAGTTTGTTATGAAAACTTTCTAATCAGCCTTCCCTTGGGCACTCTCCCCTTTCACTCATCCCACACTCACTTCCAGATTCATCTCGTAAAGCACGGTAATTATGTTTGTGTCACTTCCCATGGCCAGATAAAGCCAGAGGCTTCAGTCCTGCATTCTGGGCCTTTCCAGTCTGCCTCCAGCCCCTGGATCAAGCTTCTGAGTGACCTCCTGAACTCTGAATTTGTTCTTCACTTGTGTACTTCCTCACCGTCTGCTTGTGCTGGTCCCAGACCTCGAGTGTCCCTTCCTCCTCTTCTTTCCTTGGCTCCGTCCTCTCCATTCCTTGAGGTTTTCCCTCCTGAGCAGGGACCTCTCCTCCTCTGAACTCTTAGAGTGTATCTGGCTACCCCGCTTACCTATCTTAGTTTATCTGCCCTGTCTAGGTCAGGCTATCCTGGGGAGTGGAGGAGGCAGGAGATGTTCCAGGGGAGATAGTCTTGTTATCTAGAACCAAGAAGGGAAATGGGCTGTGTCTTATTCATCTCTGTCTCCTTTGGTACTTGGGACAGAACTTGGGTGAGGGGTGGAAGGACCGGCCAATTTTTTTTTAAGTTGAAATGCCCATACTTGCCCGTTCTGCCTTGGCTTGCCCTATAGAATTGGCAGCCTGCTTTTCGCCAAGATTGTGAGGATTACTATAAGTACAAGGTCAGAACTTTAAGCAGAAGCCTTTTTTGTTGGAGAAAAAGCAGGTTCAGAGTGGCCTCCTGGACTTGCTAAGACTACCTCGCCCTCCCTCATGGAGGTGACAGAATGGCTCTGAAATAAAGGGGCAACTTCTCCCTCAGGTGACTCTGCTTTGTCTTGCTTTCTTTTCTAGGTTGAAAACTGGAATCCTCTGACAGACACTGTGCCCATCCACTCATGGATACACCCCTGGCTTCCACTCATGCAGTCCCGCTTGGAGCCTTTGTACTCCCCGATCCGTAACAAATTATCTAGTGCTCTGCAGAAATGGCACCCCAGTGATTCCTCGGCCAAGCTCATCCTCCAGCCCTGGAAGGATGTGTTTACTCCGGGCTCCTGGGAGGCTTTCATGGTCAAAAACATCGTGCCCAAGTTAGGTGAGATGATCGGAAAGATGGGTCCTGGGGGTGGACAGCTTCTGTGTAGGGGCTCCCTAGGACCAGCCTCAAGTCTTAAGATACAAATTTTTGCTGCTTATAATAATTATATCTTATAATATCCCTGTTATCTATAACTGTTTACATTTAAAAAATTTTATTGACATCTTTTGTTGTGACACAAACACTTCCTAGCAAACACATGCGTTTCCTAGTACATTTAGTAACTGTCACTCAGCCAACCTTTGAGAAACTACTGTGTGCCCGACACTGTGCTAAGCCCTGACCTTAGAATACTCCCTCCAGATAGTTTTATCACTTGTTACATAAGAGTTTGGGTCCTTTGATATTTATAAGTCAGTGATTAATACCGATGGTTGTACTGGGCCCTGAAATCGCCCGCTTCAGCATGCTGATGTTATTTAAATTGTAGTAATTATTGTGTGTGTTGGCTCTGGCTATTCTCTATCACTTTGAAAAAGTTTTACTAGTTTTCTTTAAGTTTTTAATATTCTTTATTCTCTCTTTATGTAGTCAGATATTCCATTTATATGCTTTAGTTTGTTTAGCCATTTTACAGCTTTTAATCTAACAGAATATTATCATCTCCCTCCTAAATCAAATGCAGCTGGGTGCCCCAGGGGATAGAGGGCTGAACCTGGAGTCAGAAAACCTGCCACAGACATTCATTAGCTGTGTGACATTGAGCAAGGAACTTAACCTGTTTGCCTTGGTTTCCTCAATTTTAAAATAGAGATCAAAATAGCACCTACCTCCCAGGGCTTCGAGGATCAAATGAGATATTTACAAAGTAGCACATGAGCACATGCCTGGTCCATAGTAGACATGATATGAATGCCTGCCCTTGTACTTATTTTCACTATCAATTTTCTAGGATGCTCTAACTTATTCATAGGATTGTAGATTTAGAACTGTTAAATGCTTCATCTAATCTGACAATCTCATTTTATAAGTCCCCCTTGCCAAAGATCACAGAGCTTCAGTAGCGGTCGTAGGAGTTGATCCCAGGTGGACTTTATAGCCAGTGTTTGTTCCACACTGTTGCTGCTTCCGTGATGAGGCTGCCCATAAATCAGTCCTAAATCTCTACTTCTGACTCCTCCAGCTTGAGGAAGCACCCTAAGGGAGTTCTCTCACTAGTGCAATCCCCTTCCCAATGAAAATTTTTCTCTGTATTAGTTCCCTCCAGCAAACATCTACGAACCACTCTGTGCTGCACTCTTAACTGCACCTGCTTTGCCTTTTTTATATATTTACATTGAATATTCCTTAGGGTAGAACATCCATTAGAATTCTTAAACTTTGTGCCCTCTTCTTACTTTAAAAAAATCTTGGAATAGCTTATTCTTAGATTAAAAGAAAATTGGTTTAAAATCTACGTGTAAAGCTTACAATTGATATTTAAGGCAGACCACTTCTCCTTCTAACAGTAATGGACTTGGACCATTACTAAGTCCTAATTTTTTTTTTTCTTGGAGAACCTCACAGGGTCATATTAGAGCCTTCATTAATCTCATTTTACTGTTTTTCTTTTCACTCTTCCAGGGATGTGTCTAAATGAATTAATCATTAACCCACACCAGCAGCACATGGATGCTTTTTATTGGGTGATTGACTGGGAAGGGATGATCTCTGTCTCCAGCCTAGTAGGACTTCTCGAGAAACATTTCTTTCCTAAATGGCTTCAGGTATGTTTATAGCACAAAGACCTAATTTTCTACAAGAAGAGAAAATCAAAAAAAGGATGTGAAGAGCCTGATCACAGGACTGAGAATCAAGTGTCCTGGAGTCAGTAAATGTCAAATTGACAAATTACAAATGTTCTAGAGGCTAGGGGGCTGGAGTAGGTGTGACTCCATCTCTGCAAAATGAAATTGGGCTAGTGACGAGTAGAAGACATTGCAGTCATTCAGCTGACCTTTAACTGTACTGCTGTGACTGGAGACGAAGGGCCCACAGTCTGAACGTTCTGCCTGGGTCTGCGGCCCTGCGGTGATATTTTTGGTTCCTTGCTAGGTTCTATGCTCCTGGCTCAGCAATAGTCCAAATTATGAAGAGATCACCAAATGGTACCTGGGATGGAAGTCCATGTTCTCAGATCAGGTTTTGGCCCATCCATCAATCAAGGACAAATTCAACGAAGCACTCGATATCATGAACCGGGCTGTGTCTTCCAATGTCGGTGAGTGGGTCGGCCCCCTTTTTCCAAGGTCTGGGATGGGGAGGACTAAGGAACACTTCTAACACTGCTTGAGGGTTCCCAAGCTGGAGCTTCCTTGTTATTTGCTGCCCTCGAAGAGGAAGAGACTGGCCAGAAAGGCCTCTTTACCATAGACAGGAACTCTGCTCGAGCGCTTATACCATTTCTCTCTGTCAGTCTCTACCCTACTGGCCTAGGAAAGGGTACTAGACTTGGGGTTCACAGTCCTGTCTCTTGTCACTGGCTGTGACCTTAGGCAAGTCTGTAAAAAGGAAGTAATGATACACGTAAGATAGGGGGAAGATCAGATAATGAAAGATAGGTTTCATTTAAAGAGTGCTTGGATTACAGAATGCTTTCCTCACCACACTCCTGGGAGTTAAGTGTTATCATTATTTCCATTTTACAGGTGAGCGAACTGAGGCAGGGGGTGGTGAAGGGATTAGCTTATGCTCACAGGCAGTACTGAAGCTGAATTCAGCCTGGCATATTTAACCAGTATGGCACCTTGATTTGTAACCTTGATAAAGTGCTACTTCAAATATATGTCTGGTCTAAACGGGTCCTGGCTGGAGTTGGCTGCAGAGATCTTTGAAGAAGACTCTTACACTACTGTCGATGAGAGCTTTTAAGACACACAGACCAAACCCTAGTCAGTGTTTTATTAAGTAGCCTTACCATTAAAGCTATTTTGTTTCATATGAAGCCCCCTCAAACCCGTTATCATTGGTAAACAAAAACATGCAGATTTATTTTCTTTGTAACTAGGAACTGGCTCTTAGCATGTTGGTTTGCAAAGCACTGTACTTAATGGTCACAAGAAAATCTGCAGCCCTTATTTTTTAGCTGAGATGGGCTCAGAGATCTGGGGGATTTGCTTCTGGTTACCCAGCCATGGAGGGGCAGGCTTAGCCTTTGAGTCTTTTCTGCTTATTGAGCGCTGACTCTCAGCTTGGCCTTTCAAATACTATCATCCCATAGGCAGTGGCCTTTTTTGGATTGGATGTGAACCTGCCAAGCTACTTGTTTATATTTCTTCCAAAGGGACAGGGCTGCATTTTATTTCAGAACTTTGGTTCAGAGCTAAACTTCAAACAGCTAACAGATGGGGCTTGTCAGGAAGTTTGTATTAACCCCAGGATTAGGTGAACACCTCACTTTCTGTGTTTCTCTCTTTCCGAAGCACTTCCTCATTCTCACATCTATATTTTTTCCTGTTGTGCCTTCACAGGGGCCTACATGCAGCCTGGAGCCCGGGAAAACATTGCCTATCTCACCCACACAGAGCGGAGGAAAGACTTCCAGTACGAGGCCATGCAGGAGCGCCGAGAAGCCGAGAACATGGCCCAGAGGGGCATAGGCATGGCAGCCAGCGCGGTGCCCATGAACTTTAAAGACCTCATTCAAACAAAAGCTGAGGAGCATAACATTGTTTTCATGCCTGTTATCGGGAAAAGGCATGAAGGGAAACAGCTCTATACGTTTGGGCGGATTGTGGTCTATATTGACCGGGGAGTTGTGTTTGTGCAAGGGGAGAAGACTTGGGTGCCCACTTCCCTCCAAAGCCTGATTGATATGGCAAAGTAGGGCACGGCTCTTGGGCAGGAGAGTTGTAAAAAGGATATATTAAAGACTTTAAAAAAAGAACTTACTGGGACCCCACTGAATCCGTGATAGGCCTGGTCACGGCCAGACCGGGTCTTGGGGAGTCCAGGTGGGACAGCCCTAGTAGCCCAAAGTCATACCGCACTCATCTAGTTAAGTGATCAGTCAAATTGGCCAAGCTTCCTAATCTAAACCAGAAGCCATCTGAGGGAGGCATGGCCCAGAACTGAGGCTGTCATCACCATCAGAATACAGCCCAGATGAATCCAGCCTCCTGCCCTCCTTCTCTTAAGAATATGCTTACCCAGACTCCTCCCATCCATGGGGGAAAATAAAACCGTGCTGCTTCTACTCAAAAGGATCTAACACAACACTTCAGCAATGGAGTTTAATCACAAGCCTTCCTTCCCAATTGTCTCGTCCTTGTGGACTAACAACTACTTTCTATCATGCAAGACATCAAAATTAAAGGAAATGCAAAGCATTTATTCTCAAGAACAGTTTATAAAATATCAAGTACACCTTCCCAAATGGGAAGACTTGGCATGTCACATGGTTCCTCTTCCTAAATCCTCCCAGCCCGGGTCCATCTGGGTAAGAGAAACAAGCAATTCTTAGATGTCACCCAAGGGGGCGGCTGTTTTTTAGCTTTCTGCTGTAGTCCGCCCCATTCAGCCTCGGGGCAGTGTGTGGTCTCTACAGCTCATAGATACTGCTGATCAGTGTCCGTAATGTGCGTCTGAGGCCACACTTGACTCCTGGCTCTTTGCTTCTGTTCACTAGGCAGTAACAGTTAATTAAAGTCATCCAAGCAAGGGCTGAATTAGCTTTCTCTGGTTTCTGATGATTTCTAACTCCTCACTTTCTGAATAGTCAGGCTCTTCTTGGAAGGCCCAGATTTCATCGGGGAGCTCTTTCAGCTTTCGTAAAGGAAACCGATGGATGGCAGTATCGTTAAATACGTCCATATATTGCAAAGTCTGAGGAAATTCAATTTCCTCTGTTCCTTTTAAAATCTAGAAAGAAGCCAAAGAAAACCCAATTAGACTCTCAAATTTATTCCCTTCCAACTGGGCAAATGCTAGATTTAGTCATTTAGTATTAATTCTATATTCTAAATTGAACAAGGGATACTGTTTTCCAATTAAAAAAACAAACAAACTTTGATACCCCTCCCTCATAGTCCCACGAACAGTATAATTTTAATGGGTGGAGGAAAAAAATTGGAAACAATTTAACAGAAATATTAAGAGACAGTCTTAAGAGTCACCTCAGGACTGAAATATACTCATTATACTAAAACTGAATCACTTCCTAAGAAATCCATATATTCCTTTAATTCTTGTTTCAAATACTGGTTAATCTATACACAATTTGACCATAAATTTTTAACACTGAGGAAGAACTAACAGTTAAAGTATCCCCCAGCCTTACCACAAATATACGTACATTTGCTACATAGGGGTACTTTTTCTGCAGAATCCTTGTTAGTAACCTGGAAATTAAATCATGATTAACAAATGAGACAGAATAAATGGACAAAAGGAGTATCTAAACTAAAAGAACTTCCTAAAATGGTTAGCTGGGATGAGGAAGAGACTGGGAAGGGAAATTTTCTTTGAACCTGTCTGGGAGTGATGGAGGCCAGAAGATCTCACAGCTACCAGAATCCCAGCCCTGAGAGGACATCAGAAGCCAAGTGGGGTGACCCAGATCTGATGAGATTTCTTTTACCACATCCCCAGATAGTGACTGTTCCTTCAGCCTCCACCTGAAGACCCCAGGTAGCCCATTCTATTTTGGGATGACTGTTGGGTTTCCGTTTTCAAAGGTGAAATTTGCCTCTCTGCACCTTCCCCTTCCCGTTCTAATGTTTCAGTATTTTATGCCTTAGGAAGAATTATCATGAGCTAATGCTGAGCCCAGATGGATAACTGTACCAGGAAGGTACAAGTGCAGCGACTATTACAGCCATTTAACAAATTAACCCAACAGAATCAAGGGGCCAATTTACTTGGTGTAGATTCTATAATTTCCTTATGTTTTATCTCATATTAACCAAGCCTTTGGGGCTCATTTTCTTGGTCTTCCTTTTTAATACTAATTCTAGGAGAGAAATAATAGAAGGCTAGGGGTGGAAGAGGGGAACGTTCAAAATCAATCCAGAGCAATCTGAAAATGTTCAAAATGAACTTCAACTCAAATCTGACAGATTATTTCAGGCACTTACTTTCCTTCAATTCTTCTGAAACTATTTCCAATGATCATCATCTTGGAAAGGGAATCGACTGACCAGTTACTCCATAACAGATTGTTATACAAGGCTGTTCCGCAGTGGATCATGTAAAAAATGGTGGGTTCACCACAAATATTCCGTTTTCCTTCCTATGAACAAATTTGGTGATATTGTGACGAGCAGAACCCAGATTACTATATTCCACAGAAACCACTCCAGTTAGATTCAACAAAAGGAACTAAGCCCATCACTGGGTGTCCTTAGTTGAGTGGGGTCAAACTCAAAATAGAAACTTGGACCACTAAACCCATGGTGAGGCTCTGGGGAGTCGGCCGTATGTTTGACATCTTTGCATGAATTACACAGAAGATTGATAAACGTGCCTACCCTCCATGAAGATCCTCTGAATTCTGTTGAAACAGAGACCACCTTGAGTTTGTGAAGGCTGTGCTTGCACAGCAGAACAACAGACCCTACAGTGCCATGGGATTAGTCAAAGACTACCTGTCACGTGGGAGTTGGTCTGAGTGTGGAGTGCTCCACCAGAGTGTGTAAAAGTCACCTTTTCAGAGAGAAGTGACTCCATGGTGCAGAGCTGTGGCTTGAGTTTAGAAAATCGACACTAAGTTTCCCCTTGAAGATCTTAAGATCTTATCTCAGGGTCAGCTAGGTGGCACAGTGGGTAGAGCACCAGCCCTGAAGTCGGGAGGACCTGAGTTCAAATCTGGTCTCAGACATTTAACATTTCCTAGCTGTGTGATCTTGGGCAAGTCGCTTAACCCCAATTGTCTCAGGGGGAAAAAAATCTTACCTCATTCTCCTTGAGGACAGTCAGGCCAAGCGTGTTGAGAACTGAAATTTCAAGTTCATTAAAAAGAGGATCAAATATGTAGCAATGATTTCTGGGAATCTGCACAAGAAAGAAGAGGGAGATATTACAGAACCAGCCAGACCTTTCAATTTTGAATTTCTTTACCAATATCCATTACTGTCCTTACCTGTAACTTTTCCAAAAGGAGAAGCAAAAATGCTAGTTGATTGCGGGCTATGACACATGAAGCAAACTTCCCAATTCCATAGCAAACACACTTAAAGCACCTTGCCCTTTTCAAGGAGTCTCCCCTCAAGTTGGAATTGGATGCCTCAACTGGCTGTGATGGTTCGAGATGGAGGTGTTCAAGGACTTCTGAAATGGGCTCAGTAGCAACCTGTAGTTGTTCCAGAGGTTCAGTAAAACACTTCTGGATGATTCCTAAATATCAAGAAACAAAAATTCCATTAGAAGAGGTAATTTGATAAGTCAAGTTATCAAATGTTTGAAAGAAAAAAATATGACAGATTTCAGCTGAAAAGATTTTCCAGGATAATCATCACAACGTTTCAGTCCTCGGCATCTAATAGGGCTTCCAGACAGTGTAAGTACCTAATGAGTTGTCACAGTAAATGAGAGAGCTTCAAAACCCTGTCCTATCTTTGTTAAGGGTCTTCCTTATCAAATGCAATTCAGTTAAAGGAACATTTAAATGCTTGCACTTTGTGTACAGCACTATACCAAGTAGGAGGACACAATAATGAGAGAAGAGACATGAGAATACCAAATAAGCAAATGATTGTGCCTAACTATTCTGTGTGAGTTTTATTTCAGAGTTCTTTAGCCTGGGAAAGAAATGGATCACTTCTGTAATCAGAGTGGTCAGTTCTGAGAGTCAAGTCTTTTCAGGGCAGGAAGCAAGACAGTGGATCAGGCTAGGAATGGGACTTGTGGTGACTTATTTTGTCTACTCCTGAAATAAAAGGTGCCTCCAGATCTCTAGGAATGAACTCTTCTAACCTAGTCTCTTAATTTATGTAAAAGGAACAAATGTAAAGTCTTTCATTCTTTTCATTTTACTTTTAACATGATGCTTTTTCCCCTCCTAGATTAAATATGGTGTAAATTTGCACATCACCTCTGCCAGTTAGTTTTATAGAAAGTGATGCTGAAGGACACACTTTCACTTTGGAGACTGAGGAATCCATGATCTCATTGTGCAGATTGCAACTGCCTCGGAATTCTTGTGCCCACTGACTGGGGGACCTTGCCTATGACTCAGGCTTTTCCTCTGTTAAATATGGGAATTGGGCTAGCTGTCTTCTGGGGTTTCTTCCAGCTCTAGATCCCATCATTTTTCATATCTAATCTGTGATTCTTGCCATATCATTTTTACACTTTAAATTTTTTTTAAAAAATTCAATCATTTTTCCAGGTCTAGATTTTCTCCCTTCTATTTCACCACCTCCAAGAACAAAACCCACTACAGACATATATAAACAGATTTTTATATTACCCATATTTTTTAAAAAGTAAGAAACAAAAGAAAAAATTATGCTTTGAGTCCATTAGCTCCCTGTGTGGAGGTAGCTGGCATGTTTCACCATGAGTCTTTTGAAAGTGGCTGGTTCTCTGTGTTGATCAGAGCCACTAAGTATTTTAAAGTTGATTATCGTTACAATATTGTTACTGTAGAAACTTTGGATTCTGTATCAGTTCACACGAGTCTTCCCAGGCTTCTCTGAAACCATCCCTGTAGAGGGATGAAACTCTTGAGTTCATGCACTAAGGTCCGGACAGCCAAGCATTTAAAGCTAATTACCGATTAGGCAATACTCTATAAGCCTATACTTGGAAAATGGCCCTTTACACTATCCTGTGCTGGCTCGATAATTGGTGTATACAGAGAATTGTAGGAGGGACTAGGGGGTGGAATAAAACTAGCCAGGGTCACTTTGGAAGTAGAGGAGGAAGAAGGAGGTTGTGGAGATTTTGCGTCCATCCAATTCAATCCTACCTCTAAAGACCAAGAATAAAGACCGAGGACTTTTGCTGATCCTGACTCCGGCTGATTCTTAGGTATCCAGGGTCACACTGTCATCACACATCCCCTTCATTTCTTACAGCACAGCAGTAGTCTATCCCTTTTATATACCATATAATGTTCAGCCATCCCCCCACTGATAAGTATCCCCCCAGTTTCTAATACTTTGCTACCACAAAAAGAGCTGCCAAATAATTTTGTACATATAGACCCTTTTCCTCTTTTTGACCTCATTGGGGAATAGTATTAGTATCACTGAGCAAAGGGAATATACAATTCAATAGTTTTCTCCTGCCCATATCTTTCTATACATCTTCCACGAGAAGTCACTTAATATGGTGTCTTTCTCTATTCTTTCATATTTCTTGAATACAATGCAGAACCTCATGACATGGCCAGTTCACATCCCTTTCAGCTTAGGTGTCTTGAATAATGTCTCCTGTACCACTTCTTGCTCATAAGTAATTGCTAGAATATAACAAAACCTACATACACCTGCCATGCAGCTTTCTCATGCAATTGTACTTTTCCAAGATCATGTTCTTATACCAATTCAGTACCATTGGGGGAATGGTTTTTAAAAAAAAAAAAAAGATGTACTTTTGCATCAGTAAACACTTTTGGGTCATTTAAAGGGATGTATAATTTCTTGATTGTTAATCCAGTTAGATCTATTAAATTTAAAAACTATTCAGTTAACTTTCTATGCTGTACCTTTTCAAGATGTATTTACTGATGGACAAAATCATATGGCTGGCCAATGTAGTGAGAAATAAATGATTTCTTACACTTTTCCCATTATGGATTACTAGGCTGACCTCCGCTGAATGACTAAGGACTATGTACTAAGGTTATCAAATATGTTATTTTTTTAAAAGATAAGGGTACAAAAAGAAGCCATAATAAATGAAATTTCATCATGATCTACTGGGATGGTATACGTTTCTTCTGTACTTAGAGATGAATGGCTTATTACTTACCCTCTGTCAAGTGCCAGAAATCGGAGATTTGCAGGTCGTCCCTGTTAAAGAGAAATACAAAGTCATTATTGCTCCTTCCTTTTCAGTGCTGCTTCTCTGGTCTGAGATCAGGGCGAGACAAATGCCCCAACGCTTTCTTTTCACCTTGTTCCTTCATGTTAAGGGCTTCATTTTCTCAGGAGAGGCCCACAAAGCTGTAACCACCTCCCCGCCCTCCTCCTTCCCCACCAAGACTGTGTGGAGGCTACAGCGTCAGCCCCTCACAAGCTGGGACAGACTCTGTGCGTGGACTTGCTCGCCATCACCCTAAGCTGCCACAAATGGGGACTTTACCAGGATTCTCCTGGACTGTAGGAAAAAGTAGTTTGCAGGCTATGGGGAAGTAAAGTTCAGAAAATCTGGTCACGAAGCTGAGACCACATGCCCACTGTTTTCCCCACAACTCCCGCTGAGAAGGGGAGGCTAAGCTGTGGCTACTCTCCAGACCGAGCCTGCCGGACAGCCGGCCTCACAGCTTCCTCCGTCAGTGGTCAGACAGCTGGGGAGGCCTGGGCTGAGGCAGAGAGCCAGCGTGGCTGCAGACAAGTGTCTGCTTTCAGCACCGCCAGGCCCATTTCCTGGGTGTCTGGTCCCCGTACCCCCGTCTTATCTGCTTCAAGGTCAAGCTCAAATTCCACATCCACACCCCCCAGGCTTCTCCTTCTTCCCAGACCTCCGGTCTCACCAAGGAGGGAGTCAAGTGTACAAAGCAGGGACCCCGAGCCGGGCTTTAATCAGGGCTTGTGAACCAGACAACTGGACGTTTCCTTTTCCCACATCTGGGGGTGCTCTCAAGAGCAAAGCCCACCCAACCTGCCAAGTCTTTGGGGGACCTCGGTCTCACCTCTTCATTTAGCAGAAAGGCACAGAACCCCAGGAAAAGGAAGCGCCAAGAACTCGCAGTGGGTTGGGTCAGGATTCTCTCCCACCCCAGCACGCCCGCTCTGGCTCTCCTGTGCCTGGGAGCAGCTGCAGTCAGTGGTAGGGCCCCTGAGAGGATCCCATGGGGGGAGGGAGGGAAAGTGGGCACCCAGGGCTGCACCTGGCAGGTGGGCACTCGTGACCATACCTGGCAGGCAGGCACACGGGGCTGCCCTCGGCAGGTGGGCACTCGTGACCATACCTGGCAGATGGGCACACATGGGGCTGCCCTCGGCAGGTGGGCACTTGTGGCCGTACCTCGCAGGCACACGGGGCTACTCATGGCATGCAGCCACCATGATGTGGGCTCAGACCTGCCCTGACCAGACCCCAGGCACTGAGTGGCGGATTTGGAATCATGGGGGTCTGTGCCCAATTTATTTCGGGCGCTGACGAAGGGGTCTGTGCCACAAAAAGAGCCCGGCCTGGGTAAAGGTATGGCCAGAGCTTTACTGCCAAGGTCCGAGGCAGCGGAGTCCGGAGAATAAGCACTGATTAAGCGCCTGCTGTGTGCCGGGGGCTGCTCACTTTAGAATTTTTTGGCATTCATTCTCACAGCAGCCGGGGGCGGGGGCGGGGTAACTGCCAGGTTAAGGGGGTTAAGTGACCTGTTCGGGGCCCACGCTAGTGCCTGAGGTGGTCTCAGGGTCTCCTCAGGGTCTCCTCAGGGTCTCCGGGAGCCCGGGGCTCGCTCTGGGCGTTAGGGGGGGGGGGGTTAAGGGCTCCCTTTGCTTTGTCTCCTCATTGCCCCCTGGGGAAAGCCGAGGCTGAGGGAGGACAGGTCGGATGGGCGCGGGCTTCGGGTCTGAATCCTGCCTCGGGCCCCGGCTCCCCGGGGCTTCCGTTTCCCCAAGTCAGCCGTCCACACGTGCGAGCTCCCTCCCCTCGGGTGCCCGGGGCTCCTCACCGGGCCTCGCAGACGCGCCTCCGCACCGCGCTGCCATCCCGGCTCCCCTCCGGGGCTTCGGCGTCCGCGGCTGCCCGCCCCGGCCTCGGGCGCCTCCCCCGGCGCTTGGGCACGGTCCTCCATCCGCCCACCGCGGGCGCCGCCATAGCGCTGCGACTACGTCATCTCCACGCGCCGGCCCCCGGCGTTCCCGGCATCCTCCGCGGCCCGAGACGGGGGTTGGGAGGGGGACGTGCGGGGGACGTGAGGGGGACGTGCGGGGGTGGGGCGGGCCCTGCGCGTGACAGGGAGGGCCGCCGCTCCGCGTCGCGCTCAGGTAGCCCGGGAGAGAACGGGAGGAGGGAGGATGGCGGCCTGGGGAGGAGGACCCCTCTCCCGTTTCTCCCCACCCCATTCCCTCCACCGCCGGCCCTCGGCCTCTTGAGGTCAGCGTAGAGTCCGCAAGCGGCGGCTGAACCCTGGGAGCCCCTCTGGGGTAGACTGCGCGCGCGCAGACGGGGAGGCCGCGAGCGGGGAAGGGAGGCGCTGCGCTCACGTGGCCCCTGGGGTCTGGGGAAACTGAGGCCCGGGTTTGGGTATCCTGGGGGGAGAGAACCATCCCGCTTAGTCAACAAGCATCTGCGAAGCTCCCGTTGGGGTCCCGTTCGGTGCCAAGACAAGTCAGTAAGCATTGAGCTCCTACCGGGTACCCTGCGTTATGCTAAGTGCCGGCGATGCATACACACTTATTAAGTGCCTACTGTTTGCCAGGCATGGTGCTAAGAGCTCGGGAGAAAAGCCAACAAGCACTTATTAAGCTCCTTCTGGGTACCAGCCACTGCTAAGCTTTCAGCAAGCATGAAATGCCTACTGTGTGCTAAATTCTGGGCTTGCCGAGAGAGGTAAAAACTGGAAGAGGAAGTAGCATGCAAGCAGCCCGGTACAAGCCGGGGAGCCCAGGGATGCCCCTAGAATTAGGAGGGCCTGGAAGGGTTTCCTAGAAAAGGGAAGCCCTGTGCAGAGAGGAGGAGGGGCAGAACACCCGAGCTGGACTCCGGAGGCTGAAGGGGAACCTCGTGGTGCCCCTGCAGAGAGCATCTTAGAACAGAGACATAGAAAGTCTGTCTGGAAGACCCCGTGGGGTCTGGATCCAGTCCTTCTTTTACAGAGGGAAGCCTGACCACAGGGGAGAAAACTCACCAAATCTGTGGCAGAGCCGGGACCTCGAACCCGGGACCTAGAACCCAGGACCTCGAACCCGGGACCTCGAACCCGGGACCTCCAACTTCCAGCCCACATCCAATCTGGGTTCGTTTCAATTCCACAAGCCTTCCCCACTCACAATGCCCAGAACCCGCTGCTGGACGCAGCTCTAGCTGCCTCCCCTTCCTCAGGGTTGCTTGCCATAGCAGTGGCCATCTGAGTGTTTTCTGCAGACTTTCCCTGGCCTTGGCCTTAGACAAAGGCATGAGCGCATTCCCCCTTGTAGGCTCCGCTCTCGGAGGGCAGATGCTCCCGGTTCACATTTGTGACTTTCCGAATGCCTGACAAAGGGCCTTATAAAAACCTACCCGGTCCCTAATCCTCGTTAGGTGAGTGTCATGATTCAAAAGCCCGACTGGCCAGTTCCGGTTTTGTTATTTCAGAACCTGCTCACTTCTGGGGAATTGACATCCCTTGCCTTCATTTCAGTTCCAGGTTGCCAGGGGAATAGTTCCTGAATCTCTGTTTTATTAATGCCATAGATGAGTGGTTAAATGTGTAATTTGCTTTACCCTCTCCCTCCCAGAGAGATTTGCCACCTCCATTACGAGATAGCAGCCCCAGGGAGGGAAAGAGAGGAGGAGGAAGAGAGAGAACCTGCCTTCAGATTTTGCTCCCAGCTTACCCAACATGTGACCTCTGAGCTCTCTGCCCTTTAGTTTTCTTCTCTTACAAGGGAGTTACAGGCAAACAAGATAATCATACAAGTCAGAAAAATAGTACACACTTGCATGGTACTTGATTACTTTGAAACTGTGGTGATCTGCCATCCATTTACTTAGTTCTTAGTCATTTAAACCTCAAAGAAAACTCTTTGGAAATATTTGCATCCGCTGATGTCTGTTAAGTCACATGATGGGAGCATGGACTTTGAAATAACTTATTCATTATATTCCCTCCAGGAGCTAAAATACTAGTTTGAACTGGAAGCAGCTGGCTGAAAATAGAAGTATTTGGACGCCTTTGAACTGGAAGAGAGGGGGTAACTGGGAGCCTGAAGCATGCACCCCTTCAATAGGACTTGGCTGGAGAAAAGTGCCTTGGAGATTTCCTAGCACGGCAGAAGAAGGAACGCTTCAGGGCAGGGTTCTGTCGAAGCTGTCTTGTCTGCCTGGATTTCGTGGGAGGACCTTGTGAGATTCTGAGCCCCTCATTTCTGTGATAAGGAAACATAAAAGTATACTTCCTCTGCTTAAGCTGTTCAAGAGATCCTCAGGCCTGTGAAGGAGGCATCTGATATCTTCACTCAAGCTCAGCAAGTGTCCAATAGAAACACCTGAAATAGAGGTTACTAGATGTCATCTCGTTGGATTGGTGAAATCAAGGGAGAGAATTTCTGCCATTGCTGCTGGAAAGAGAGATGGCCGAGCAGTTTTTAGTGGAGAGGAAAACTCATGTGAGGAGCATGAGGCAGATTTAAGACAAACTGAAATAAATGGCCACTTCGGTCTCAGCAGGGACCAAGGCAGTCTCTTGGTGAGTAGCCCATCAGCCTTTTGACTTGGGTGAAGTTGGCTGTGGAACAGCTCTGCTATTTATTTCTTTTTTAAAATGTATTTTGTGCTTATTCAGTAATAAAGCTTTAATCCAACAGACATTTATTAAACCTTGCATGTAGGAGACATTTAATGGTTTCCAAAGGTTTCCATAAAGTTACAGAATCTCAATTTTGGAAGGGAGTTGGGAGGCTGTTTGGTCCAAACTGTCCCTGAACAGCATAACTGGCATGTTCTTATTCACTGCTTGAAGACATCTAGACAGGGAAACCCACTACCTGCCCTTCGCGGCATCCCGTTCCATTTGGGGATGGCTCTGATGAGCAGGAAATTTTTCCTTAGCTCAAGCCTCAGCCTCTCTCTGCTCAGATTCTACCTTTGGCCCTTGATTCTGACCTAGGGACCCATCACAACAGAGCTTGCCCCCTTTCCTGGGCGTTGACCATTAGGTATTGCATCTCTTTGATGTCATACACTCACCATTCTCATTACTTTCCTGTGGATGCCCTCCATAGGGTCATCTCCTTCTTAAACTGTGGCATCCAACACCAAGCCCAGTACCTTTCTTCCTGACCTCTCTGCTGGTGGGAAAATCCTTCAAGGGCCTGCTGTTAGGGGCTGCCATTTCCAATTGTTAGTGCGAATCAAGCCGTCAATCAGAGCCCTTGATCTTTTATTAAGTGAAGTGCTGTCTAGCCCTGCCTTCCCCGGCTGGAACTTGGTAATTTTTCACCTCTCAGTCATTTGTTCCTCATGATACCTGCTCCCTACCCAGGTCATATTGTCGCTAGAGATGGTCTGAGGTGAAATGATATGCCCTGTGAGTGGCAGCATTAAATGCCAACCCAGGCCTTCTGATTCTGGTTTTAGTTAGGGCTCTTTTTAAAAAAAAAAATTATTAAAGCTTTTATTTACAAAAAATATGCATGGGTAATTTTTCAACATTGACCCTTGCAAAACTTTCAGTTCCAGATTTTTCCCTCCTTCCCCCCACTCCCTCCCCTAGATGGCAGATATTCCCATACATGTTAAATATGTTAAAATATATGTTAAATCCAATACACGTATACATATTTATACAGTTATCTTGCATCACAAAAAATTTTGATCAAGAAGGAAAAAAAAAATCTTAAGAAAACAAAATGCAAGCAAACATCAACAGAAAGAGTGAGAATGCTATGGTGTGTTCCATACTCAGCTCCCACAGTCCTCTCTCTGGGTGTAATTGGCTCTCTTCATCACTGAACAACTGGAATTGGTTTGAATCATCTTATTGTTGAAGAGAGCCACGTCTATAAGAATTGATCATCGTATAATCTTGTTGCCATATATAGTGATCTCCTGGTTCTGCTCATTTCACTCAGCATCAGTTCATGTAAATCTCTCCAGGTCTTTCTGAAATCATCCTGCTGGTTGTTTCTTACAGAATAATAATATTCTATAACATTTATATATCATAATTTATTCAGCTGTTGTCCAACTGATGGGCATCCATTCAGTTTCCTGTTTCTTGCAACTAAAAAAGGGCCACTACAAACATTTTTGCACACATGGGTCCCTTTCTCTTCTTTAAGATTTCTGGGATATAAGCCCAGTAGTAACATTGCTGGATTATGGGATGCACAGTTTGATAACTTTTTGAGCATCGTTCCAAACTGCTCTCCAGAATGGTTGGATCAGTTCATAACTCCACCAAGAATGCATCAATGTCCTGGGTTTCTCACATTCCCTCCAACACTTGTCATTATCTTTTCCTGTCATCTTAACCAATCTGAGAGGTATATAATGGTACTTCAGAATTGTCTTAATTTGCATTTCTCTGATCAATAGTGTTTTGGAGCATCTTTTCATAGGATGAGAAATAATTTCAATTTCTTCATATCCTTTGACCATTTATCAGTTGGAGAATGGCTTGATTTCTTATAAATTTGAGTTAATTCTCTATACATTTTAGAAATGAGGCCTTTATCATAACCTTTGAATGTAAAAAATATTTTCCCAGTTTATTGCTTCCCTTCTAATCTTGTCTGCATTAGTTTTGTTCGTACAAAAACTTTTTAACTTAATATAATCAAAATTTTCTATTTTGTGATCAATAATGATCTCTAGTTCTTTGGTCACAAATTCCTTCTCTTCCCCAGATCTGAGAGGTAAACTATCCTATGTTCTTCTAATTTGCTTATAATATAACTCTTTATGTCTAGATCATGAACCCATTTTGACCTTATCTTGGTATATGGGGTTAGGTGTGGGTCAATGCCTAGTTTCTGCCATATTAGTTTCCAATTTTCCCAGCAGTTTTTGTCAGATAGTGAATTCATATCCCAAAAGCTGGGGTCTTTCGAATATTAGATTGCTATAGTCACTGACTATTTTGTCCTGTGAACATAACCTATTCTGTTGATCAGTGTTTCTATTTCTTAGCCAATACCAAATGGTTTTGATGACCGCTACTTTATAATATAGTTTTAGATCAGGTACAGCTAAACCACCTTCATTTGCTTTTCTCTTCATTAATTTCTTTGAAATTCTTGACCTTTTGTTCATCCAGATGAATTTAGTTATAATTTCTAGATCAGTAAAATAGTTTCTTGGGAATTTGATTGGTACAGCACTCAATAAATAGGTTAGTTTAGGTAGTGTTGTCATCATTATTATATTCGCTTGACCTATCCAAGAACACTTGGATATCTACCTTGCATGTCCTATTGACCTATCCAAGAACACTTGATATTTTTCCAGTTGTTTAGATGATCTGACTTTATTTGTATGGAAAGTGTTTTGTAGTTTTGCTCTTATAGTTCCTGCTACTAAGGCTTCTTGCCAGTATACTTTGGACTTCTGTGTGAGCCATTTCCCAGAGTTAATGCCTTAAATTTGTCAGAAAGTGAAAGTTGTCATTGTGGTCTTTAAATAAGGAGGCCACCATTGGTGGACTGGCTTAAGGGCAAATGGGGATTAACTCACTCAGCCTCATGGGACTTTGGGGGGGCTTGGATAGAATCCTTTTGGAAGTGTTCTGGCATAATAGATGTATTAGCTATTGTTATTTATGATGAAGTAATTTCCATCATGGTGGAATGTTTGGGATGTGCTGGGTTTCCCTCTTCTTTGAGGTTTGGCCAGAATGCCTCTTAAAGGGTCTCAACAGCCATCTGCCTGAAACAAAGTTCCCAAATTCATTTCAAGATGTTTTTTAACTTAAAACAATCCAATTCAGTAATCAAGGTTAATCCATCAAACATTCGAACCAAGGTTGAAACCTGCCTCAGATACTAGCTCTTATGACCTTTATGTGCTCTCTGCCTCAATTTTCTCCTCTGTAAAATGGAGATAATATTAGCACCTGTCTCTGGGGTTGTTGTGAGAATCACCTGAGATGGAATGTGTGGAGTGATGGGCATCCTAGAAATGCTAGCTAGTGTTATTGTCACTCCACTCGTTGTTTGTCGAGAGGCCCGTGATATCAGGGCAGCGAATGGGATTCAAGTGAGGGAGGGCTGGGCAAGGGCACCTGCCTCACTTTCCCCTCCAGAGCCGTCTGGGTCCTGTGGCCAGAGAGAGACCAGGAGGACTGAAGGATGGTTCTGGATGCAGTGGGAGACCTTGGTCTCTGTTTGACTGAGGCAACACTCTTTCAGTGGTTACTACTCGGGGCAGGAAACTGCTCGAATCTAGGAATAGAAAGATGAAAAATTAGACAGTTCCTGTTCTCATGCAGCTTAGAGTTGGTTGGGTGAAGAGACAGGTGTGAATATGTTATTTTCATAACCAACACCAAAGAGTTTTGCTGTTTGCAGTTAGGAGCGAAAAATAGACGGCTGTCTTGTGGGACGGACTTAGAAGTGACAAGGAGATGAGGCAGATGGAGAGAGCTAGGCCAGGATTGCCAGTGGATGGCTCTGGGGCCCACGTTGAGCCCGTTGAGCTGAGTTTGGGCCCATCCCTCCTCAGATGTTGGCTGTCTCTGTGACGCTGGCCCAGCCCCTGGGACCATCTGCCCTTCGGTTCCGTGGCTTGTAGGATGCAGATCTTTTGAAAACGCAGGATGTGAGTCAGGGCGGTGTCTATGCCACCCAGGGTTCTGGGCTTTCAGCAGCCCGGAGGACCCTAGGGGAGAGCTCGGGCACAGTCCTTCTGGGACATGGGTGCCCAGGATTAAGGATCGTGACAGTTGCTCCCATGCCCAGAGCATTGTAAAATATAAAAAGAGCTTTCCTAGGCGAGGAGCCACCCATTGGAAGGTAGTGCTTATTATTATTTTGACAAAGGAAGGAACTGATGCTCAGAGTTGTTGAAGTGACTCACTTGTGGTTATCAGGCCACCTTCAGAAGGGGAATTTTTAAAAAGCCTGGGACTGGGAGGCCCATCCTGCCTCTTTTCACTTCCTCCATGTGGCCCTCACCTCTCTGGGCCCCAGCCTCCACAACTGTAAAAGGGCCCTTGAATTCGATGCCCTGAGGCCCTTCCAGGTAGATATCCCTGTGATCCCATTTCTGCCTCTCTTTGATGCCCTTTGTACTTTCCCAGCTTCCACTGTGCTGCTATTGCTGGCTGCCCCCAACTTCCTCTTAATGCTACAGGAACTTCATTATCAAAAGAAAGTGGTGAATGGTGTGGTTGAAAAGGGAAGGCTCATTGTTTCGAGAATACAACTTGTCACCGTGAGCATTTTGTTCCTTTTTCTCTTACTCTTATTCTTTTTTGCACAGATGGACCAGAATGCAAAGAGGCATAGTTGTAGGTCGTCACTCCTTGTACTTGGGCAGTAGTTCTGCCCACTTGTAGTTCAGAAAGTCCAGAAAGATTTACTGAATCATGAGCCTTTTAGGGACTAGATGGAAATGGGAGGCAAAGTTCAAAATGGCAGCATCTCAGAATGCCAAAAAGCACGCCGTCATCCTGCCCCTCTCTCTCACCAGGTGGAATTATTTTTTCCTTTATGATGGCTCAAAGGTAAAGGAAGAAGGAGACCCAACAAGAGCCGGCATTTGCTATTTCTATCCTCCTCAGGTAAGCCATGTGGTTTTTTATTCAAGTTTTTACTCAGTCCCCACTGCTCCAGCCTGGCAGTTTTAAAAAACTGGGGCCTCCAGCTACGTGTGTGATCTGGAAAGGAGGTTTTGTTTTATTTGGGCTCGTACAGCTGTGGCCATAGAGATCTCTGACGTGCCTCCCCCTGTGCCTGCTGTCATGCCATGTCTTGGAAAAGACACAAAGTTCTCATGACATCCATAAAGCCAGTAGTTTATCCCCAGTTCTGAGCCATCAGATTGCTGGTTCTGGTCTTGAAATCTTTGGGTTTTTCCATTGTCCTGTAGCTGTTGCTGCTTTCCCCTACTTCCTTTATTTCCCTAATGAGCCTCCCTTAGCACAATGGATATTGATATCTAGCAATGCATTGATTTGGACAGTGTCCTCATTTTTGTCCCTTAATTTGTGCCCCTTTGGCCTCCTGGTCCCTAGAGAAGATGGCTTTAGTCATGAAAGGTGAGGGTGTTTATGCATATTCTCATGTTTGATGCCAGGTACACATTGGGTGCAGAATGAATGCTTGCTCCCTTTCTCCTTCCTTGACCCAGAGTGGTCTGTGTAAGCAGCCACTGGCCCAGGCAATGTTCTCTATTGCTTGGCCGTCCACCTAGTGAGCCCTCTGTGGATCCAGGCAGGAGGAGAAGGAAGGATCTCAGCTTCTTCTTTGGCCTTTGCTCTTTTCCCACAGACTGTGCTTGACCACCAGGAGTTCCTCTGTGGACATATTGCTGGAGTTGTCCGCTGTGTTTTTGAAATTTCTGGTTCTCCTCCCAGTCTTGTTCGTCTGAGGAAACTGAAATTTGCCATAAAGGTCGATGGAGATTACCTTTGGGTAAGTTAAAACCTACACTGATTTTAAGACATAGAAATAGACAGTGGATTTCACTGGAGTAAGGAACTTCCATGAGGAGAGTCTTTTAGCCAGTGCAAGTCAGCACTTTTCTGAACTTGAAGTCCCAGAGCCAGGATATGAATTCTGATTTTTAGTAAAGAGCTGTATAAAAAGGATGGCTGTGGTTTGGTTTAGTGATGGAAATGGTTTAACTGTATTTAGACCATGTCACTTCTTTCATCAAAGAGCCAGCCGCCTCCAGATACTGGGCAAAAGAGACCTACTTAGAGATTCTGGTTAGAAAGAAGCCGCAGAGAAGAATAGAAGGTGACTCTCTTCCCCACAGTCTTAGAACTGCATTTAATCTGATTTACAAACTGAATTTCACCTTCATGGTTTCCTTGGTTCATCAAGGTATGTGTGACCTAGAAGTCATAAAGTGTTTAGAAGCATGATGCCTTGAGTTTTGGAAACACAAGGCAATTGAAGCTGTTTTCTTTTCCAATGAGCGGCTTATGTGGGTGCTTTTTGGAGCCAGTCTGATACATCCTCTAGAATTGAAGGTTTTTCCAGCTGAAGAGGACCTTGGGCCACAGTTAGTTCCATTGCCTCATGGCAAGGATGAAAACATTGAGGGGCTCCGAGGCCAAAGAAGTGGGTCGGGGTCAAACAACTTTCTATCCTTGTCTGTCTCTCATTTTAAGGGCAGCCTCTACATTTGGCAGTGTAGTTCCTTGAAACCATTTCTGTAGAAGTGGAACAGGGCAGTTATTCATTTCAACAAATATTTATTGAATAGTCACCTGGGAACAGTATGGCACTCAGGGGCCTTGTCTGTAGGAAGTCTGTGATCTGTCTGGGGACATGAGAAAATCATGTATAGAAAAATTAGAATGATTCTAGATACTGTATAATAAAGAGCTGAATAGGTTCTAATCGGATGCCAAACTGTCAAACTGTCAGGAAGTACCTACTGTGTGCCAGACACCATGAGAAAGGGGAAAAAAAACTAGACCCTCAAAGAGTTCAGTCTAATGAGATGTAGAATATCAGTATAATAGGCTTTTAGCAAAGAGAGTAATGTGAGTGGAAGTGACAGGAGAGGCCTGGAGGAGACACATTTGAGCCTGGCTCTGAGGGCTACAAATCTGGACTGGGAGATTAAAGGCCCATGAAGTGGGAGATCAGCAGGAACTGGGATGAGGAGGGTCAAGGGCAATTCGGGGCTAGTTGAGGATTCTGGGCTGGAGCGGAAGCTTGTGCTGGGAATCTAGATGGCTGTGAGACGAGACGTCAGAGACTTTTAACGCCCCGGTGAGGGGAACTATGACTTTACCTATAACCTTGTGGTGTCCCTCTGTGTCCCAAGGCGCTGGGCTGCACAATAGAGCTTCCTGATGTCAGATGCAAAGAATTCCTGGATCAGTTGATTGGATTCTTTAGTTTTTATAATGGACCCGTTTCTCTGGCTTACAAGGTATGTAGACACGGATTAGCCGACCCCCTTCATCTGTAGGACCCCTTTTGAAAGGCAGATGTTATCAGAACACCCCAGAACTCCTGGGGGCTGCTCTGTGATCATGTTTATGGGATTGTCCTCTTTCTCCTGGAGCTGTTAGCACCCACTTCATCCCTTAATGCTCTGTCTGCAGTCCTTTTAAGGACTACAATTAAGTAGATCCTCCTCATCAGCTCGGCTTCTGGCTCCCCGTCCCGTGCACTGAAGGTGGCCGGCTGCTTCGGGGCTGTGGAAGGGAGCATCCTCCATGCCCTCCGCTGAGAGCCTCTGGCTCCCCGGCTCCTGCTAGTGCTAGCAGGAATGACCCAACCAGAGGACTTCTTTCTTCAGGCTTTCTTTCACCTACAGTCATTCCCGTTTTAGAGCCATCCTCAAGAAGAGCTGAACAGAGTGTGGGACAATTTCATCAACTATATCCTGAAAAACACCAGTGAGCTGCACAAAATATTCAATTCCCTTTGGAATTTGGACAAAACAAAGGTAACTTGACCTCTCTTCCTCGTCCATATGTATCACCTCTATAGGAATAAGTGCTTCTCCAGACTGTTTTGAAAATGGAATGTGTGTATACATGTATATGTATATGTCACTGCACATATATGTGTGTATATACACCCACACATACATGTAGTATTACAGAAATTACATCACATACTGTAGAGAAGCGGCCACCTCTGAAGCAGGATTCAAGTCTCTGGCAGCTCTAAGACTCTGCTTTCATAGGATTCTAGGTTTAGACCCTGGAAGGGACTTTAAAGGCCATTATGTCTTCTTTTTTTAATAATAATAGCTAGCATTTACATAGTGCTTTAAGGGAGGCAAAGCATTTTACAGATATCTCATTGGATTCTCACAACAGCCTTGAGTAGTAGGTGCAATTATTATCCCTATTATATAGATGAGGAAACTGAGGCAGACAAAAGTGATGTCATGGCCAAGGCTCACATAGCTAGTAAATATCTCAGACTGGCTTTGAGCGTGGCTCTTTCAGACTCCATACATTGCTTCCCCTGGCTGCCTGCTTTATACACAGGTTGTGATCTGCATCGGGGCATGAGTTCCCATGAGAGGTTTTCCCTTCCACAATACCATAGACCTTTAGTGTAAAGCTGTAAAGGCTTCTCTCTTCTCACATGTGTTCGAGGGTGACTTGCGTGGATCACATTTGTGTTTTCTAGTCCTGTTGCATTAGGGGTATTGGGTTTGGGGTCAGAAGGGTCCCTTCCTCTGCCAGCATCTTCTACTTTTACTACTGAGAGCGAGAAGGCAAGATTTCAGGGTGAGGAGAGAGGCTGCACAGCCCCTGTTTTTGATTAGGAGATCTCTCTGCCATGGCAGTGGGAGAGATGGGGGCTGGGCAGACAGCTGGCCCGGGCTCCCACGCTTGCTGCTTCTCGGCCTTTTTGATGATGGTGAACATTATGTCCTTTGGAAAGGCATCCAGGAAAAATAAAGGGGTTTATATTCCATTGAAAACTAAAGTTCCTGACAATCACCAGAGGAAAGGATTGAGTTCTGTGTGGCTGCTCCTTCTGTTATTGACTTCCTTGCTTCTACCGGTTGAGATGCCCACCCTGACTGTCAACACTTAGAGCCCATACGCAGGTGATGGACAAATGCTTCCTGATTGGTTGGCTGCCTTCAGTCAGTTTCCAGTCCTGAGCACCCACCGAGCAAATCCACCTGCTCTTTTTTTTCCTTTTTTTTTTTTTCAACAAACTATCCCCATGGGCTTAAGAGATGCTCCGGTCCCTGGCTGGGGAAAAAAGGAACCCTATTGGGACCAAACCCAAAGTTTTGGTTTCATTTACATAGCACTAACAAATTAATGACATTTCCAGGACACTGTTCCTGAAAAGGAAGGTGGCCGGCACGGCAGCCTGTTGGCTGTCACAGGAGGTTTCTGATGGGCTTTGCATCCTCTCCTGAGGAGGAGGTGGTTCTGTTTCTTCAGGGTGTGTCAGAGGGTGGGCAGGTAGGGGCCTGTGTGGCTGCACTGTCATGAGGGGGTAGAAAACTTAGGCAAAGCAGATTGTGAGTGAGTGGGGCTGGAGGGAGAAAGGTGGTAGAGTGGGGTAGGAGGCCGTGGGCCTTTTTTAGCACCAGTGCTAGCAGCAGAAGCCACTTCCTCCCACTCCTGCTGAAGGGAAGCAGAGACGAGAGGCCCCCCCAGATGCCCTCATTTCCTCTGGACTAGGACAGCTTGGAGGGCCATGTCATCTCATTCCTTCTAGCTCCCAGGTCTCTTCATTGCTTTTTCATGACCTCAGCACTTTTAGGCCAGGCTGGGCATTGGCTCAGATCTCACCATGGAGCATACTCAGCTTTTTAAGTTAGACTGAGGTCTTATCTGTCTTCCCCAAAGCCTCCTTCCCTCCTTCACCTGGACCTTGTTAAGGTGCTGTCTCTTAATTTTTTTTTCCCCAGGTGGAGCCCCTCCTCTTACTAAAAGCAGCTCTCATCCTGCAAACCTGCCAGCGATTTCCTCACATTCTGGCTGGCTGCATCCTCTACCAGGGACTGTGAGTAACTTAGTACCCCATCTGGTTTATTGCAGTGGTCATGCTTCAGAGCTTGGCCTGGCACTGACTGCATGGCTCCCTCCTGGTGTGCTCTTGTGGGGGTGAGCCAAGTCTCTGCTATTCTGGGTGCTGGCATGTGTCACAGTCAGAGGATATCCTAAGTTTGATTTTAGGGCTATGTGTGTCCTATTCAGTAAAGCCAGAGTGGGGGTATGGGTAGGGAGGGCTGGAAATTTTCACTGGTCAATTGAGAGAGGTGAATTTATTTTTTAATGATAATTTTTTTCTACCTGTAAATCTCTGTTGCAAACATATAGCATCAAGCACAAGAAATTTCTTCATTGTCCATGTCAAGTAAATGTCTTATCCTGTCTTCTTGAATCCTTCATCTCTCTCTCTGGAGGCAAGCAGCATGTTTCATCATCAGTCCTCTGAAATTGTTGGGGATCCTTACACTGATTAGAGTTCCTAATTCATGGGGTAGCTAGGTGGGTAGAGTACCATCCCTGAAATCAGGAGGGCTTTCCTTTCAAGTTCTTTCAAAGTTGTTTGTCTTTATCATATTGTTGTCATTGTATAGATTGTTCTTCTCATTCTGAGTTCACTCTACGTCAATTCATATAAATCTTCGCAAATTTCTTTGAAACCATTCTCATGTTATTTCTTACAGCATAACAGTATTCTGTCATATTTACATATCATAGCTTGTTCAACTCTTCCCCAATTTTTAGGCATCCCACAGACTCCTATTCTTGAAATCTCAAAAAGATACAAACTGTTTTGTATATTCTTGATTGGTTTTTTTGTTTTTGTTTAGTCCTTTATTTTTGCTTGTGCATGTTTATATTTGTGGGCTTTTCTAAACTCTTGTGTTTCTATTCAGTTCTGGTCTTTTTATCAGGAATGCTTGAAAGTCTGCTTTTATTAAAGGTCCTCTTTTTCTCCTTGTAGCATTAGACTGTTTTGTTGGGTAAATTATTTTTGGTTGTAACCTTTACTTCCTGGAATAGCATATTTAACACTCTTTGCTCTTTTATAATGCTAATGACCAAGTCATATATAATTCTGATTGACTTATTAGTCCTAGACTTTCTTTCTGGTTGTTTGAAATATTTTTTCTTTGACCTGAAAATTTGGGCTATAATGTTCCTGAGTTTTCATTTTGGAGTTCCTTCCAGAAGGTGACCAGAGGAATTCTGGTTGCTAGTGTAAGGGATTTTTTTGGTACCTTTTGTGCCATGCTGTTAATTCCCATTCCAACTCTTTCTTCCATGACTCTTATTTTCAATTTTTTTCCTCTAGTGCTCTCATTTCATTGAGTGAAATGTTTTTTAAAAATGCTTGCTTCATGTTTTCTAGGAATTATAGTTGAATTTGTGCCCAAGCTGTGTTTTTCCTTTGAAGCTTTACTTTTGGCATTTTGTAATTATTCTTTCTTCTGTGTTTGTATCTTCAGCATCCCTATCACCACAGTAGTTTTTAATGTTGGGATTCTCTTTTTTGTTGTCTTAGTCTTCTAATTTCTTCCTGTTTTTAGACTTGTTGTTAGGACAGGGATTTGTCATGCTTGTGGAAGAAAGGTCTAGGCTGGTTTTATTGCTTTCTTGTGAGTGTTCAGTGTTACTTTTTAGGCTTCTGATCATATGATATCTTTGGTCCATTCTAATTTTCAGGGAGTTTGTTGCTAGTGTAAGGTTTTTTTTGGTACCTTTTGTGCCATGCTGTTAATTCCCATTCCAGTTTTTTCTTCCATGACTCTTATTTTCCATTTTTTTCCTCTAGTGCTCTCATTTCATTGAGTAAAATGTTTTTTTTAAAATGCTTGCTTCATGTTTTCTAGGAATTGTAGTTGAATTTGTGCCCAAGCTGTGTTTTTTCCTTTGAAGCTTTACTTTTGGCATTTTGTAATTATTCTTTCTTCTGTGTTTGTATCTTCAGCATCCCTGTCACCACAGTAGCTTTTAATGTTGGGATTCTCTTTTTTGTTGTCTTATTCTTCCAAGCTCTTCCTGTTTTTAGACTTGTTGTTAAGACAGGGATTTGTCATGCTTGTGGAAGAAAGGTCTAGGCTGGTTTTATCGCTTTCTTGTGAATGTTCAGTGTTACTTTTCAGGATGTTAGGGGCAGCTCAATCTGGAGACGTACAAGCTTTCAGTGCTTTCAGCATAGTTTTTTGATCTGGGACAACATCTGATTACTGCCTCCTTGGTCTGACTATAAGGATCTGGGTCTCAGGAGACTGTTACTGGATTCAGCTTTTATCTGCCAGCTGGGAAGTACTACTGGTCAGAATAATAGGCTTTCCATGGGCCTGGAATTCTTGCTCTGGGTATTCCTCTGCAAACTTCAGGTTTGACTAAAGCTCCGCTCCTAGAATCAAAGACAAGTCACTGTTGTGTGCCTCTGAATTTGTCTTATACAGCCTTAGGCTTGCTGCCATCCCTTAGCTGGAACACCCACTTTGGACTCAGGTCTTCTCCTCAGCCTCTTCTGGATTTATCTGGAATTGGTCAACAAAGCTGCCAATTGGCACCCTGCCAAATGACACTCTTCATGGGGTACCTGGCCTGGGTATGGGATCTCGTGCTTAGACTCCTCTGCTTGGCAGGCTCCTGGCTGGACCACTAGCCTACTATCTACAGACCTTATCTGGGTTGGAAAAATGACTCACCTTCATTTTGTCTTGGATTCTTCCATCTGGATTCTGTCTGGTACATTTTCTGGATCTCTTCGGAAGAGTTTTAACAGGGAGGAAACCTATGGAACTATTTCCTATGGCTCCGCTATTTTGGTTCCTAAGATAGATGAGTTTAAAAGGCCATTTTGTTATCAGGTGCGACTTAGCCTTAACTCCAAAGGTCCATTTCAGAACGTCTTCTGTGTTCTGGGACTACGAAGCCTCTGTCCTCTCAAGGAACATACATGTATAACATGTGCACAGAGAAATCCAAGGTCATTTGAAAGAAAGAAAGAGCACAGGTGGGAGGAGGGGTAATCATAAAGGCTTCCTGTGAAAGCCATACCTGGTATCACACCTGAGTTCTGAAGGGAATGAAGGCCCGGAAGGAGTGGAGCGGAGAAGGAAGGGTGCATTCTAGTTTCAGGGACAGCACAGTCAGGGAGAAGCCAGGTTTGGGGACCTGATGCTAGGAAAGTTTCACTGGACGAGGGAAGTGCTAAGCCTGGATGGGAAGGCTGCAGCTCAGATGTCAGATTGAAGAGTCCTCTATGATCCGATTACTGCTTAGGCTGATTATTGTGATAAGGTTTTGAATGAGATTATTAACTGTGTGAATAGAAAGGAAGCTGAGGGGTGATGGGGTAGAATTGGCCACATTTGGCTACTGATTAAATAAAAGCGGAAATAGGGTTAGGGAGACAGAAGGGAGAAGAAAGACTCCAAGGTTACAAAGATGGGTGGCTACAAGGATGGTGGTTCCCGTGATAGAAACCGGAAATATCAGGAAGTTTGGGCACGGGCGGGGTGGGTGTGGATGGAGAAGATAATGAGGTCAGGGTTGGACATATTGAATCTGAGGTGCTAATGGGTTCCATGGGGAGAGGGGGTGATGTGGGGCTGAAATTCCAGAGAGAGGAGAGATCAGGGCCGGAGGGGTTGGACTGCTTGGTTCATTTTGTCTGCACAGAAAATCCATTGCAATGCCTGGAGAGAAGACCCAGAGCAGAGCCTTGGGGAAAGCTTATACTCTGTGGCATGGGATGGATGAGAAGGAGAAACCAGGTGGGAGGAGAACTAGGTCAGAAGCCAGAGGGCCGACAGAATCAGAACTGCAGGAGTCAAGTAGAATGAAGAAAAATGGATTTAGTAATTAACAAATTATTGCTAACCTTGGAGGGAGTCCTTTCCATTGGGTGTTGGCTTAGAAGCCAAGTTGCAACAGGTTGAAGAATATTGAATGAGGAAAGGAAAATAATTAGTATAGACAATATTTTTCATGCATTTGTCTGTGAAAGGGGAAAAGATACAGGATGCTAGCTTGGACGGATGACAGGGACATGTACTTAAAGGATCAGGGATGCCTAGATGTGCTTGTGGGCAGCAGGAACCCAGCCCATTGAAATGGAGAGAAGAGGAAGGAAAAGGGGAAGGACTGAAGAGCAGTCTTTGTAGAACGTTTTCAGTCAGCAAGCATCGATGGAAAGGCATGGAATCAAAGACATAAGAAGTCATGGCCTGGGCAGGACAGGAAGTTCCCTCTCCTCTTCAGAGGTCTGAAATAAAGGCGCTGAAAATGGGGAATGGTAGGTGTGGAAAGATTTTGAATTGTAGAATTGGGGGGAAAAAGGGACCATGCAATGAATGGGTGGCTCCAATTTTTGCCATAAGTAGGATGTGAGACCCTCGCCTCAGAATAGGGAAGAGGATGGCAAGAAAATCTGAAGAGAGCAGAGAATGGAATGGTTATTGCAGGTAGCGTGACAGACGGAAGAAATAAGGGGATGGTTGTTTCCCCAGGGGGGTCAGGCACAAATCAGAGCGGGACACAGTCGTCAGAGTTGTGCGAGTTTCCCTAGTCTCAGCACATTGACTTACTTCATGAGCTCAAGATGAGGCAAATCTGAGTGGGCAGCAATTCATGTGAAGGATCTGGGGGTTTTAGTGGACAGACAGCTCCTGGGCAGCCAAGGGAAGCTAAGGCTCTTTTAGGCCACGTGAAGCAAGGCCAGGTCCAGACTGAGAACACAACAGGCCTGCTCTAGTCCTTGGTCCAGCACATCTGTTCAGTACCGAGCAGCTCATTTTAGGAAAAACACTGACAAGCTGACCAGTGTCCAGAAGGTGACCAGAATAGGGAAGAGATGAGTGCTCACAGGATCACATCAAGGAACTAGCTGTTTATCCTCCAGAAAAGAAAATCTGTGATAAGTATGATTGTTGTCTTCAAGTATTTGACATGGAACTACCCTGTACAGAAGGGAGGAGCCTTGTTCTGCTTGGACTGAAAAGTCAGCCTGAGGCTCCATGAAGAGAGAACCTTCCTAGCAACTTGAACTTTCTCAAGGAGTTAATTCCTAGGATGGGAGATCATGATAAAGGCTAAAAGGAAATTGAGTATGGGGGAAAGTAGGAAGCTTCAAAGGATAGGAAATTGTGGTCCAAAAGTTCCAAGATTATTAGTCTTAGAGAATGTATATTTCTGAGAGATTCTGTGTTGCTGTCAGTGTGAGTCCAGAATGAGATGGAGAAAGAAAATAATTGAATTTTTCAAGGTTGAGAAACTGAGGTGTCAAGCTGTTAATGAGATGAGAAGGGGTAGGGTGGGAAATCTTTTAGAAAAAGGCAAGAAAACTACCTAGAGGCTGATAATTGAGAGTTAAAAGAATAAGGAGAAGCTTCCCAAAAGGGATTCAGACCCTGCCAGAGATCACTGAGTGATTGGGGAGGGGCAGGGAGAGAATGCTGGGGAAATGGCAAATGGATGGAGAAGAAATGGAAGCAGGGTCAGATTCTTGGACTCAGAGATCACTGCAGATGGTGACTGCAGCCACGAGAATAAAAGAAATCCTTGGAAGGAAAGCCATGGCAAACCTGCACAGCATACTAAAAAGCAGAGATATCGCCTCTCTACAAAGGTCCGTGTGGTCCAAGTCCAGTCCAAGTGTAGGGCTGTGGGAGTCAGACTTTCGGGCAAGCTGAATGCTGCCAGATCGATGCTTTCAAACTGGTGCTAGAGAGGATTTTTGAGAGTCCTTTGGAAAGCAAAGAGGCCCCACCAGTCACTGCTTAAAGAGATGAATTCGGGCCCTTCACTGGAAGGTCACATGCTGAAGCTGAAGTTCCAATACTTTGACTGCACAGTGAGAAGGCAGCACTCATTGGAAAAGACCCCGAAGGCAGAGGAGACGGGGATGGCTGAGGATGAGCTGGAGAAATAGTGGCATGGAAGCAACCAACTGAGCTTGGGACAGACTTCAGGGTCACAGAGTAGGTCGTGCCTAACTTGTGGCCAGCACCACACAAACAGGCTAGTGGCAGCTGAAAATAAGGAGACGGGGCTGCTGGTAATTCAACAGTGCCATTTGTTAAGAGAAATCGTGCTGCTTCTGTATCTTAAAACCACATGTTACTATGAAAAGCATTGTTCCGTGACCAACTCTGGTTTCTGTTTTCTGTGGTCTCAGTCTTGTGTAAAGTTCACAGATGCCCCAGTAATTGTGCCAGGACCTTATGTTTTCTCATGATTTCAAGCTTAAATGCACCTTTGATTAATCTTAGGAGGAGAAGAACAACCCAGTTACCGAAGTCTCTTGCTTCTGGGAGTTCTCTACATTTAACTGAACAACAAATTGTAGGAAGGTTTGTAGGTAATGATGAAAAAATTCCCATAAAGCAGAATGGAATAGCCTAGTGGATGGCAGTGGAATTGGGGAAGCTTAAGGATGATTTGTAGAATTATAGGATGATTTTTAGTTTGGAAGGAGGTAGTAGGAGGTTCCTTTTTTGTGTCAAGCAGTGAGCCTGGGGACGTGGGAAGGAGGAGGTTCTCCAGCTAAGTTGGGTTACTCTGATTATGTCCCTTTGGCCTTCTTCTTCCCCATAGTTGGAGCATGGATTTTGGAGAGCGAGACAGGGCTGTGCCTCAAGCCTTCTGATTTCTAAGTACTTAAATAGGTGGAGAGTTCTGGTGTACATTCTCACCACTGTCTGGGTTGGGAGGGATTGTGAGTGACCCTTGTATATGCTGTTGAATTCATCATAGCCCACGGACCCACTCTTTCTTGTCTCTGTTGTTGCACCTCCTAGGATTGTTAGTACCCAGTTGCCACCTTCCCTCACTGCCAAGGTCCTCCTCCATGGAGCGTCATCTCCTAACAAGGTACAGTAAGGCGTGGTGTTCTTGGGCCTTCTCTTTTCAGCTTGAACTGGCGATTGCCATTTGCTGTATCATATATGCTCTGTCATTTGCTAAATAATGTATTTACCCACAGGCCATAGTTGGATAATCAGCTTCATTCGCTTGAGTTGGAGGGGGTCCTAATGGTTTTTCCTTGTGATGTTTCACACAGTGCAAGCACCCACTCCTGCCCCATTACTCAATCTGCCTTGAATTTCTCAGGCATAAAGTCACTAGAACAGCTGAAAGGCAGTATTACACACATTTCTGTAGGACTGGAAAATTTATAAATGTGCCAAGCAGCTGGCACCCTCATTTTAGAGACATCAGAGGCTCCAAGGACCAGCGACCTAACTGGCAAGGGCTGGAATTTGAGCCGAAGTTTATTGACTTGCGAGTTGAGCGATTTTTCCACGTCCCCAGACTGTCTGTGTGGCAGCCCTGGTCGGTTAGTTCTTTCCATCATGATTTCCCGTGAGCATGTATTTCTTTTTTTTTCTTTTTTATTTATTTCTTTTTCTTCTATAGCTTTTTATTTACAAGATATATGCATGGGTGATTTTTCAGCATTGAGAATTGCAAAACCTTTTGTTCCAATTTTTCCCCTCCTTCTTCCTACCCCCTCCCCCAGATGGCAGGTTGACCAATACATATGAAACATGTTAAAGTATAAGTTAAATACAATATATATATATATATATATATACATATATATATATATGTACATGTCCATACAGTTATTTTGCTGTACAAGAAGAGTTGGACTTTGAAATAGTGTACAATTAGCCTGTGAAGGAAATCAAAAATGCAGGCAGGCAAAAATAGAGGGATTGGGTATTCTATGTAGTGGTTTTTAGTCATCTCCCAGAGTTCTTTCACTGGGTGAAGCTGGCTCAATTCATTACTGGTGAGCATGTATTTCTATGGAAGGAAGAGTGGATCTTTGAGCTAAAGGCCTGTGCACATTGGAATAAGACCTGGGACACTTGCAGCTGTTTTGGGTGTTTGGATTGTTTGAGGTAGAACAGGGTAAAAAGAGCTTGAGGCATGTGCTGGAAACAGGAGTTTAGTTTACCTGTATTTCTTTTTCCTCTTGTGTTAACTGGCATCATGAAAACCAGCATGTCGGGGGCAACATGCTGTCTGATGGCCCGAGTCAGAATAACTTCCCTGTCCAGTGATTGCAGCGTGGCTGAGCCAGTCTTGGGCTGAGGGTGGAGTGGAACACTATTGTACCATAGGAACTGAGAAATAGGGAGAGATCCGGGAACCCAGAGGGCCCCGGGGGAGGTGATGCTGAGAGTAGGAAGCAAGATCCGAGTCTGTACGACCACCGTGTCTGTGACTGGTGAGAAATAGCACAGTATGAAACATGCACCCACACACGCGCGCACACACACACACACACACACACACACACACACACACACACACACACACACACATGCTTAGGTACCTTGTTGGAGTTAAAATACACTGAGATAAATTGTGGGGTTTGTAAAAAAGAATCCCCATGTGGGGCAGACTTGCTCTTTACAAACGGGAGTGTGAGGCAGGATGGCTGAGCGCCGGCCTCCCATCAGGACACCTGAGCCCCCGCGCTGCCGCATGGCTTGGTCAGGGCCCCATGAACTTCAGCTTTCCTCCCTGGGCAGTGACAGCACCAGGCGGAATGATTTCTGACGTACTCCGAGTTTTTGTGTCCCAGGAAAGGATATTACGTGGCCTGTCACTAGAGAGAGCTGATGTTCAGCTAGATTATTGGTTGCTCAGATGAGGAGGCCTGGACTTCCATGAGTCCTTCATTGCTATAAGGTTTCCCTGTGCCAGGCCTGCACTTTGTCCCAAAGTAGAATTTCTAGGTGATAGTTTTTCATGGCGCAACAGAGAATGTGGAGTTCTGATCGCAGTCTGGAGAGTCTGGGAATCCAAGGCCCAGCTCTTTTGGGGCTGGACTTGTCAGAGAAGGCCTGCTCCCCGGCCTGCGGCGGGCCCTGCTCCCCGGCCTGCGGCGGGCGCTGCTCCCCGGCCTGCGGCGGGCGCTGCTCCCCGGCCTGCGGCGGCCCTGCTCCCCGCCTGCGGCGGGCCCTGCTCCCCGGCCTGCGGCGGGCCCTGCTCCCCGGCCTGCGGCGGCCCTGCTCCCCGGCCTGCGGCGGGCGCTGCTCCCCGGCCTGCGCGGGCGCTGCTCCCCGCCTGCGGCGGGGCCTGCTCCCCGGCCTGCGGCGGGCCCTGCTCCCCGGCCTGCGGCGGGCCCTGCTCCCCGCCTGCGGCGGGCCCTGCTCCCCGGCCTGCGGCGGGCCCTGCTCCCCGGCCTGCGGCGGGCCCTGCTCCCCGGCCTGCGGCGGGCCCTGCTCCCCGGCCTGCGGCGGCTGTCCTTGCCCAGAGCCTGCCCTGCTTCTGGCTGAACAGCTTGGGGAAGCTTCTGTCCCATCTGCTCTGCTCTTGGTTCCGACAAGGGACGGCCTCTCTGTGCACAGTGGAACTTTGTGAGCAGATGGCACGGTGAGTTCCTGATGGGTAGGTCAGGCCCCGGCGTAGAGAGAAAGCAGAGCCAGCCGGTCTGTGTTTCTTTTCAGAGTCTGCCTACAGGAGGGGACGCCCTTCAGGACGGCGGTAAGTGCTGTGATCCATTAGGGCTTCTTGATCGTGGCAGGCCCTTCCGCTGCCCCCCCAGGGGCGTGTTTGGCTTTAAAGGCTCAGCCACGTACATGACACTTTTCTGCTGTCCCATATGCCTCCTTCATCTGGTCACAAGGTGATAGAAACAGACGAAGGAAGACCTCCTCAAGAAAATCCTGATTTCTAAGCTCAGTTTTCAAGCCAGGACATTTAAATCCATGTTTCTGATCCTCCTCAACTGATTATGACCAGTGCCCAGACAGCTTCCAGGGGCCCCTGTATCTGTGCTTGAGGCCAGCGGCGGGGCCTGCTGCTGTTAGGGGGCTGTTTATTAGCCATTTTAGGGACTGGAAGGGGTACAGCCTCTCCATCCTGCCCCAGCCGGGGCTTCCTCTCTTTCAGTGAAGGGAGGCCCCCATCTGCCATAACCCACCTCTGCCTCCTCCCCACGATGCCGCTGGCTGCTCCCTGTCACTCTGCTCTTTGGCCGCTCAGACATTGCTGGGCACAGTGTCCTGTGACTGTTGTCCTGTACTGTACGGCCCGGGCTGGGAGCTCATTCCAGGGGTCTGTGCGGATAGAACATAGGCCCTCCCCAAACGGAAGCGGTCACTCCTTATTTACTTTGCAGTCCCAGGATCTGCGCTGCCGGCAGATGTCCAGATCACCCCGGTGTTCCTAACAGAAGAGGAAGCTGTCGGCCTTCGTGACTTCCCGGTGGAATGGATGACAAGGTGGGAACAGTCCAGACTCACGCTATCAGCCCTGTGTGGGCAGCCTGGGCTCCCAGGGGAGGCAGGGGCTGGGTTCCGTAGCCACACGTGCAGCCCTGAACCTCTGGGCCCTTCCGTTTGTTTCTGGTAATGCAGACGGAGGCCGTCCTGTGTTCACTGTGACAAAGTCACAAAAACGCACATCTGCACAGTGGTTTTAAGGTCGGCCTTGTGTTGTTCCTCTCACTGGTCCTGTGAGTCTATGGATTGAGGCTTTAGCTTTGAAATCCCCTTGTATTGCTTTCATTTTTTTTTTTTTAATAAGTCTTTGTTATCAGAGTCCATTCATGTAGATTCCCACAGTGGGGCCTTTCACCCCCATGGGTCCAGTGTCCTGGCTCCTCTTTATTCCCGTCACCTGTGGGCGCTGCTGCCTTTGCATTAGTGATTTAGGGCACTGAGTCAGCTTTCTTCCCTAGCAGCCTGCTCTCTGAACTGGCAGGTATCTGGTAACTTCCCTGACGTGTCTTCCTGCCAGGTCTCCCACGTCTCTGGCCAAAGGCAGAGAGAAATCGCAGCCACCTGCTCCAAGATGCCGGAGCTCTTCGGGGTCTGGAGAAATCGGCCGCCTGAACGAGGATTACCTGGCCGTGGAAGCCGCAGCCGCCCTCGGGAGGGACGCGGTTTGTCCAAATGGCTCCCTAGAAGCATGTGAGGGGACCGGACATCCGCGTGGCCATCCCTCAGAGAGCGTCAGACCACCAAGCCTTGCCAAGAGCCAGGGGCCCAGCCCGGGCCCAGCCAAGGAGCCCACTCTGCTCCCAAGCCTGGAGGAGTCCTCCCCCTCCCCCTCTGTACTCTCCATTCCTGGAGATAAGGAAACGGAGACGTCCTCCGTGCATTTTGTCTTCCCAAGTGTTTGTGCCTCTGATGGTGAAAATCCAGGCCAGGAGAACACTGGCAGTCCGGACTCGGCCCCTACAGAACCCTGGTCCCTCACAGGAGCCCCCGGGACGTTCCCGTGCTGCCCCGCTGAGGGGCTCCCACAGCCCCCTGTACCAGGACTCGGGGAGGACCTTGCAGGGAGTGGCCGCCCGCTCTACGTGCCTGGAAGGGGCCCTGCCCCCGATGGGCCGGGCTGCCCGCCATCATCTCCCAGAGCCCGGAACGGACAGCAGCGAGCTGAAGCCCAGGGCTCGGGTCACTCCGTGGGTGGGGGCGGCCCTCAGGAGTCAGACCCTTCTGGCTCCCTGGGGCCCCAGGATAGCTCAGGCTTCCCTTGGAGGGGCTCTGAGTCTGCACTAGTGAAGATGCATCTGTACACCCACAGTGTGAAAGGGCTGGTCCTCTCCCTGCTGGCTGAAGAGTCGCTCCTGGAGGATGGGGCCGTCATCGAGGACGTGGTAAGTGGGGGGAAGGAGAGAGCATTCACCATGCCAGGCCCCATCTTAGCAAATGACAGATCTCACCGGATTCTCATAGCAACATGGCAGGGGGGCCCTCTCATTATCCCTGTCTTACAGACAAGGAAACTGAGGCAGATCAGGACCACACAGCTGTTAAATGTCTGAGGCTGGATTCAAACTCGGGTCTTTTAACTCTGCACCAATCAGCTGCCCCCATGGTCCCCGGAGCTTCTATTCGGGGGTTGGAATTGGGGGAATTTGTGTCAGGCAGGGGCCATGCTCTCTTGCCATTGAGCTCAATGGCTGGGCCCCTGGCTCTTGGCAAGGTATTACATGATTGAAGACGTGACCTGCCCAGCCTCTCTACGGCCAGAAGTGGCCGTGCTGGGATCCAGCTCTGCTCTGGACCACCACCCGCCCAGTAGTGGGCACCTCCTCGCCTCTGTGCTCTTGGCCTGAGGATGCGCGCATCTCCCTGGGGGGTGAGGGCCGTGCCCATGGCTGCAGGAGGAAGCAGCCCAGCACAGGTGGCAGCTCCTCCATCGCTGGTTTGTCATGTGGGCGGCGCCAGCAGCGCCAGGGCAGTCACCCTCTCTCCCACCGCCCCAGCCCTGGGCCTTAACCCTGCGGCCTCTGACCTTGTAGGTTGTGGCCGAAGCAGTGCAGGTCTGCCTTGGGTCAGCCTGGCCAGGCCAGTTGCTGCCTTTCCTCAGAAAGACTTGCCCGGCTCAGACGATCCACTGACCAATGGGCTCCCACATCCTCGAGGCCTCTGGGGTGGGGGGCTGTGTGGAAGATGTCAGTTGCCATGGCAACAGCCTCCTTTAACTGGCAGAGAGTGTGATGGCATCAAGGAACTGCAAGTGGAGACGGCTGCAGGCTGAGCGGTATCTTGGGGCCTGCTTGTTTTTGTTCCTAAATCTATATTATTCTAAGCTTTGCTCATTAGCATGCAAAGCCTGTGACCCTCTGGAAACGGGCAAGTCACCTTGCTGCATAAATGGGGGGGAGGCTGCAGGGGCCCTTCTCTGCACAAATCCCGTAGGAGGGAGACGCCAGATTCATAAGCGTCTTCCCTCGCGATGCTCTGCTCGCCTCCGGGCACAAGCTCACACAGATGAGCTCGCTCATTTCTGCTCGTTCCCTCTTCCCGGGGAGGAGTGCCCCTTGGAGTCCTGCCTCTGGTTCTGTGCATCTGACTGAAGAGTATTGGGCTTTTGGGCTTGGGTGCCATGCTTGGGAAGAGTAGAAGAGTCTCTTAGGGCCCCAAGAGTGATCAGAATGCAGACCATCTACCCACAAAACACGGACAAGGCCAGCAGTCCCCTCCTGGCGAGGGATAACGGCTTGATGGAGCCGTGACACGAGAATGTTCCGAATTAAATCCCCGAGGGGGCTGTCAGTATCAGTGGAAGGTAGAGAAAGAAACATAATTCTGTTGGGGACTTGAATCTTTAAGATTTATCTGAGTCTTGTCATGACAACCGGGGCCATGACTGCAAAAAAAAAAAAAAAAAAAAAAAAAAAAACAAATTAGGCCCAGCACGTAAAGGGACACCCCATTTTTTCTTAACGGTGTTGGATGTTCCTTGAAATGTGGGAATTTGGTGACTTGGGCTGGTCACCATGGTTTAGTCACGAGCTAGTCATGGGCTAGGTTGCCGTGGGCTTAGTGTCTGTAGGCTACCATGGACTAGTGCCGGGAATGGTGGCCAAGTGCCATCCTGATCACCCTGCTGGCGGTCACAGCCCACGAGCTCAGCAGACCGAACCTCTAAGGGAAGGAGGGTCCTTTGGTGCCTCCTGGTTTGGGGACCCACATCTAGAGTATTCCCACTAATCCCCCGCAGACTGCTGGGTAGGAGCCCCAGTTCTTAGAGAGGATGTAAGAGATGAGACCATCAGTCCCACCTGGAGTTTCCTACGACTATTTTGCCTGCCACCCGGAGCTCTGTTCACAGTTGGCTGTCCAGGCTGTGAGTGTGAAAATCTCACAACAAACATGGGTGAGAGAGAGCAAGGTGGCCAGGGTGGGGTTCAGGTGGAGCGGGCCAGCACCAGGGGGCAGCATAGAGCTGCCGAAAGTCCCCGCAGCCCCATCCCTGAGCTCCTGGAGGTGGCCGGTCCCCGGCCTGTCCACGGCCAGAAGGGTTTGAGGAAACGGAGCCTTTCATGCTTTGGGGAAAGAACAGCGGACTTGGAATCAGAGCCTTGGGCTCCGATGGGACCCTTCTGTTTGTTCAGAAACCCTTGGGAGAACTTGTCGGCACTCTGGGAGCCTGAGACCAGAGTCCTCCTGGTCAGTGGTACGAGCCACTGGTGCAGTGACGTCACTGTCTCTGCACCGTATAGGACAAAGAAATCTTGCCGGGGATCAGCATTTCTGGGGTTAAAGGGCTCCTCCAGCATTTTCTAACTGGGCCCTGGGCAAGTCACCGAATCTCTTTGAACCTCAGTTTCTCCAGCTGTAAAAAGGGGATAAAAATACTTCCTTTAACTCCCTGTCGGCAGTGTGATGCCCATCCATGTAGAAATTGTCTCTTGGCAATTTTTGGTGGAGAGGAGATTCAGTCGCCATGGGCCGAGTAGTTCATAAGCTCCCAGGAAGGCATTTACTGTGGGGTTAGCTTTTAATAGCAAGAACATGTCTCAAAATTGATTCAAATGGAAGACTGTTTATCGGCATCTCTTGCTGGTGTTTAGGGCTGCAGACAGACACTGTCCTCTTAGGAGAAGGCTGTGTCCTTTAATTAACCAGAGTTTATAGAGGGAGTGGATTTAGTATTTGATGCACAAAATAAGACCGTCTTATAGCAAATCCTAAGCTGTTGATCTCCATGATAGATGTTCTCACAAGCAAAAAACGGTCATCCCAAGACACTCAAAAAAATCAGATTTCAGAATCTTCACATCCAACTTCCATAACCATCCCGCCCGAGTCGTTGCACACTGTTTCATTCTCTCACACAGCTGTTGGAAAAACTGTCAGCTGAACAATCAAGCTGTATAAGCTCTGCGTGCCCATTAAAGACGCATATATCGTGCCGTTAATTCTCATCTCACTGACTCCATGGGAAGTGACTGGCTCGGCTGCCACACCGGCCGTGCTACTGTGCCCGGCCTTCACTGGGGCTCCTTCGCTGGAGGAGCCTCTTAGAGCATCTGTTTGCAGATAGAGCCGAACTGCTGTCATCCTGCACCCATCTATCTTGCTTGCTGTCAAGCATTCGGGCCTAGTGTTTATTCCCAGACTCCTGAACCGACTTGTTCTAAGCCCACATTAGAATTCCTGCATTGTCAAAGAGCTATTAAGAGGCTCCTTATGTAAACATCTGTAGGTAGTAATTGGCTCAGAAGGGGGGCTTTCAAGCTCACTCTACCTCCGAAAAGCCTTTTTGGAGTTATGGCTTAGCTCCCCCCAAGAGATTCAGTGCAGGCTGGGAACCCCGGCACTACTGCATTAAAACAAAACGTGTAAGCTTGACCAGCCTTTCCAAGCGATTCTTTCCATCTTTCTCAGTATCACAGCAGCCTGGCTTCACTGAATGGGCTCGAGGTTCACCTGAAGGAGACCCTGCCCGAGGAGGAGTCCCCCGCAGTCCGCGCTCCCTACAGCTTTTTGCACTACGACAGCGTTCAGAACGTGCTCACTGGTAAGGCGCGTCGTCGGGCTCCCGGGGCCAGTTAGCGATCATGCTTCCTACAGAAGTCTCACATGGGGCCTAGCCCCCACTGAGTGGGGAACGCATCCTGGCTGCTCTCGGGGGGCTCGCCTTCCCAACACCAAGGGTCACAGATAGGAATGCTTCTGTGCCGGGGGAATGGTGCTCCATTGCCGAGTGATGCTTGAAAGGTTGATCTCTCTTTTTTGGCATTGTGGGAAGTAGGTGGGCCTGAAGAGAGGCTGGGTCTCACCTGGGAGCTGGCAGGCGGCTTGCATTGTTCATCTCTCTCCAAAGAGAAGCTTCTGTGCCCTAGTCTCAACCAGGAGTGGGGGAGGGTGGGGGGAAAGGGTGCGGTTTGATGTTTACAGATTCTCTTTCAACCCTCAACAGCCAACCTGCCCCCAGCCCCCACCTCCCAGGACCGACACCTTCTCCGGGCCGTCCGGCTGATTCACTCGGACTTCAGCCAGCTGCCGACTTTGTATGAGATGACCGTCAGGTAAGAGTTCTGCCAAGACTTCCCCAGGGAAAGCTACTGCTTCATTCCATCCCCTGAAGCTTTAGGGGCTCTCGTCCTAAGGACGCCTTTCTTGTCCCTTCCCCCAGTCTGGTCCTCCTGAGCTCTTAGCGCCTTTCAAAGGCCATGGAGATCTCACTGTGAAAGTTGCAGATCTTTGATGTGTTCTGTTCTTCCAGGAGAACGTGAGCTCCCGGGGAGCAGGACTAGCTTGTGCTCGGCTGTTCAGTCATGTCTGACTCCCTATGACCCCACTTGGGGTTTTCTTGGCCCCCATGTTCTCTCCAGCTCATTTTACAGAGGAGGAACCTGAGCCAAACAGGACTGAATGGCTTGCCCAAGCTCACACAGCTACTAAGTGTTAAATGTCTGAAGGCAGATTTGAACTTGGGTCCTCCTGACTCCCAGTCCAGCTCTATTCACTGCCCTACCCGGTTGCTGGAACCGTCTTCTACAAAAGTTGTATTTCTGCCCTCCGGGGCCTAGTCTAGGTCCTGGTTCTCCGGAGGTGTTGAACAAGCACTTGTTGGATGTCTGTTAGAGCCCCAAGGAAGGAAAGGGACAGGAGGGAGGGAGGAAGATCCTGGGCCTCCATCACACGCCTCCGAGGGTCACGTTCCTTGCCATTACGTTGGTGCTCGCAATCTGAGCCACCTCAGTCCCTGGGGTCACCCTGAGCTTTGGGTTTGTGTGTCCCGAGCTCTTGGCTCTAGTCTCCTCTTTGCCTTGTTCAGACGAGGAAACCGAGGGGCGAGGCTTTCTGTGTTTGGAAGCGAAAGTGCAGGTTATTAAAAGGCAGCGAGAACAGTTGAGCACATCTTGTTCCCTTCCCTCCCCTTCCCTGCTGTCCCCATCTCCTCCTTCCATGGAGCACCCTCTTAGAAATGGGGCCTTTGCTTCCTGGGGAGAGATGTGGGGCTCCTGGGTGAGGGTTTGAGGCTCGTGCCAGGGCCTTTGCTGCCTCCAGGACCCGACGGCTTATCCAGTATTTAATATAACTTAGCACGATACGTGGTCTCCTCGGGCTTCCATTCAAGGCTCCCCAAAGCTGGCAACAGAAGTTTGTTTTGCTGACTTAGAGGCTGGTTGTGCTAGTGCCCGGCGTATTTGGGGGTATTCTGTGGCTGCACACGTGTGCAGGGGCGCCGCGGCAGATTGGGCATAAGGGGCCCTGAGGGACCAGGCCCCGAAGGTCGTTACTCGGCCCCCTCTGGGCCCCTCACTCTTTGAACTCCCTGGGCAGAGCCCGGGGGTCTGAGCCTTTGGCATCCAAGCTGATGCTGCCCGTGTCTCCTGTTAATCCTATTCTCAGCCCAGCAGAGCGCTCTGGAGGGGCACCCTCAGCAGGAGCTGGTCCTGAGGCTGCAGGGGAGGGGGAGGCAGCGGCCTCCTGGGCCTGGTGAGCTGGGACGGGGGCAAGAAGGGACGCCCTCTTTTCTGGAGCCTGCCTTAGACGTCCGCTCCTGTCGGCTGAGCTGCCTTGTCCCAGAGATCTCTCTCCTACAGCTCCTTGGACATGGGAAGGACAGCGGGTTGGGAGTCGAGACCAAGGCGGGCGTCCTGGCATTAGGGAGCAGGACCTAGAAATAAGGCGCTTCCTTGCCCCCCAGAGACCACTGACTTACAAGCTCGTGAGGACCTGCAGGAGCGCCTCGGGTGACGTGGGCTGTCGTTCTAGGAGGTAGCATGGCCGTGTGGGGAATGCCCTGGCTTTGGAGCCAGGAGACCGGGGCGCGAGTTTGCCCTTCGAGGCTTGTTGTCTGCATGGTCCCAGGCAGGTCATTCATGCTCCTCATCTAGAGCATTCCACCACTTTTCACCCGAGGAATTTTTACGTGACCCTGGGTATATAGAATATAAAATAGGTGTATGAATCGGCCATTTATGATTAGAAGTTACTTTTATGTGGGTCAGTTCTGTGACCCACAGCTTAAGAGACTTTAATCTAGAACACAAGGATAATGCTGGCAGGGGCCCTCCCTGGCACCCTGACCTCAATTGGCCCCCATGCATCCTGAACCTACGGAGGAGCTCTTCTGTCTGCATCGCCTCCCGGTGCGGAGGAGGCGTGCACACCGCTGAGGGGCCCCTGTGTGTGATTGTAGGGGAGGCAGCCGGACGGGGGGCCTGGGCCTTATTGGACTGTTAAACGGCTGCTCCTCGCTGGGTGGGGCGTGCCTGGGGCCCTCGGCGGGCTTTGAGCCCCATCAGCTGTTGGCTGCACGTGTGATGTCGGGCGAGCTGTTCCCCCCTTGCTGGGCCCACTTCCCATCTCTAAGAGCGGAGCCCCAGCCTTGACGGCCCCCAAAGCTTGCTCTCCGTAACGGTGACTGTCACTCAGACCCCCTTCTGTGGGTGGGGATTCCAGTCCTTGGCAGGGACCCGTCCTGACTGCCCCTTCTCTGTCTCTCCACCAGGAACGCCTCCACCGCAGTGTACGCCTGCTGCAGCCCCGTCCAGGAAACCTACTTCCAGCAGCCGGCCTCCCCTGCCCGGAGCTCCGGGTTCCCCAGCCCCCAGGACGGCACCTTCACCCTCCCGGGCAAGGCCAGGCAGAAGCTGCTGAAGCACGGGGTGAACCTTCTCTGAGCCCGATGGCCTGCGGGGGCCGAGGCCGAGCTCCGCCCGTCCCCTCAGAGCCAGCCCCGAGCTCCTGCCCTGAACTGAGGAAGCACGCCTGTTTGTGGGGTTGGGGGGAGAAGGACCAGCCTTTCTTTGTGCTGGGGGCCGAGGGCATTGGGGGAGGAGCTCCCCTGTAGTTGTCAGCGTGGAGTCCCAGGAGGAGGCCGGCTGCCCCGCACGGGGGCCGTTGGCTGCCGCTGTTCCCTGCCCGGTTTTGATTATTCTGCCGCGGGCAGCGTGGCCTCCTTCGCCTGCCTTGCTGTCGGGCCAGAGCTTCCTCTCACCTATTGGGTGTGATCGTAAAAGCCGGAGACGGCGATTGATTTTTAACGGTTGGGCCGATATGCGCCGCCCCCTGGGAGACACACACTTGCTCCCGGGGAGTTGCTCTTGCTTGGGATATCTTGGGGGCCTCTCCGGGGAGTAGCCTTCCGAGCCCACGGCTCGCCCTTTGGAGGCCCCTCAGGAGGGGCAGATCCCTGTGCTGGGAGGCACAACCATAAGCCACGCGGAGCCGCCACCAAAGAGCAAAGTGGGCGCTCGAGCTGCTTCTGCTACAGAGCAGTCACAAGCGGGACCATGAAGTCGGTGGCACCGCTGGGTTTCTTAGGTGCCTACATTAGGTAGAAACAGCCCCAAATACGTGGCACAAGGTGATAGTGTTAAGCATGGAGCCTTCGTGAGGGGGCTGGGAAGCATCCGGGTGGTCTAAAAGGGGCACGTGTTAGACCACCAGCCTTGGGCCTTTCCAGCGTCAGGTGCCTCTCAGAGAAACCAAACGGCCCCCAAAGACATGGCTCCGTCTCTTCCAGCAGCAGTCGGGATTCCTCTTTATTAACTGAGCCATTAAAAATGGGGGAGCAGTAAACGGATGCTTTAACTTGGAGGAAGTGATGCGATGTGTATTGTTGTTTGTGAACAAATTTCTACACCTGTTAGTGGGCAGTTTAAAATGTTTCTATCCCTAACCCTGAACAGCAACATTCTAACCAAGTACATGAATCAACATGTGTCAGTAAACGTGTTTTGTGGCCACTTCCTATGTCGTTGTACCAATTGTACTATAAGAACTTATTCCTCCAGAACTGTCCTGGCTTAAGACTTATCACCGATGTGTCTCCAGCTCCCTGTGACTGAGGTAGGGGATTCTGGTACTACTCTCATTTGACAGATGGGGAAATGGGTTCAGAAAAGGAAAATGACTTACTTGGCTGTGGGGACAGAGCTAATAAGTATTAGAGCCAGAACTTGAACTCAGGGTTCTTGGGAGAAAAAAAAAATTCTTATCCAAGAAAAGAACATTTTTTGAAGATTCCTCTTTGTGCTTAAATGTGCACCAAAATGCCAACAGGCTCAGTCTTGAGCTTTCCCAAGTTAAAGCTCCAAGCCCCTTTTTGGAGCAGGGCCCCCCATTTCAGCTCTGCCTCGTGCCGATGTTTGAAGTTCACTTCCAAAACGGGGCCCATTGCACGAGACAGTGACTTGGCGGGCTGGCGGGTGCCTGACTCGAGGGAAGGCAGCCCATCCCTCTGTGGTCTGGCGCGCCCTGCTTGGTGAGGGTGCTTTTGTTCCCATGGAAACTATAGGCAAAATGCTTTGCCGCCTGAGAAACCTCTCACAAGAGAGCCAGCGGGTTTGCCTTGCACACCTGCCCCCAAACTGAATCTTACTGATCAGATTTAAGAGAAACCTGGGAAATAAGGCGAATGGTGAGACCACAGCTGCCTGACTTGTTTGCTAAGAGACTGACTTCAAACCCCTGCAACAGCAGACGAGGAGGTTTCCAGCCTCTGCTTGGAGACCTTCGTGGAGGGGGAAACTCATTAGCTCCCTGGGCAGACCACGCCACTTTGGGACAGCTTGGTTAGGTTTTCCTCATAGCTACCGTAAAGCTCTCTTTGTACCTTCTACCCCCTCCATCCACCTCACAACACAGTTAATCTGGGTGTCAGTGGGAGTAGAGGGCCCTGATCGATGGCCTTCTAGTTTCTAAAATGAAGGTTTCAAGTCATGGCAGGATTCCTTCTAGCAAATCTTTGCCCGTGAGCAGCTTTGGGGCCTTGACAGAACTCGTGATCAGCCTTTCTCTGGGAACCAAAGCTTTGGGTCCGTTTGAAATCAGAGGACGTGGCCTTGCGGCAGCCCTGCATCCCCAGGTTGGACGCAGGCTGAGATCCTGGGGCAGAAGTTGGGAGGGGAGGAGGCCCCGGCCGTAGGGAATAGTGAGGGGCACGAGAGAAGGAAGGGCAGAACTCGTGTGGTTTGGGGCACAAGACACAGCTCCCATCAACCATCTCCCACCCGGCCAGCCCTGCTTTATTGGGGGTTATGTGACACCCCAAAGGGACAGACCATCCCAGCCCTGACCTAGCTGCGCCTGGAGCCGAGCGAATGCGTTCCAGGACAGTGAGTCTAAGATGTGAGTATTATCCAAATATTCGGAGAAGCAAACTATGGCAGGGGTGGGTAATAGATTAGGATCAGTGAGCTGGGTGTACTTATTAATGGAGCATTCAGTAAATAGTCCTTTTGTCTGATGCCTTCTGTCAACAATGCTCCAATCTGCTCCGCTATTCCCATTGCCATCTGTCAGAGAAGGGAATTTATAGCCATCCATTGTCCCGTACCCAGTTTTTACACCCACCTGGGAGCAAGTGTTCATGGCCACCAGTTCTCTGGGGAGATGATCATTCTCTAAAGGATGAGTTTGGGGCAAACTTGGGTGACTCTGCGAGCAGCCCGTCCTTGAAACCGCCCTTGAATCCCAAAGCCTCAGACCTGCTTCTGCCGCTTAAGGCTCACTGCGAGACCTTGGCCGGGTGCCTCGGCTGATCAGGGCTGGCTCTCAGGCCTTGCCCCGGAGGCTGCCGGGTTGGAGGCCACACCACTAGGGCAGCCTAGGGATCTAGGCTGGGCTGCTCTATTTGCTTCCCGCTTACCCCCTTGCACAACTAGCAGCAACATGAAAATGACTTTAGCAATTGCCTTGCTGGGATCACACACATCTGAATGGTGAGAAATTTCACAGCCCCGAGGCTGGTGTTCTTATTCCTCTTCTGTGAGCTGACGGTAAATTAATTCACAGCAAATCCAAATTGCTTATGAAGTGTCTTCTGGCAAACACAGGTCCCGGGCTTCTGCAGACCTTTCGCTACCTTTTATTTTATTTTTTTAAAGACCAAAAAGCCAAGCGTATAAAACCAGAATGTTGCTGATGTTTGATGTGACTTTCCCTCCTCTGGCCCCACTACATGAGGCAGCGCCTTAGGGAAGGAGGCAGCTCTGAGGCTCCCTGCCTCTGCCAGGGGACTCAATCTCATCTGGACGCTTTCATTTCCATCCCTGCCCCGCTAGCTGAGCCTCCCACTAATGAATTTAAACCACTGGCCCCCATTTGGGTTCTAAAATGATTCATCATCTAATGGGCTTTTCCCTGCCTCTTTTAAAATCAGGTTGTGCTCTTTCCTCAGAAATAACAATTTTAATGGCTTATCTCTCCCTGCCCAAAAGCGCATCGAGTCCAGAGACTGCCCGCTTAAGCTAGAATCCCTTCCAACAAAGCCACTTCAGTCTCATTTTCAGCAAAGTCCTTTATTAACCTCCTGTTCCATATCCACTCCACGTGACTTCAGGTAACCAGGTACCCATAAGTACTGTTGGCTTTGTCAACTCATGTCAGAGTATTCAATGTGTGTAGAAATCATGCACCTCAGTTGGTCTTAGGTGTAAAAATACTTAAGGTGTATTTGAAATTTCTGCCTTTTCCCACCATCTAATTATTGAAAAAAAGCATAGACATTTTTTCTTCTAGAGAAACACTCTTTACACGTTGGCTAGTGACTAATGCAAGGGCCTTTAGGGGTCTCTTCTCTGCTCTATGTGTTCTTCCCATTCCCTGAATGTTCCCATTGGGGTCCGACCCTGGCGTGCTTTTTCTAGTGGATAATGCGCCTCGCTTGTTCTGTGCCAGACCATAGCTCCTTCCCCGTCTACCCTGACTAGGACACGCTCTTTAATAAAGGCATTTAGGGCGGCTGGTGACCACGGCTTCCCTCAACAGGAGACTTTCCTCACGACACTGAGCCTGTCCCTGCCAGACTGGCCTCCGGTCCTTTCATCCAGACGCAGACTGAACATCCTTCCGAGAAGGCTGGAGCTTCTGGGAGAGGCTCTGGGGGTCAGTCTGCGTCCTTTGGCAGTGACGACTCTGAGCGGCCCGGCCCGGGTCTGGGCCGCCCACGGGGGCCACGCCACGTCCAGAGAGCAAACATTTACGCAACGGACAAGGGACGAGAATCGGAGGCGACGGGACCCCAAAGCGGAAGGAGACTTCGGCCGAGTGGCAGATTCCAGTTTCGTTAAAGGTTTCCCCAGGATTTCCATGACCCGGCGACTCCTTTCAGCTAACCTGGCTGGAAAGAACTCGCTCGGGGATACTTGGTGCCCGGTTTGGCAGTGGGGCTTCTGGAGGCAGTGAGGTAAGAGAATCCCGCCCTTTGGGCCTGGGCCTCGGGAAGCCAGGAGTGGGCCCACGGGGACCAGCTTTAGCTCTGTAGGAAAGGGATGTCTAAAAAGTCTCGAGCGCCACCGGCCTGAATGCCCTTTGCCATGAGCAGCACTAGGAGGGTGCAGAGGGGCGCCGCTTCCCCAGGTCCCGAAGCTGCCGACGCGCTGCGCTCAGCAGCCTCGGAACCCCGGGAAGGCGGCCAGAGGGGGCCGGCGTGGGGGGCCGCGTCCCTCTGGCCCCGGGCAGGCGAAGGGGCCGCCGCGGTCGGAGCAGCAGCAGGAGCCGAGCCCGGCAGCCCCGCGGCTGCTCTGAGTTCTCATCTCTTTCTGGTTTGTTTTTAAGGTGACCACAAGAATTTTCACAGGATGACATTCAACAAACAACCTCGTGGTTGCTCTGAATCTTAACACTGCGAAACACAGGAGCAACGTAACACAACGGGGGGACTGCACTAGAGCCACGGAGGGGAGAGAACGCACGGCTGTGCCCAAAAGAAAGCCCGGAAGCAGAGGACTGGGGGGAACCCAACAAATCTAAGGAAATACAAGCTGGAAACTTCCATTTACAATAACCAAACTAAGGAGAGATCCAGCATGGCATTGATCCCAAAGGAAAGCTTCCTGCTGAGGCAGGTTTGTGTCCATGGCAAGGCCTCCTCTGCCAGGGGCACGCGGTGCCGGAGCCTTCCCAGGCCAGGCCTCTGTCCCTCTCACCCACGCCAGCACAGAGAGGCACTCATCGTCCGGGAGCAAAAATAAAATCAAGGGCCTGGCGCTCGGCTGCCGCCACGTTCGGGTGCCACAGATCGACCATGAAAACCACGCGTGGCCCTTCTTCTGCCGAACCTGAGGAGAAAACAGGCTGTGAGGGAAGCGCTGCAGCCACCACAGGTCAAATCCCATTCCTCCGTCCGGATCGAACCCCACTCCTCCGTCCGGATCGTGCTGTTACATGGCTCGCCTCCAGGCAGACGGGTTGGCCCTGTCTCTCAAAGCTGCTGAAACGGTTTTATTAGAAATACTAACTCTGAAGTCATACTGCAAATAAAGTCAGGGCATGGAAAGACTTCAAATACGGGCCTGTTTATAGACCAGGAGATGGGGGGGAGATGGGGGAAAGGGAACAAGAGAGAAAGAGGGAGACAGAGGGAAGGGGATGAAGGAAAGGAGGGGAAAGGAAGAAAGGAGGAAGGAAGGGGGAGGGAAGAAGGGAGGGAAAGAAAAGAAAGGAAGAAGAGGGAGAGAGGGGGAAGAAAAAAGTAGGGGAAAAGTGAGAAAGGAAGAGAAGTAGGAGAAAGAGGGAGAGAGAGATAAGGGGAAGGAAGGAGAACAGGAGAAGGAAGAAGAGGGAAAGGGAAGGGAGAAAGAGGGGGAGAGAGAGAGAGATGGAGAGGAAAGAAAGGAAGAGATGAGGGGGGAGAGAAGGAAAGATGGAAGGAGAAGAGAGATATGGAAGGAAGAAAAGGGAAAGAGGGGGAGATATTGGGGAGAGGAAGAGAGATACAGATCTCTATATGTGTGTATATACACATATATTTATGAGTATATTTGAATCTGTGTTTATACATGACCGCAGAAAATCACATGTGAACACAGACACCCTCCCTAAGAAGAAAACGCTCTTTCATCATTCCCTGTTTCCCAAAAGAAACCAAACCCAAGCCTTGATGGGAGACATGGGACCCTAGGAAATCTAGAGTAGAAGCAGAAAGGATCTCACTTTGGAGAGCCATACACTCCCCAGACTTTGAGTTGGAATAGGGAAAGGTAAAATTAAATCCACCCTTTCTGAGCCCCAGTTGTTTGGGGGCACCCATCCTTCCTGAGCTGCTGGGGCCCGTGTAGGGTTGATCATCTCTAGGGGGACAGAATTTGCCAAGTGGAGAGGGGAATACTTGCCTTCGTGGAATGCGGTGTGCAGAAAGGAGTCGTCAAAGAGGAGGCAGCGGCCCTCCGCCCAGCACTGAGGCTCTCCTCCCACCACCAGCTCGCAGCCACTGGGGGTCTTCAGACCTTCGTGTACAAGAAAGAACAGGGCCAGATGTGAGTTGGGAAATACCAGAGGGCCCTCCCTTCCGCAAAGAAAGTGGCTACAAAACCCTGACTACCCTCCTGTTATGATTCAGTCTCTGCTACCCCAGAAGGCACAGGTGCGAAGATGAAAATGGCAACGCTTGCTCTGACAAAAACCCATTTCCCTGAGACTCCAAGTTCGCGGAGCGCAGACAGTGGGCTGCGTCCAGCTCGGTACCTCCTAGCACCAAGTCCTGGGCAGAGGCCCAGGCCTTCCACTGGAGAACCCTGCTGATTATATGGAGCTGGCACAAACTAGTGGCCTTCTCGAAGGGAAGTGAGCAACAATGGCACAGGCGTCACCTCCACAGACACCCAACAAGCGGCTTTCTCCACCTGAAGAGCTTTCCTCATCACCTGCTGTGGAGACCTAGAAGGAGAGCCTGAAACGGCAGCCCTTCAAAGGAGTGACAAATCAGGTTGGTTGAAGGTCTGCGAGACACAGAGAAGAAAGCCAGAATAATAACTCATCTAGCTACTGAAACCCCGGGAGTGAGACGCTGAAATAATAAAGTCATGGCTGTCCCTTTCTCTAGTATTTATTTGTCATCCTAGGATCGCAGTGACTCAGATGAGATGCCAGGTAGCATGGTGGCGCAATGATAGAGTGCTGGCCCTTGAATCAGGAGAAGCCAAATTCAACTCTAACCCTGGACACTAAGCTGTGTGATCCTGGGCAAGTCACTTCACTCTGCCTCAGTTTCCTCATCTGCAAAGTGAGCTGAAGAAGGGAATGGCAGACCCCTCCAGTATCTCTGCCAACAAAACCCCAAAGCGGGTCATGAGGGGTCAGATATGACTAACAGACTGGGGGAAAAAAAAAAAAAAAAACCTCTAGAATTTAGCCCTTGCTACAAAGGAGATCTGAGATTGTGTGATCCAATATTTCCCCACTCAAATTACACTGTAGAGCAGGAAAAGACTGTTTCCCTTCCTCGGGTCATTCCAGCCTTCACAGCTTCGGCTCCTTGACTTTCTTTGGCTCACACAGGACTGAGGGAACAGAAAGCTGAGGCGATGGGAAGGCCAGGATTGGAGTGAGGTCAGTTTTTACGTTGACAAGTTGTTATAACTTTTGTACATTGGTAAAAATCTGCCTTGAGCTGGTATCTGGTAAACACTGATGGAGTGCAACCCCTTGCCTCTGTCATATCAGTGAAACCTTTACAACTCAGCCTTTTAATATCTTTAATTATGAGCGACCAGGCTAGCCCTTTCTGGAAGGATTTACCCAGAAGGAAACACACAAGATCCAACAGAAGGAAGCCACGGACAAGGATCTGGCACACTGCAGCACTCTTTCGGGTTTCACTGACTCACTATGGCAGCTACGACTGACTGAGTTCCTTCATTTCCTTTCTGTGATTTAATTTCCCCAATAATTAGAAGGGCAGCCGCGTATATGGCACATCGTGCCGGACAAAGTGCGTCCTCAGACCAGGCCTGCGAGGCAGACAGGACGAGTATTGCTCCCGTGGAAGCTTTTCTGCTGTCACATAATCAAGATGAGGGCCGAGATCCTTCCAGCTCCAAGCCCGGGATTCTATTGCAGCATCCAGCCTCCTGCACGAAAGCTGGTGGAATAGATAATGCTTCCGTGCTTCCAGCCTCATGCTGTTGATGACACAAAAATGGATGGAGCCCAGCAAGTTCACACATAGTAATTATTCCAATTAAAGCTAATTTTATTTGTGAAGAGAATGTATTTCTCAAAAGCAGCCAATGTATTTCAAAGAATGAGCTATTGCCCACTGATGATGATAATGATGGCGATGGAAGTACAGCTGCCCTATGATGGTTGCCCCCGAGCCCCATGGGGAAAGGGGAAGTTGGGGGGGGGGGTGGAAGCAGGAAATGCAGTCTGGGTGATACTGGACCAGTCCCTTTCCTTTTGGAGCCTCGTTTCCTCCTTACCAGAGAAGAGCATTAGGCTATTCAATGGATCTGTAACAACCCAGCCCACTGCTTCCTGGCCAAACAGAAAGTGACTCCTCTGGGCTTGTTCTAGGGGTCTGCTAGGATAGAATCCCAGGAATATGGAGAAGCCGGGAGGAGTGTTCTCTTCAGTAACTGTCCTGCCTCCTGAAGTGGAAAGGAGGGATGCTCTCCTCCCAGCCTCTACATGACTCATCACCACTCATCACATCAGAGCACAAAACACGCCTGGCTTTGCGTCTCTAGCTCGCTGCTTCTTCCCCACACTTGCTTTCTTAGCCGTGTACCGCTTCGTCCTGTTGCCAACGAGATCGGCTTAGCTGGCAGAAACGGTCCTTGCCCCGCATCTCACTCCATGATTGGGTAATGTCTGTGCGTTAGCATTAGGCAGCTTGGAAGCTGGGGAGCAACTCCAGACTGCCACAGAGGGTTTTTCTCCCGGGGCCTTTGTGGTTTAGGAGCATTTGGTTTTGCCTGAGATTCTCTCTCGAAAGAAAGAACGGGGGTTTCTCCCACAGTGGATGAAGATGCAGTCAGAAAAAGCTATGTATACACTAGCTATTAATCCTTCATTAGTTTGGGGAACTGGGTCTCCCTCAGGACCCAGGTGGGCCATTCTCCGGAACTGCCAAAACTGATAAGATCACAAAATGATTTTTGTGTTTAACTCGAGCTGGTGAGCAGAATCACGGTGCTGTTAGCCGGCTGATGGGGTTCTCGGCCTGTGCTAAGGGTAAGCCATTCAGAAGCACATACTGCTCCACTAATACCTAGTTCTCTGGGCAGAAAGGCTGCCTGAGAAGGCCCTGACTCACTTTGGAGGTCTGCGGCACGGCAGCTGTACACAGGGGAGCGGCTCAGTCAGGAACGCTAGGTAATATGTGGGCCACGGGCCTGTGATCTCGGCCGCCATCGTTTCCTCCAGAGTCTGGGACGGGAGGAGTCCACACTCGGTCCGACAAGACAGGGGAGGCCGTGGCGTTTGGCAGAGCCCTTTAACGGGGGCACAAGTCCACCAGCCCGGCCGCCAAGGTCCTGCCCCTCTTCTAATGCCAGTGGGTTCCATGGGACAGGGTGTGGCAGAGGTACAGAGGAAGCAGTATCTGTGTGGATCACCCTGGGAGCTTCGGAGTTAGAGACTCCAGCCGAGAGAGGCACAGGATAATGGGCTCTCTCCACATAACACGTTTGTTTCCTGACACGGCCAAAAGCAGGGAAGGGAAAATTAACCAAGGAATAAATTCTAGAAGAAAACCTATGCTCGTGTGGCTGCAGAGGAGACGGGATCACTGAATTCAGGATCAGTGGATCTAGGTTTGACCTCCTTCCTGTGGGATTCTAGGAAGTCCAAGAGCTTTTCAAATCTCTTTCACCAGCTAGAAAATGAGTCTTGGATTGGATGATCTCTGAGAATGATCCCTTGCTTTAAAATCTGTTGATCCTGAAAGTGGTCTCCGTTACAAACCTAGTGGCCAATATGTAGGGGACTTGGAACGGGTCTAATGCCTAACATAATTTTCTAGCAGTGAGACCGCCTTCATCTCTGGGAAAAGATGATTGTCTAATGTGGTGATTCAAGGCAATTCCAAAAGAGTTGGGGTGGAAAAGGCCATTCACATCCAGAGAGAGAACTATGGAGACTGAATATGGCTCAAAGCAGAGTATTTTCACTTTTGTTTTGTTTTTTCTTTGTCATTTTTTTTTCTTTTGGTCTGATTTTTCTCATACAACCTGACAAACATGGAAATATGTTTATAAGAACTGCATATATTTAACCAATGTGAAATTGTTTGCTCCTTGGGGAGGGAGGAGGTAAGGGAGGGAGAGAGAAAAACATGGAACACAAAGTCTTACAGAAATGGACAAAGAAAGCTATCTGTACATGTATTTGGGAAAAAAATTCTATTGAAAATAAAAAAGATGAAAAAAGATGATTGCCAGTGGGCCATATTAGGGCCCATGTTGGATTTATGTGTTTTATACGCATAAACACCCAGACATGGGTACTTCAGAGATCTAAGATTTTATATGTATGCAGACTTCTCTCCACTGATACAAAATGCAATCTTTCTGCACCTTAATAGCCTTCATGAGTTACTTTAATTAAAAAAAAAGTCCTCATGTTGTGCTCAACCTTCTGGCAATATGACAAGATGGAGTCATCATAGAATGGTGACTTTTACCTTCAATTGAGCCTCAAATTTCTCCAGATGGACTTTCTTCAAATGCTGTTTTTGTTATAACTCTGTCATTCAAAGCCCTCTGTCATATAGAGCTAACCCACTAGTCTGGCCTTAGTTCTTCATTCTCTTTTATATATTTTCTATTTCAGCCAAACTGAACTGCTCTTTCCCATGATTCCCCTTCTGCCCTGTGTCATGGCTGTGCTTTTGCATCCCTCCTACAGGAAAGCATTTGTTGGCTCTGGCTCCTGATATATAAGGCCTTTTCTTCAAGGCCTCATTCAGGTGCCACTTTCCTCCCAGAGCCTTCCCTGGCTCCCCGCGCCCTCTCCCCCAGCCTGGAGGTGATCTCAGGTCCAGTTCTGAGCCCCATCTCTCCTTCGCATTAAATACACTTGTATCAAAGTGACTTATATTCTTGCCCTCCCCCAATGAAACAGGAAGTCTTTGAAAGCAAGCTGAGTAGATCATCTCTTTTTATCCCCAGGACCGTGCACACGCAGGGCCTTGTACAAAGATGCTTAACTTTACTGAATTTAATTGAACCATATCCCACCCTCTTCAAAGATACTGCTTTCCAACTCACTGTGATCCCATGCAGGACAGCTAAGGGTTGTCACAGTGCACAGAGTACAGGTTTCACGAGTTCAAATCCAGCCTGAAACACTTCCTAGCTGGGTGACTCTGGGTAAGGCACTTTAACCCTATGTGCCTCAGTTAACTCATCTGTAAAATAAGTTAGAGAAGGCAATGGCCAACCACTCTAGTTATTTCTGCCAACAAAACCCCAAACAGAGTCATGAAGAATCGAACACATCTGATAAACAACAAATTTGACTGATGTCTTCTCTTGGGTCTCTCAAGTCTGAGAAGTTGATTCTCAAGCGTTCCTCTGAGCTGTTCCTTTTCCCTTGCTCCTTCCTAAAGCCGATAAGCTAGAAACGATCGGCTTCAGAGAGAAGCTTCCCTTTGCTGAGGCTTCCTTAGCATGTATCCCTTTCCAGGAATGTTAACAAGACACATCGTCACCAGACAGTAAACTCCTTACCCAGATGGCTGGGGGATGGCATTTCTGATCCTTCTCAGCTACTACAATGGGAATAGCAATTTCCAGGGAAGAACAGATATGCTTGATATGTCTTTTGCCCCTTTTTTGTATCCTCAATACTTAGCACAGAGCCTAGCACACAATAGGTACTTAATAAATGTTTACTGATTGATAAAACTATAAGGCTTAGCACCAGTGCTTGGCACATAATGGGTACTTAATAACTGTTTACTGATTGATAAAGTCATAAGGCTTAGCACCAGTGCCTGACACACAATAGGTACTTAAGATATGCTTACTAATTGATAAAGTCAGTACTTGGCACATAATAGGGACTTAATGTTACTATCTGATAAAGCCAAAAGGCACCAGTGCCAAGCACACAGTAGGTACTTAAGTGTTTACTGATTGATAACATAAGGTTTCACCAGTACCTGGCACACAATAGGTACTTAATATATGTGTACTGACTGATAAAACCATAAGGCTCAGCATAGCACCTTGATACATAACAGGTACTTTGTATATATGTTTATTGATTGACTGATAAAACCTAAGGCTCAGCATCAGTACCTGGCATACAATAAGTACTTAATAAATGTTACTGATTGCTAAAGTCATAAGGCTTAGCACTAGTGTCTGGCACACAATAGGTACTTAATATGTTTCCTGATTGATAAAGCCAATACTTGGCACACAATAGGTACTTAATATATGTTGACTGATCAACTGATAAAGACATAAAACTTCGCATCAGTGCTTGGCACAAAGTAGGTACTTAATAAATGGTACTGACTGATAAAACCATAAGACTTAGCACAGTGCCTGGCACACTATAGGTACTTAATATATGTTTACTGATTACTGATTGATAAAGCACTTGGCATGTGCCAAGTATTGTATAATTATTTGTGCAGATTGGGTAATAGGGACTTAATAAATGTTACTAATTGATAAAGCCAAAAGGCTCAGCACCAGTATCTGGCACATAATAAGTACTTAATGTTTACTGATTGATAAAACTATAAGGTTTAGCACCAGTGCTTGGCATATAATGGGTACTTAATAAATGTTTATTGATTGATAAAGTCATACAGCTTAGCATCAGTGCCTGACACACAATAGGTACTTAAGATATGCTTACTAATTGATAAAGTCAGTACTTGGCATATAATAGGGACTTAATAAATGTTATTATTTGATAAAGCTCAGCACCAGTGCCAAGCCCACAGTAAGTACTTAAGTGTTTACTGATTGATAAAACTATAAGGTTTAGCACCAGTGCTTGGCATATAATGGGTACTTAATAAATGTTTATTGATTGATAAAGTCATACAGCTTAGCATCAATGCCTGACACACAATAGGTATTTAAGATATGCTTACTAATTGATAAAGTCAGTACTTGGCATATAATAGGTATTTAATAAATGTTATTATTTGATAAAGCCAAAAGGCTCGGCACCAGTGCCAAGCCCACAGTAAGTACTTAAGTGTTTACTGATTGATAGCATAAGGTTTCTTCAGTACCTGGCACACAATAAGTACTTAATATGTGTTTACTGACTGATAAAACCATAAGGCTCAGCACAGTGCCTGGCAAACAACAGGTACTTAATAAATGTTTACTGATTGACTGATGAAGACAAAAAACTTAGCACCAATGCTTGGCACAAAGCAGGTACTTAATGTTTACTGATTGATAAAAGCTCAGCACCAGTTCCTGGCACACAATAGGTACTTAATAAATGTCTACTAATTGACTGATAAGGCCACAGTCCTGACTCGGGACACAGCTTGGTCACTTACCCATGGAGGCAGACCACGATCCCCCCCGCCCTTTAAGATCTTCCTCCCACCTTAGGGAGGCTGATTCTTGGACAACAGACATACAGTGCTGTCCCAGGACTCTGCTATGCCGGACACAGCTGGATCTTTCCTTAATGCGTGAGAACGCACCTCAGGCCGCTCAGAGCCTCCGGATTCAGTGTGGAGCAGCGGAGGAGCCCGGGTTCAGATTGCCCCTTGGGCATGAGCTGCTTCCACCCTGATTCGCTCACTTTCTCAACCTCAGTTTCCTCAGCTGTAAGATGTGAGCAATAACAGCACCCCCTTCACGGAGTTGTGAGTATTCAGTGGGATAAGAAGGGGAAAGCCCGCGGCTCCTACTAGTCCTCGGGCCCGGCAGATGGCGGCTAAGAGTCCCCGAGCGGCTCTGGAGAACCTCCCCGGGGCGGGCTCCACATTCGCGCTCTCAGCTTGCTTCCTTGTCATCCTCGGCTTAGGGACCGAATAAGCGCCTGGGACTTGAGCTTTCTAACCTGAATTTCTACTAAGCCCGAGGGGACCGCCCTTACCCACACCCTCCTCCCCAGCGGCTTACGTACCGAGATGGCACCGGATGCGGATGTTGGTGGGCCCATAGTGCTCGGTGATGACCGTGCCGGGGCTCAGTACTGAGATGCACGCGTTCCCAAAGACATTGTTCCCAATGCAGGTGCGGAGGCTTCCAAGCAAACGGTACGTCCGTGGGCATTTTCTGCAGTTCCGGGGGACACACACCCCCTGGTTCACCAAGTAAAAGGTGAACCACTCCCCGCTCGGGGTGCTGTTCATTTTCCAGCCTTGCGGGAGGCTGCAGTTGGAGAAGGCTTTGTAGAGAGTCTCAAATTCACACAGGATGGTCTGGAAGTTGCGCTCCAGCAGCTCCACGTCGTGTTTCTGGGCGTCGCGGGAGAAGTAGGGCGTGGTGGGTAAGTCTGGGAGGAAGAAGACCTCCGGCTTCTGGATGGACGGCCGGCTGTTCAAGTAGCGTCCCTGCTCCCGGATGCCCTTGTGGATCCGGCCCATGCCGGACCAGGAGTAGCGCTTGGCGTACTCCTGCAGGTTGTGGTAGAGCTTCTGGTTCAGGCCGTCGTTGTGGGTGCAGCGCACGCACTCGGGGGACTGGCAGTACACGTAGCCGTTCTGCAGCCCGTTGACGTCGGCGCCCTGCATGAGGGAGTTCACGGTGACGTAGGGCCGGGGCTGCTCCCGGCCCACGTGGTAACAGTACCACACGAACAGGACCAGCAGGCAGGCCACCGTGGTCAGCGCTGTCGTGTCACAGTCCCGCACGGACTGGATGCCCGTAGCGATGCAGTCCCGGAGGCCGTCCAGCGACCAGGACCAGTCCAGCAGCCAGGCCACCGACATCTTGGGGCAGTTGTTGTTAGACGGGCGTAGTACGGTCAGGCGGTGTGTCCTCAGATGGCCCAGGGGCACCCACACCATGCAGGTGGGCACGCAGGAGGAGGGGGCGCTCAGGACGGGGAAGGCATGGCCGCAGCTGCTCCCTGGGGGCCGGGCCGGGCTTCATGGACAAACCCCGTCACGAGTGATCACATCTTCCTTTCTGGCAAAAGGCGCTGCCAGACGGGGGGGAACGAGGCGGGCTACACCAGGCAAACGGTTGGGCTCCGGGTCTCCTCAGCTGGCCCGAGTCATTCTGAAATATCCTTGAAGCCATCCAAGTCTGGAAAAAACAGTCAGAAGTGTGATCGGTTTCTCATAATGTCTGGAAACCAGCCCCTCCATTAGATTAGATATTGACGGGAACCCTGATTTCTACTTCACAAATGCTCAGTCTGTGGTAAGTACAAGCGGACAGAAGTACTTGGTAAAGTACTATCAGACGGACTTATCTGGAGTCCAAAGCTTTCCAGACAAAGGGCAGAGGGGACTGTTTAAAGGGAGCCCAAGTTCTGCTTTCTAAGATTAATTATAGGCTCACAGCGCTGGAAGGGACCTCGGAGGCCATCAGCTCCAAACCATTTACTTACGAGACAGAGAAAGAAATGGAGAACTAGACAAGCGAGGTCACTTACCTAAGGTCGGCCACCAGTTGAGAGAGCGGGAACTGGCTTGACTCACCCTGAAAAAGCACTTTATACACACTGTCACTCTGGAGCCTCACCTTTACAACCTCTGAAGGCGAGGGAGCTCTAATGGCCGTTTTTATTTTACCCACATTGCTCTGTCTGGCACGGATCATGATTGTGCTTCTTTTTATAATCTCTGAGAGCCAATCCTTGATTTGAAACACACACACACACACACACACACACTCTATAGATATAAATTATCTATAGTGTTACCTGTCTGTAAAAAGATCTCTATATAAAAGTGTAAGGGAAGTGTAAGGAGAATGGCCGTTTTTATTTTACCCACATTGCTCTGTCTGACATGGGTCATGACTGTGCTTCTTTTCATAATCTCGACAGCTAAGTTCTTGATTTGAAATATACACACACAGTTGGAAATATAGGTGTATATACAGAGACATACATATGTATATACATACATGCATGCACTTTATATGTATATATACATATACAGATGCGTATATCTACATACATACATGTAAACATAATATATACATATAATATATACTCATACCCACACAACATACAGATAGATAATTATATAGTTTTATAGTTATCTATAGAGAGCTATATAGTTATCTATATGAAGATCTCTTTATGTTTCTATATTTTATATATCTTTATGTATTTTATTATATATCTCTATTTTTACATATAGATCTCTATAGAGCTACCTATCTACATAACATACTATAAATATCTATATATCTATAGAATGTGTGTGTGTATCTCCCAGCATTCCCTCACCTTCAGAGGTTGTAAAAGTAAGAAAAACATACAATACGAAACCTAAAATCTCTAACCTCCAGGAAAGCAGGCCAGTCCCTCTTGCCAGAAATCCCAACCCTTTCACAATGCAAACTAAACCTACCGGAGAAAACTAGTATGTTGCCTCCTCTCCCTTTAAGACTGCTGGCTGTCATGTCTGATACACACATGGACACTGACACAATTTCTTTTCCTGAATAAGTCTCTAAAACCCTTGCCCTTTTCCCCAGGGTTTTCCTGAACTCCCAAGGGGCCTCGCCTGCCGACTAGATCTTGATGATTACATGAAGATATGAGCACTGTCGATTTTCTAAACGAAGTCATGACTAACAAACTTGGAGACAAAACAAATCCTGTCAGAGGGAACAATTCTCGGTCCCAGAAAGCAGCTTGTGTAAACAAGGGACTTCCCCAAACTGAAACTATCTGGGCAGAAGTTTGTTTATTTTAGAACCAAAGCAAATGGGGCTTTCTCTTGGAATGTAAGTTCCTTGAGGGTCTGGAATGATTCATCTATAATGCAGGTCCTGGCACACAGTAGGTGCTAAATAAATAATCAATTAGAGACTAGCTTAGACCATAAGCCAGCAGTGATGAATCCCCACTGATCCACAATGGGTTAGTGTCCAAATGTACTCTTCTCTCCCCCTCCTCCCCCCACCCCCCTAGCTTTACAAGGAACAAAGTGGAAAAAATTTCTTGATCACATTTTGGTTTCTTCCATGTTTGGGATGGATAAACACTGAGCTAAACACAAGGTCATCAGCAAGTCAAAAACATTTATTAAGCACCATGATATTTTTATTTCTAGGAGCCATAAAATGGGGGAGATTGGAAGAGAACAGAAGCTTTTATGGCACCGGACCAGATCGGCAACTGGAAGGGTCTCGGAGGTCTTACCGGCCAACTGTTTCACTGACATATCTGATATGGAATATTTAGTAAGGAAAATATAGAAAAGTAAATATGGGATATTTGAGCATTGAGTACACAAGGAAAATACCTTCTTCCCCTAAAAACCAATGAGGAATGAGTTTCGTTCCAGGGGATCCTTTTATGATTTACTAGATTCTTTCTGGGATTATTGAAAAGGGGGAGGGAATGCATGCTTTATAATTCTTTGGGGGAGAAAGGTTTGGGGATCTCTGGTACCCTTCCTATAACTCTCTTTCTCCCAGCTCTCCCCCCGCCGCCCACTCCAAGCTGCAGTTTGCTTCCCCTTTAAAGGGGAGAAGACAAATAAAGGTGAGGCTTTTCAATTTATGAATTCCCTTCCTGGAACTAAGGATTCCTGGAAATTGTGTGTGGCCTCCCTGAGTGGGCACTTTTATCAAGGACGGAATCATAATGACCTTCTTTGATTTGGATTTTCAGTTTCTCTTGTGGGGAATGGGAAGCAATACTCTAAAAGACTATTATCTGGGGGAAAAATAATTGAACAGGTAGGCATCTATTAAGTAGAAATCCAGATTAGAATCTCTAGTCATAGATGCTTCCCAGGGAGGTGGAACAATAGAAAGAGCACCTGACCTGACTTTAAATTTGGCCAGATAAATCACTTCACCCTGTTTGCCTCAGTTTCCTTATCTGTCGAATCAGGTAGAGAGGGAAATGACAATTCACTCTAGTATCCTGACTAAAAAAGCCCCAAATTTTTGGGTCATGTCTGACTGAACAAATCCCGAATGTTTCAGCCAAACATGAGACAGAATTCCATCAATAATGGATGCTGATCTGATTTCCATACATTAACAGAAGGGAGGAGCTACGTCAACAAATGGGGCCGATTTAGGGATTTCTGCCACCCCAAAAAAGAGTCTCTAAGATAATCGGAGAAAGGCTGAAATTCTAAACAAATGATTGGAGGGAAGAAGATCTCCAATTCTCTGCCCAGTGCTCTCCCCATAAGATCACAAACAAGTCAGTGTGAAACAAGGACTTTTCCTAGCCGCCAGTTGTTCTGGGTGACTGGCCAACTTATGCCGTCAATAGCTGACCTTCCGATAACACTTTTCAGCACATAAATTATCTCATCTGATCTGATCATTACAGAAACCCTGCGAGGAGAGCTGCTCTTATTATTCTCATCACGCAGATGGGGAAACTGAGGTCAGAAGGTCAGGAGACTGGCTCAGTATCTGAGGCAAAATCTTAAGTCTCAAGTCCTGGAGTTAGCAATATGAAGTCCAAGGCTCATGTCACCACGCTGGACTGCTATTAATTCGCACAATAAACAGCTAAGGCCTTGGGTCTTTAATAACACATAGGGCAGAAGAAGTAATAACACAAGTGACTTTAAGAGTGGAAAATGGGTGAGTAACGGTTAGACTTCATCCTTCCTTTGCAAGAAATGAGCATTTATTCAGCCTCGATCTGTTCTGTGCCAGTCACAGTGCTACACCTTTTTACAAATATGTATTTCACTTAATCCTGACAAATTCCTGGGAAGTCAGTGCAAATAATATCCCCATTTTACAGATGGAAAAACTGAGGCTTGGAAAAGTCATGACTTTCCCAGGACTACCTAGCTGTAGGAATCCTAGAGGCCAGATTTAAAGCGGATTAGATCATCTGCTCAAGGTCACGAGGCAAAACCAACCCTCCCAACCAAGCCCAGCTCTACAGCCCCAGTGTCAAACCATGATAAAAGTCTGAGCTCGCTCTGGCCTGGGAAAAGCAAGTCTAACATCACTGGCCCAGACCTGCAGAGAGGCTGCAGTTTAACCCAATCTCGTGGCTGCCTCTCATGGAGCTTTTGGAAAATCTTTGTATCTCCCCGAGTGCTACAGTGTTTTGGGCATGACGACACCGACTCACATTCACACAGCATTTCACGGTTTACAAAGCACTTGGTTCTCGACAACCTGTGTGGCAGAGAGTGTCAAGAGAGCGTCGAGATCATTAACCTGCTTTGACAGACGAAGAAAAGGAGCTTCCGAAAAGTTCAAGGATCTGACCACAGTTTTCTGGCTGGGAAGCGATAGGGCTGGATTTCTGACGTCAAATCACTGCGTCTCCGGGCTTAATAAGTGTTTGTAGTGTGTCCGAATGCCCGGTAACCGTAGAGCTACCTGGTACCTTGTAGCTGACAGTCCTGGAGCCCTTCAACTTCTGCCCACCTGTCTACAGTCATCACCCCCAACCTTAAAATAGGGACTTGGGTAGCTTTCTATGTAATAGACAGTCTTCTCCTAAAACCAGCAGGATTCACTCCAGAAGTGCCTACTAGGAGCCAGGCCTTGGCTAACTGCCAAGGGATTGAGTACCTACTATGTGCAGAGCCTGGCACTAAAATAACAGAATGCAATCTCGCATACACTGTGTACCAGAAGTTCCCACGTGATGAGTCCAGATTGTGGAATCTGGAGAAGGAAGGGTATTTAAAAGACCATCCACTCATGGAATCTTCACGGAAGCACAGAATTTCAAGGCAGGAAGGGGTCTCGGTAGCCTGCCAGTCCAACTCCCATCTGAACACAAATCTCCTCCACCAGATCTGTTCTGTGCCAGTCACAGTGCTATACATTTTTACAAATATGTATTTCACTTAATCCTGACAAATTCCTGGGAAGTCAGTGCAAATAATATCCCCATTTTACAGATGGGGATCTGTAACACCAGAGAGGCGGTCAACTAGCCTCTGTTTGGAGTGAGCCAGTGAAGGAGCCGGTTAGGAAATTGTCCCTTCCATGCAGCCTAAATATCTGCCTCTTAGAACTTCAAATCACTGCTCAAGGTTCTGGCTTCTGGGACCAAAGAGAACACATCTAAGCTCCTTTGTGAGCCAGTTCTGAATCTTCTCCAGGAGAAGCATCCCCCGTTCCTTTAAATGGTCCCATAAGAGTATGGATGCAAGGCCCTTCCCATGCTGCTTGTCTCCACTTCAAGGCCCTTCCTAAAAAGTGATGTCCAGAATGGAGCACACTACTCCTGACGCTTCCAGACCAGGACAGAGTAGAGGGAGACCATTCCATACTGCCACATCACACCACCGAGTCCAGTAAAGCTTGCAGGCCACACAAATCTCCAGATTTCTTTTTTTAATTAATAGAAACTGGCATCTAACCATGCCCCCCCCCCCCTTGTGCTTGTGACATCCATTTGTTGGTCCCAAGTGCAAGAATGAACATTTATCGCCATTAAATCTCAGCAGTCTGTGTTGTTTTATCATGTTCTAGTCCATTCCCCCCATTTTTACGGATGGAAAAAGGCCCTGGGAGGCTGAGGGACTTGCTTCTGATCACAGAGGCAGGAAGAGGAGGGGTCAGGGTCTGACCCCTCTGGCTCCCTTCTGAGGTCTTTTCCAGCTTTCCTTCCATGAACCCAGAATTGAAATTTGGGGAGCTGGGGCTGTAGGGGCCAGTTTAATTTTTGTTTTTTCATCTCATTATAAGACCTGCTGTTTGGAAGCTCTAACTCAAAGGGTTCAATCGAAGAGGGGCAGGTGAGGAGGCCCTGACAGAGGACCCGATTTTCCCTTCCCCCATTCCTGGCATTGGGAGGAAAAGAGAGAGAGAGAGAGAGAGAAGAGGGATTAGGTGGGAGGGGAAGACAGGGAAAGGGGGGAAATAAAAAAGGAGGGAGGCAGAGAAAGGGGAATAGGGAAAGGGGAGACAGGGAAAGAGGAGGAGATATGAAAGGAGGGAGGCAGGGAAAGGGGCAATAGAGAAGGGGGAGATAGGGAAGGGGAGGCAGGGAAAGGGGAGATAGAAAAGGGGGAGGCGGGGAAAAGGGGAGGCAAGGAAAGGGGGAAGGAAGAGAGAGGAAAGGGAGGAGTGAGAAGAGGCAGGGAAGGGAGGGAGGGAAGGAAGAGTCGGAAGAGTAGAGAGAAAGGAAAAAGGAAGGAGGGAAAAGCAGGGAAGGGCGGGATAGTTGAGAGAGGAGGAAGAAGATGGGGAGGGGGAGAAAGGAGGATGATGGGAAGGGGGAGGGAGATGGATGGGGGGAGGGATGAAGGGGGATGGAGAGGAGAAGGAAGAGGAGGAAGGGGATGAGCGGAGGGCGGGGAGAGTCGCTGACCCCTAGGGCCGGGCTGGGCCCTGGGGGCTGCTCCTCCTCCTCCTCCTCCTCCCCATCCTTCCTTCCATCCTTCCTCCTCCTCCTCCTCCATCCCTCCGGCGCTCCTCGCTCCCTTACCTGGCTCCTGCCGCGCCCCGGGCCGGGGGCTCCCTCCACCCTCGGTCCGCCCGGTGTGAGGAGGGGGTGCCTGGCGGCCCCCTTCTCCTCCTCCTCTTCCCTTTCCTCTCCGCCGCCTCTCGGGGACGCCGCCGCCTCCCCAGCCTAGACCCCGCTGCCGCCGCCGCTGCGCTCGCTCCGCGGAGCCGGGCGGGGGAGGGACCACAACTCCCACAATGCGCCGCGCCGGCCCCAGGCAGCGATTGGACAGGCGATGACGGGGGGCGGGGCCGAGAGGGAGGCGAGGTGTGGGAACGCGCACGAGGGCGCGCACTGCGAGGCGCGGGGCGCGCGCCAGGGCTAGGGGAGTGGGAGGACGCCCTGGGCACTCGGGCTGGACTCCGGTCCGGGGCCTCGAAGAGAGAGAGGGGGCCGCTTTGGCCCCGCCTTGAAGGCTGGGGACCCTAGAGTCGGGACCGTCCGGTGCCCCAGAGCTGCCCCAGCCCCGCAGCTTCTGCTTGGATGCCTCGAGGGATGGGAAACGCATGACCTCTTTTGCAGCCCATCCCACTTAGGGAAGGATCTTTCCTCTGATTTCTGGCCCGGTTTGGCCGCCTTGCACCGTCCGTGGCCCTGTAGCCACAAGAACCGGTCCAAGCCCAGGTCCGCGTCCCCCCCAAACCCTAGCGCTCTAAGTTTTTAAAGAGCTATTGCATCCTCCCCACCACCCCCAGAGGCGGGGGCTGTTATCCCCTTTTACGTTTGAGGAAATTAAGGCAGAGAGTGGTGTTGCTTAGGGTCACGCTGCTAGTAAGTGTTCAAGGCAGGATTTGAACTTTGCACTTCCTGATTCCAGATCCAGCAACATAAAAAAACCCCGAACTGCGCGCATTAGCCGCCTCCCTCCTGCGGTTCAGTTCTTCCAGGGCGTCAGACCCCTCCTGATCCCACGGACCACCGGGCTACAATAGTGCCCATGTGTCGTCTCGGTAAAGACACTGGAAGGTCCCGATTTTCCTCTCCGGCTGCCTCCCCTCGGGATCCTAAAAAGGGGAGAGGCCACTGAGTGGAACATATAAACAAGGAAGTGAGATCTAGCAAATTGCTTCCTCTAGAGCTTGCAGGCAACTCACAGCAGATTAAGCCGGAAGCACCTTTCAGTCTCTCAACCTCTTGTCCCATCCTTCTGTTAGATGAATCCATTGCAGCATCAGAGCTGAGTGGAACCTCAGAGATTATTGGGTCCGTCCTTTCATTGGACCGATGGGCAAACAGGCCTGGAGAGGAAAGAAGACTCTGGGGTAGCCACAGGGGCATAGCATCGTTGGCTTTATGCAGTTGAAGCACTGCCTTATGGGAGAGGAAATGCATTTGCTTGGCTTAGGAGCAATGCGTGGAAGCCACAGGGATGCAGATTTAGGCTGGACCATCAGGAGAAGCTTTCTTGAAATGACAAGTCTAGAAGGGAGTGGGCTATCCAGGAGGTGACTGACACTTTATAGTTGGACCTTAGAAGTCATCCTTGGATATTTCCTCCATAACCCTCCTCCAATGACCTTGACCTTGATATTGATCCTTCAAGGATATCTCTCCTTCCCATCCCCATTTCTGGAATCCCCAATGCAGAATCAAATCAACTCTGCCATTGCTCCTGGACTAGATGTGTCTCCCTGGTCATCCCTCAGTATGTGTAGTTGTTCTCCTATTAGAATGCTTGGGAGACCTATCTTTGCTTTTTGTTTTTGCATCTTCTCTACTTTGACAATTAATATACATATAATTCATTCATTTATTCAATTCCATCATTTTCCACTTGAGGAAATCAAAGTCTTAAGGAGATTGATCTTGTGTAAGTGACAAAGATAGGATCTGAGGCCAGGTTTTTCAACTCCAAATTCAAAGTTCTTTCTAAAGCAGTGCTGAGTTCCCATCCCTGCAGACCTCTAGGCTGGAGGGATCTCCTTGCATCCTATGCAGAGGATTCTCAGGCTGCTCGGGATTGGACCAGGAAAGCTGTCACATCTTTTGTAACTCTCGACAGTCTGTGAAGTAATTGGCTAGCCCTACATTATGTGTCTAGTTTTGGGAAAACTTGGGTCTTCTCATTGTTAATCTATCTGCTGCACGACCAAGGCTCTCTGTTATAAACCCTAATACTCTGTCCATTTTTTTGTCTTTCTTTGTATCCCCAGTGCTCAGCACAGTGCCTGGCATGCAGTAAGTGCTTAATAAATGCTGACTGCCTGCCGGATTGTCATTTCTCAAAGCTATTCTTATTGCTTCAGTTTCCTCCTCCTATAAAAGATATATGGAGGTGGAATAGGGGAAGTAGCAGTGTTTATACTTTGTTACAGTCCACAAACCACAGATAAAAACTCACTGTGGATTTGCTCAGACAGGAACAGCCTGTGACTGCAAAATAGTGGCTCTCTCTAGACAAAGGCTTTCCCTGACAGCCAGAGCAAATTCCCTGCTCTGGAACTGCCTTAGGGTAGTGAAGAGATAGCTGAGGGAAGACTTACTGCATTAATGTGTGAGCATGAGACTTGTCTGCTGTCCTGGGTAGCTTTGATGCTCTAAGGAGACCTCCTCCTCCGAAGTAAATTGCTACTATTTATCATTTCATAGCATCCTAAGAGTTTAAGACCATCAATTGCCACCCCATCATTTACAGGGAAGGAAGCAGGTTCTAAAGGGTTAAAGACTTGCATCCCTCTCTCCACACCACCCCCAACTCTTCACCTTTTTTTCTTCAGTCTTTGTTTGTGTCTGTGTGTGTTTAAGCAATCATTTATTTTCTTTCTCTCCCTCTTGCCATTTGGAAAACAGAAATCCTTTCCTAAATAACCCTTCACAACAAATATGAACAGTCCAACAAAACAAATCTCCACATTGGCCATGTCCCAAGATATGTGTCTCATTCTGCATCTTCAATCCATCAGTCTTCTGGCAGGATGGGGTTACCGTGCCTTGCCTTTGGTCCTCTAGAATAATGATTTGTCACTTCATTGATCAAAGTTGCAAAGCCTTTCAGAGTTATTGTTTTTTTTTTCTTTATAATATTGCTGTCACTGAATAAATTGTTTTCTGAGTCTTACTTCCCCCTGCATCAGTTCAGAGAGGTTTTTTCAGTTTCCTCTGACATTGTTTCTTACGGCGTAATATTCTATTGTATTAACATGCCATAATGTGTTTAACCATTCCTCAATAATTCTTTTACTACTATGAAAAGAGCTGCTATAAAATTTTGGTATATGTAGATATTTTTCTTTCTCTGTTTTCACCCTTTGGGATATTATATGCCTATAAGTGATATCACTGGATCAAAACTAATTTTCTGGCCTGTGGGGCACAGTTCCTAATTACTTTCCAGAAAGTTGCACCAATTCATAGCTCCGCCAACACTGCATTAGTGTCTTTCCCCACAGTGCCCCCAACATTTGTCATTTTCCTCTTTTGTTGTCTTTCTGGCTTCCTTGGAAAATTCCCAGCTAAAACTTCCACAAGAAGCCTTTCCCAATTTCCCTTAATGCTGGTGTCTTCGTTCTGCTATTGCATTCAACTTATCCTATATGTAACTTGTTTGTTCTTAGTCATTTGTTTGTTGTCTTTCTCATTCGAATATGATCTTCTTGAAAATAGGAACTCATTTTGTTTCATTTTGTGTCTTTAAAATTTTTTTTTTTTTACATTCTCTTTTTATTAGCACAGTGTTTCAATAAATGCTTATTGACTTACATGGAGTCTCAGGGTTGATTTAATTTGTAATTCTCTATTAGTGAATTGGATACACACACACACACACACACACACACGTATATATACCCAATAGTTTTTTAAAAGTATATATATACACTTTTAAAAAACTATTGGGTAGGAAGAGATTACATCACCTTTATTTGTAAATATATTCCTTTCCTGATTTCTACTTAGAGATTCATACAAAAAATAAAATGGAAAAAGAAGTTCAAGAAAAACAAACAAACAACTAAAAAATATGTATATAATAGTTGTTAGCTTGGATTTCTTCCCTCGAAAGTTGCCTGTTTATAGCTTTTGACTATCAGCAAATGCTCTTATTCTTATAAATTTCAATCAATTTCTTTTATATCATAGATATAAGATCTCTATCAAAAAAAACTCCTGCAAAGATTATTTTCACTAATTGTCCATTTTCTTCCCAATTTTAATTTCATGAGTTTTATTTGTGCAAAACTTTAAAAATTGATCTAATAAATCTCTCCCATTTTATTTTCTGTGAACTTCTCTTCACTTGTTTTGTCATGGATTCTTTCCCAATCCTCAGCTTAGCAAGATAATTTATCCTTGCTCCTCTAATTTGCTTGAGAGATCAACTTTTGTGTTTAAAACATGCATCCATTTGGAGTTGATTTTAGCCCATGATAGGAGATGATGGTTTACACCTATTTTTCTGCCAGGCTGCTTTTCAGTTTTCCAGTAGTTTTGTCAAATAATAAATCTTCCTGAGTTATGGGTTGACCTCTACGAATTTAAAATATTTTCCCCCAAATCAGCCAGCCTTTTACAACATTTGTATTCATACACAGCTCCTGAGTCCAGCTGATCTCTCTTTAGACTGCCTTGCATTCTGTCTGGGTCATTTTTGGTGACAAGAGGACAGGCCCAGGACAGGGACTTTTGCTTCTCTAAGGAATAATTTCTTGGATCATCAAGCTAGAGCAGAAAGAAACTTCAGATGCGATCTGTTCCAAATTCAATATTTTACAGATGAGAAAACTAAAACCCAGGAAAGATGTGACACAAGTAAATGTCAGAGACAGGATTGAACTAAGGTGCTGTGACTTTAGAATCAATATTCTTTCCACAGTATAGTCCCACAGTAACTCCTCAGTTTTATGGAAAAAGTTTAATGCATGGTGTAGCAGGAGTGATGAGAGAGAACTCTCCTGGTTTATTGGATGTGAGCCCTTCCCATGGAGGGTCTCTTTCAGTGGGATAACCAGCCTTCTGCTAAAGGGCATGTTTCAAAAAGAAAAGCAGCTCTTATCGGTCCTTTGGCCCCTGTCACTGTGGGGGATGTTGTCAAAGATGCTTGACGAGTGATCCTGGAAGAACTCCCTTCTCCCCTCACCACCCACTCACCCCAGTAGGAATCTATAGAAAAGTTTCTCCTACCTTTTTTAGGAGCACACTGTTCAGAGGCTTTACCAGCTCTTTTTTGCACATGTAGCAAGCAGATTAGGATTTCTCTCCTTTTTCCTTCCATCACATAACTGATGTCAGCTAAAACTGAGCACACATGGAGTAACAATATATGCTTGCCTAGGAGATCTCGAAGCTGGACCTCAGCTTCCTGCCTGCCTCTTGTGTTTCTAGCCTTAAAGGTGACCTCATGAGGTTGAGGAGTCTGGAATTTCTAAATCGGGAACGGCTGTCCAGTGGGACATGTTTCCTGCTTACTATACTTCTTGGAGCAAAAGATAACCACGACCAGGAGCTTACCCAGCCGAGAGAACTAAGAGAACCTAAGCGATACCTTGGATGTCCAATAGGTATGAGCCTTAAAAGTTGTTTGGACAGTGCAGGTCTGAGGTGAAGGTAAATAAGTGTTGGCAGTCCCACAGAATTGTCTTTGCCTCTTGGAAGATTACAATCAGCAATGGGATAATGTTTTATGTTTTAACGAGTCTTGGGTGTTTTAAGCATTGCTTTTGTGGTAGAAGAAATAAATAGCACAGCCCACTCCATCCCTTATCTTACATGCTATCTGCTCTGCATAAAAATCAGTCTTTTTTTTTTATAGAAGAAGCCCTGTTAGTACTTTTGAGGGGAGACCCTAGACATGCCATATCTAAAATTTGCTGTAGAGATTTTTTCCTGCAATCCCAAGTCAGAAAGCTTTGAGAAAAGCCCAGATGTTGGATCCATCAAGTTACTTAAAGAGGGGAGAAACAGCCCAGGAAGGGAAAGAAAGGAGTAGGTTAAAACTTCCAAGCCAATTAGTAATGAGATCAGGCCATAAATAGCCACAGTACTTCCATCTTAGGCAAGATAGGGAGATCAAATTGGAAAAAAAAATGCTCATTTTGGATCAAGATCCCTCAGGACAGGACCTGGATCATGTGAATCCTTACCAGGAAGATTCACTTTTTTTCCTGAAAGCCCATCCCAGCTATGGGAGACAGTAGGATTTGTTGGGGTGCATGGTTCAGACAATTCTCAGTTCTACAACCGAGACCACATTTCTATCTTCCCTTTTGGGAAAGAGAAAAGATCCACTTGAAATCTACCCTCATATGCCTCTGGAAAAAATTCTTTATACTCTTTGGGAGAAATGCACGCTTTACCTTTTCTCTGTATTCCTAGAAGAGATTCTCACTGACAATACACGTGATGGAGGGACATCTCACTGAAGATTAAAGGCCCCAGGAATGGGAAGCTCTTTGGAGTTCTGGTTACCTGTCCAGTATTGATCATCCTTGAATAGATCAGGAGCTCCCTCTACTGGGTAGATCTGGGTAAGATGATAGAATACAGCAGCTTCTGGATCTACCTCTGTTTTAGTGGAAGGGAAATGCCCCATCCCATATGACTTCTTTTCTTATTCTTTTAAAAATGTTTCTTTTCATCTCCTCCAATAAACAAGGTTTTTTCCTCTTGTCATATTGTCCTTGCCCCCATCATTATAAAAAAGAGAGAAAAAATAAAACCCTTGTAATAAACAAACAAAAAATCACTTAACTTTTATTTGCCTCAATTGTCTTATCTGTAAAATAGGGATAATAATAGCATCTAAGTCCCAGGGTTGTTGTGATATTTGTAAATCACTTGATACTAAATTTCCATAGGCATTTAATAAATACATGTTTGTTTACTTCCTTCTTTTCTTTTCTTTCTTTCTCCCTTCCTTCCTTTCTTCCTTCTTCCCTCTCTGTCTCTCTCCCTCCCTCCTTTCCTTTTAACCTCCCTCTCTTTTTCCCTCCTCTTCCTCTTTCCCTCCCTCCCTCCATTCCTTCCTTCTTTCCTCCCTCCCTTCCTTCCTTCTTTCTTCTCTTCTTCTCTCACTTTTTTCCTTCCTCCCTTCTTCTCTTCCTCCTTCCCTCCTTTCTTTCTTTCCTTCTTTCCCCCTAGAAGTAAGATGACCAAAGGCATGAAACAGCACTCCCACCAACATGGTGACTTCATATAGGCAGCCATACTTATTGCCTCCTTCTTAGGATTTCTTAGTTTTCCTCTAGGAAAGTATCATCTCCTATGGGAAGGTTTTCTTTTGCTACCTCGTCAGCAATGTTGTCCCCTTTTCCAAATCTGTCTATAACCATGTATTAAGCTCAGTGCCGGGCACTGGGGACACAAATACAAAGGTGAAACAGAACCCTCCCTCGGGAAGCTTTCATTCTACCAGGAGAAACAACCAGCACAGCCCAAAGCTTGGGCACATTAAGTGTTGAGCTTCCTTTCCATATTCCTGGATGGCAGCTGGTATCAATGGCAAATTCAGAAAGATCAAGGCAGGGGAGGCCGAAAGGCACATGAAATTATCATTGGGCTAATGTGGGGCAGAACCAAAATGTGAGTTCAAACCAGCACAGTTCCCATTATGTTCCATTGGTTCTTAGAAACTCCATAGCTTTTTCACCATTCCAATCCTAAGTAGCCTGACATGAGTCTGTGGAGCACTTGGAGCTCGGTCAGACATCAAAGAAGCCAAGGTCATCCATTGCATCCCAGACCAGCCCCATTTGTCTTGACTTTTGTCTTGACATTGGGCTTTGATGACTGGAGGAGAGAAAAAAGCTGGCGAATCCAGTTCATTCCCAAGTCAAGACATCACCCATGACGTCAGTGGTCCTCTTTGAAGAATGAACAACTAATTAGAATCATGGTTTTTTTTTTTGTTTGTTTGTTTTGTGTATTGTTTTTGCCCAGAACTGCCTAGCCTGATACTTTTATCAGATGAAAGCACATATTGATTGAATTAATCCATCTGAGATTTGAACTAGGTCTGAGTAATTCCTGATCATTTCCCTAGGTGATAAGAAATCAGTTTGGATTGAGAATCGGGGCTTGTGGAGGATCAGTAAATTTGGAATCAGGATTCCAGCGTCTGGCAGTGGAGAGATGGCTTCGGTCAAAGCCCTGAAAAGGAATCACTGAGACATTAATATGGGTGGTGGGTGGGAGGGAAGAGCGCTTCAGTTTTAGCTTTGACCTGGGTTTCTTCCTTCTCTTATTTCTCCCCACCCCCTCCCTACTTAGTCTCATGACCAAAGAGGATTTGAATATTCTCATCACCGTCCTTTCAGTGTCCCTGGAACAGCAAGGAATATCTTTATTGGGACTCAAGGATGAATAAGACATATTAAGGAAAGGCAGATTCAAAACTTTGCAAGACACCCAGGGGAAAAATGACCTCCCTAAGGGGAATGTCTTGAGGACTCTAAGAAAAGGACTTCCAGGAATTAAGAGTTCCTTCTTTGTGCCGTTTAAACTTTGGACTTATGGGAGAATGAGTCACAGAGTTTGTGGGGTAGGGATGTTTGTGGGGTATCGCTTTAGCAAATATTTACTTTTTGTAAGCTAATTGATTCAATCAGAAGTGTGAATGAAATCTGGTTAACTCATTGATATCAAGCAATAATCTTGGGAGAAGCCCACCAGTGGGGGTGGGAGGGGGAGCCACAGCACTAGGACAATCCCCAACACTTTGGAGATTCCTTTAGAGCCCTGAAGGATGAAACATCAGTTGAGTTCCCTAGCCCCAGTCTGCTAGCGCCAGTATGGGTTGGGAAAGTAAGTCCAGAGCCGGGGCTGTATCTGTCAGATTGATTCTGCTCTTCGAGTTGCCCACGAGGGGGCCATACCCATCCGTGATTGAGACTCCCCAGGGGAGAAGTTCCTGATCTCCTGTTACAAGCATTTGCAACTCCTAGAAAATACATACTGCCTCCAGAGATGAGTCACTGAGGAGGGGGTGGGGATGGGGGAAGGCAGGGAATATTGCTGCCTCTGCAGCCCATCACCCTGGACCAGAAAGCCTCCCACTTCACTCCCCTCCTTCTGCAGCTGTCACGGGAGCAGCATCTGGGTCATCCTAAGGAAAATGCTCGCTGCGCTCTGGCCAACACCGGACTCTGGCAAGCTGCCTCTGTACGGTGCAGGTAGCCAGGGTTTCCTGGATCACCTAGAAGAGGCTCGCTGAATAAGCATTTGTCTGTTCGGTCCCGAGCTCATCATTAGTAACATTCCTAGAGCTACCAAGGTCAATACTGCCCGGCCGGATCGGATAGTCCCAGAGATCACTGGGACAAGGTTGGACACTTGGCAATAATTTACCATGGAGTGCTAGCCTGTATAGAGTGAGTTTCCCTTGGATTTATTACGAGTTAGTCTGGTTATCATATGTCTAGGCGAGAGGGGAAATGAGATTGAGATATACCTGAGATGAGGTATATCGTGTTTCAGTGTCCCATCATGTCATCCTCATTTCCCTCCCTCCAACGAGCCATTCCAGGCTGAGAACCCCTCAGAGTGCAGTGAGGCTATCCAGTGGTCCTGGATGGTTATGATTCATTCTCTGGGGAAACAGCTCCTTGCTAGATAGCCTAAGGGAGCTAAAGATTAAACCCTGGTCTGCTCCAAGACCAGATGTGAGCTAACTGACCAGTTGTGATCATCCCCGTGGAGAAGTTTATACTTGGCCACATTGGATTGGATCTCGTTCAGCACCCTTATTCTGGAGTGCAGAAAATGGTGTGTGAGCTGACTGACCAGTTGTGATCATCCCCGTGGAGAAGTTTATACTTGGCCACATTGGATTGGATCTCGTTCAGCACCCTTATTCTGGAGTGCAGAAAATGGTGTGTGAGCTGACTGACAGTTGTGATCATCCCCGTGGAGAAGTTTATACTTGGCCATACTGGATTGGATCTCATTCAGCTCCCTTATTCTGGAGTGGAGAAAATGGTGGCCCAAAGTGGGAGGGCAGGGCTGGTTCTGCATCCCATAAACTAGTGACAGAGCAGGGACTCAGATCCAAGGCTCAACATCACAACTGATGTTCTTTTCCACTATTTTATATACCCTTGAAACATTAGAAACCTTTTTTTTTTTTTTTTTGGATGAGCTCTGAGACAAGATGTTCAGCCTTCCTCACTCTCCTCCTCTTCCTCCTCCTCTTTTATTACTATTATTACTGCTAATCCTACTATTACTGTTTTTACTACTGCTGCTACTACTACTATTCTATTACTCCTATTAGTTCTACTACTAATCCTACTATGATCTGTACTAGTACTAGTACTCCTCCCCCTCCTCCTCTATTGCTACTATTACTCCTACTCCTACTTTTACTCCTATTCCTACTATTACTCCTACTCCTACTATTATTCCTACTCCTACTCCTATTACTACTTCTCTATTACTCTTATTACTTCTATTACTCCTACTATTACTGATACTAGTAATAGTATCCTCCTTCTCTTTTACTACTATTACTACTACTATTACTCTATTACTCCTATTACTTCTACAATTATTCCTATTATTACTCATACTAGTACTAGTACTTCTTTTGCTCTTCTATTACTACTATTACTATTACTACCACTCCTACTGCTACTACTACTACTATTGCTGCTGCTGCTGCTGTTGCTACTACTACTATTACTTTATTATTCCTCTTACTTCTACTATTACTCATACTAATACTTGTATTTACTCCTCCTCCTCTATTACTCCTACTTCTGCTATTACTATTACTACTACTACTACTACTCTATTACTACTATTATTCCTACTCCTATTATTACTAGTACTACTACTACTATTGCTACCATTACTACTACTACTACCACTATCACTACTATTACTACTACTATTGCTACCATTACTACTACTACTACCACTATCACTACTATTACTACTACTACTACTACTATTACACCACTACCACCACCACCAATAAGCTTTTATAGCACAAAATACTTTACAATTATTTCATTTTTATCCTGGAAAGTAGGTGCTATCTAGATCATCCAGTCTAATACATTCAATAGCTATAGATAAGGAAATTGAGACATAGAGAAATGAATGATGTGACTTGCCCAAACACTGTAAGAATAATCTAAGATCATTAACTTTTACCTTTCACAGATGAATCATAGAATTATGCAATTTTCAGAGTTAAAAGGGACCTCAGCTGTCAGCTAGTACAACTCATATGTGAAAAGAAAATTTGTTATAATGTACTCAACAAATTAATATCCAAGCTCTTTCCCCTTCCCTCTTCTCCCTTTTTCTTCCCCTATCCTTTGTCTCTCTGTCTCTATCTCTTTCTGAGACAAGGTTAAGTGACTGGCTAATAAGTATCTAAGATTAGATTTCAACTCAGATTGTAGATCACAACATAGTATTTTTACTTTTGTTATTGTTGTTTGCTTGTTTTTTTTTCTTTCTCATTTTTTTCTTTTTTGATCTGATTTTTCTTGTGCAGTGTGATAAATGTAGAACTATGTATAGAAGAATTGCATATTTTAATGTATATTGGATTACTTGCTGTCTAGGGGAGGGCATGGGGGAAAGGAAATAAAATTTGGAATACAAGATTTTGTAAGGGTGAGTGTTGAAAACTATCTTTGCATGTATTTTGAAAATAAAAAGCTGTTATTAAGACAGGAAAAAATGTTGACATTTTCCTGACTCCAGGGTTGGTAATCCCTATGCACTGTGCCACTTAACTCCCATTATCCAATTTTTCATAAAAACTTACAAAGACAAGACACTCACTGGGGGTCCCAGGGGAGATCATTCCCTCATGGGACATTTTTTTTTTTACAATGGAACCAGATTTGCCCCTTTACAACTTTCCCTTATCAATCCTTTTCCATTCCTCCTCCCTTTCTTTTTTCCTTATCCTATCCCCCTAAAGGATATCATATTTCAATCTGGAGAAGAATACATTTGTTTTTTTTTTTTTTTTTTTTTTTTTTTTTTGATCTGATTTTTCTTGTGCAGTGTGATAAATGTAGAACTATGTATAGAAGAATTGCATATTTTAATGTATATTGGATTACTTGCTGTCTAGGGGAGGGCATGGGGGAAAGGAAATAAAATTTGGAATACAAGATTTTGTAAGGGTGAGTGTTGAAAACTATCTTTGCATGTATTTTGAAAATAAAAAGCTGTTATTAAGACAGGAAAAAATGTTGACATTTTCCTGACTCCAGGGTTGGTAATCCCTATGCACTGTGCCACTTAACTCCCATTATCCAATTTTTCATAAAAACTTACAAAGACAAGACACTCACTGGGGGTCCCAGGGGAGATCATTCCCTCATGGGACATTTTTTTTCTTACAATGGAACCAGATTTGCCCCTTTACAACTTTCCTTATCAATCCTTTTCCATTCCTCCTCCCTTTCTTTTTTCCTTATCCTATCCCCCTAAAGGATATCATATTTCAATCTGGAGAAGAATACATTTGTTTTTTGTTTTTTGTTTTTAAGTCCAGTCATATACAGAGTGGAACAGTAGGAAAAACTATAGAGAGAGTCAGAAGCTCGAGGTTCTAAATCAGTGTCTGCCATTCATTCACTACTTATGTGAGTTACTTTAAAAAGTCACTTAAAGTCATTGGGTCTCAATTTCCCCACCTGAAAAATAAGGTAGTTGAACAAAGTGATCCACCCAAGGACTCTCCCAAGTACCAAATCTCTAGATTCATCTTGGACAAGAAAAGAGAAAAATTTTGCTAAGCCAGCAAAATCAGGAGTGGTGTCTTCTACTAAGCTGTATCATAAAAAGATTTAGTTTAAACATAACATAACTCAACATTAATTTAACAATACATTAACTTAACATAACATCAACTTAAACATAAAAAGTTTAAGTACAGTCTCAACTAGATGGATGACTCTTTCTCTGTGAATTTGATTGCCCTGTTGTCTTTGCTCTTAACATCAATAATAAGATCAAGTGTGGAAGAGTGAAAAAGGAAAACTCCAGTTACCTTCTTGCTCTGGATATTCACTGCAATTGGTAAATTGGGCAGGATTGAAAGAAGGAAGATCACATGCTGAAAAAAATGTTAGGCTGGGAGCCCCAGGACATGAGTCTGATCCATAGCTTTGCCCCTGGCTTGTTGTGTGATGCTGGACAAGCCCTTTCCATCTCCTTGCACCTTCGTTTGGAAAATAAGGATAGTGGGTTTCTTCTAGATCTAACATCCTGTGATTGATTGTTGACCTTCCAGGTCTAAATTCTATCATTTTAGAAATTTTCAAGAGCAGCATATATTAGATTTTTTTCAAGAACAAGTACTTTTCAATTTTTCTACTTTTTCTATCAATAACAGGGGGGAAAAAATCCATCGAGGAAGTGCTTGAGTTTCTATAATCGTTAGAATAAAAGTAAGCCAAATGACAAAAGCAACGGACAGGGGTGACAAGCTTATAATGAGGCATGAATGAAAAATGATAAAAATACATATTCCCTTTGAATTATTTTTTAAACCTGTGTATAAAAATAATTCAAGTCTCTCTTCCTTCAGAGTCTTCCATCTCACCTTCTGCCATATGAATCTGACAGCTGTTAGCTTAAGCTGTTATCTTTCATTTCACAATTCTGCCTTGGAAAATATTCCCACCCTCCCCTTCTCCCCCATGAAATGCATGTCTTACGAGTTAAGCATATCTTTTTTAGAACTGTGTGTAGGAGGTAAATTGGTATGCAAGAGATTTTGGGTTCATTTAGCAAGCTTATTAACAATCATATTGCTGTGGTTATCTCATGATTTAAAATCGTTGAGGCCCCATCCCAATCTTGCTATCTGGGAACAATGGCCTCTCTGAAGTCAGGAGCCCAGCAATTTGTGAATTTGTCTTGCCTTGTATCTCCTATGGATTATTTTTTTTTTGAAGTAGGAGATTAGGAAGAAATCAGCATCCAAGACTCCTTTCTTTATTTCTCTCTTCTTTTTCCTTCCTTCTCCTTCCCTTCTCTTGCCTTCCCTTCCATTCCTCTTCCTTGCCTTCCCTTCCCCTGCCTTTCCTTGCCTTGCCATTCTTATTTCATTTTCCCTTCCCTTGTCTTCCTTTTTCTTCCCTTGTCTTCCCATCCCTTCTCTTGCCTTCCCTTTCCTTGCTTACCCTTCCCTTCCTTTTCCTTTCCTTCCTTTCCTTCTTTCCCCTTCCCTTCCCTTCTCTTTCCTTCCTTTTCCTTTCCTTGCCTTCCCCTGCCTTCTTTTCTCTTGCCTTAACTTCTTTTCCCTTGCCTTCCCTTCCCTTGCCTTGCTTTCCCTTGCCTTGCCTTCCTTTGCCTTGTCTTCCCTTGCCTTGCCTTCTTTTGCCTTGTCTTCCCTTTCATTCCCTTTCCTTGCCTTCCCTTCCCCTGCCTCCCCTAGCTTTGCCATTCTTATTTTGCCTTCCTTTCCCTTCCCTTCCCTTGCAACCCTTCCCTTGTCTTCCTTAGCTTTGCCATTCCTATTTTGCCTTCCCTTCCCTTCGCTTCCCTTGCAACCCTTCCCTTGCCTTCCCTTGCCTTTCCTTCCTTTGTCTTTTCTTCCCTTCCCTTCCCATCTTTCCTTTTTTCTCTTTTCTACAATCTTATTTTAGGGATTGCCCTATTTCTTTTAACCAAGGACCAAAATACTAGGTCATTAGCCTCTTGAGGACAGGGATTTTCTTAATTATTATTATTTTAGCAAATCTCCAACAGTGACTCATACATAATAGATGCATAAAATGTGTTGAGGAAAGAAGGAAAGGAGCAAATGAACCTTTTCCCATTTTTTTGGCAGCCCCCAAAGCTCAGTGCTCCTTCCACAACAGTACATTATGCAGTACTCATGATTACCAGGATATCGCTTCTGTAGCCTAACCATGTGATAAAAATATTTCACAGGCAGTTTGGGACATCTTGACTTGAATCTTTAAGCAGCTCTTTTGGAAAAAGAAAAAGGGGTCTGTACTTGGTATTGCCATAGAAACTAGAAATGCTCTGAAGTCAGTGACAGGTGCAGTGTAAAGCAGCCACTCCTGGAAATTCGTGTCAGCATCCTTTTTTAAACCATTGGGTTTTAAGGGTGCCCACTTCTGAGTTCCTTTTAGCCAAGGCCATTCTTGCTCTGGGAAGCAGAAGAAGTGGCAAGAGTTTCATGACATCCCGCTTCAGGATCAAGTTAAAAATGGTGGCACCTATGTGCCAAGACCCCCTTATCCCCCGTTGTTCCCGCTAGGGGAGAGCAGGTATCATGGGGCTCCCCAGGATTCCCCACACTCACATACTGGTTTGTTCAAGCTGCTTTTGCAAGGAAGTCTCTGGTGTGCTGAGACCGGCTCTTGACAAGTGATCTGTTGGTGGCTGGTCTGATCTCTTGCAGGAGTTCCTCAGGGGCCTGCACACTCTTGTCAAGGGATTTTTCCCAGGCTTCCCTGGTTTTCCTCAAGGCTCAGCTCAAGTACCACATTCTGTAACAAGTCTTTCCTACTCCTCCATTTTACTGCCTCCCTTCTGAGATTACTGTTACTTTATCCAGTCTATATCTCCTTTGTACATGATTGTTTATCTCCCCCATTAGATAGTAAGCTTCTCGAGGGCAGGGACTGTTTTTGTCCTTTTTTGTATCTCTATTATTCAACACAGGGTCGAGCACATAATGGCTGTCTTATATATGTTATGGCTGAGTAAATTCAGGGGTAGTGGAAACAGTGATGACTCTGGAACCAGGGAACCACAGTGTACCCACTGTGGAAAAAATCTCCTATATTTTTCTGGGATTTGATTGTTTTCTGAGCACTTAGAGAAAACATTGTAGAAAAAATTATAAGAAATATTATAGGAAAAAACCCTTATGTTTATAAGAGGAAGTATATTTGGTGAAAAGAAAAGGAAGCCTTGGGTTCAAATTCTGCCTCATATATACTGAGTGCATAAAACTGGACTAGTAAGCTCTTCGGACCTGGGAAACTTTAAGACAATCTGAGTTGTGGAGTTGCTAATTTGTGTAAACAGATGAAATCTCGACCCAGGGAATTGTCTATGCTCATGAAATCACAAGTCAGAGTCAGCCCTTCTAGCCCACCCTCAAACTCTCTGATACGTAAGTTTTTAAAAAAAGTTATTAAAGTTTTTTTTCTCTATGTACATTCATTCACTGGAGCCTCTTAACAGTCCCATGAAGTGGTATAGATGAATAATATCGAGGTACTAGAAGTATAATGAGCCTCATTTTAGGGACTAGGAAAATGAGCCTTGGTGAAATGTCTTGGGCCAATCTTACATTGGGTCAACAGCCAATGCAAATTTAGATACATCTTCACTCCAAAAACGAAAGACAACAGCCAATCAATTAAGCAATCAAGTAGGCAAGGCAGAATTTGCACTGAAGTCTTCCTGCCTACAAAATCAGTGGTCTCCCCACTGTGCCATGTGCAACAACTCACCCCTTCATCATGAAGCCCAATGGAAGTCTGTTTTACAGATGAAGAAACTGAGGCACAGAGAAGTAAAAGTGACCATATGGCTCTTTCTACTGTACTATGAGCAGCTTCTCTAGTAGTTTGTCTCTATCCACATCCTCCATTTACCCTATATGTATTTTGTATTTACACAGTGTTTCCACCAATAGAATGAGAGGCCCTTGAAGGAAGCGATTTCATTTTTGGTTTTGTCTGTGGCCTGGCACATAGTGGGTATGGCACATAGTGGGTACTTATAAAAGCTTATCAGGGCTTGTTTCCTTGATTTATACATTTTTGGTTCACAGTTGTATGTTGTTGGTGTGTAAGTGAAAGAAAAAGAGATAGAGACCTACAGAGACACAAACAGAGATGGAGAAAGAGAGAAGAGAGAAAGAAGAGTGAGATAGCAATATAAAGCAAGAGAGACAGGCAGAGAGAGACAGAGAGGTAGAGAGAGACAGAGACAGACAAAGAGACAGCCAGAAACAAAGAGACATAGTGACAGAGATAGAGATAGATGGGGACAGAGAGAGAAAGAGAGAGACTGTCAGAGAGACACAGAGAGAAACTACTTTAGTGAACACCTGCTGGTATTTAGGAAACATTCATGATTGGTTTCTCCACTCTGGGCCATCTGTAAGCCTCTTATTCATATGACTCATAAATGATGAGTCACTGTCAGTGGGAGACCATTAGTGACCTTCCTCCTCTCTGGCTCCCTAATGAAGTGTGTGGCACATGTGAAAAAAAAAAGATAATCCCCCACGGACTAGCAGCAAAGTGCTGTATTATTCTCAAGGATGTAAGAGGATGAGCTGTTGATTTTGCCCTGACTGATTTGGAGGCTGGGTTTTTGAACTGGAGAAATAAGACCACTTGGCCCTGTGTCCTCATGTAGTTTCAGCCAGAATTATGCTGGCTGATGCCCTGTTTGCTTGCTTGTTTTGGCTTGTGGCCTTTGTTTCCTCATCTCATCAAGAAGAGGGTAGGATGAGGATAAGCCATGGGATAGAGAAGGACCTTCTATTTAGAACTCAAAGGGACTATAAACCACTGAATGCTAGAACTTAATGAGTTCTTAGAACTGAGGATGTCAGAGATGGGAGGGCCTTGGAACAGGAGATGTCAGAGATGGGATCATCTTAGAATAGGGGATGTCAGAGATGAGAGCATCTTAGAACAGGGGATGTCAGAGATGAGAGCATCTTAGAACAGGGGATGTCAGAGATGGGAGCATCTTAGAACAGGGGATGTCAGAGATGGGAGGGCCTTAGAACAGGGGATGTCAGAGATGAGAGCATCTTAGAACAGGGGATGTCAGAGATGGGAGCATCTTAGAACGGGGGATGTCAGAGATGGGAACATCTTAGAACAAAGGATGTCAGAGATGGGAGGGCCTTAGAACAGGAGATGTCAGAAATGGGAACATCTTAAAACAGGGGATGTCAGAGATGGGAGGGCTTGGAATATAGAACTCAAAGAAACCTTTTTAAAAAGCATGAGAGATGTGGAAGACAGAATAACTAATAGAATAACTAATCCAATTCTTTCTTTTATAAGTAAGGTAACTAAGGCTCAGTCAAAATATATTAAGTGCTCAAGGCAGCAGTGTGCTGGAGTGAGCTTGAACCAGCTCACAATAGCAGATTGTTAAATTTTCAGTGTGAGTACTTACACATAGGAAATTAGCAAACCCTACAAATCAGGAGTTTGACACATTATTTTGTTGGTTTCTAGATTTAATAAAGCAACAGAGAAAATGGTAATAATGTAGATTAAACTTTAAAGTATAAAATGCCTTCAGAAAGCCAGTTGTTACACCTTTGTTAACATACTCCTGTTCTGAGGTCACACAGCTATTTAGTGGCAGAGCTGAGACCATGATATAGCTCCCCAGGTCATTCAGCCAGTTCTTGTTGTTATTGGGCCATTTTCAACCATATCTGACTCTCTGCCATCTCTTTTGGGGTTTTCTTGGCAAAGATACTGAAGTTTGCCATTTCCTTCTCCTGCTCATTTTACAGATGAAGAAACTGAGGCAAACATGGAAAGTGACTTGCCCAGGATCACACAGCTAGTAAAGGTCCGAGGCTAGATTTGAACTCAGGAAGATGCGACTCCAGTCCCAGCTCTGTACACTACGGCACCCACTAGCCGCCTCACTTGTACTCTTTTAACTAAACAGCTTTGCTTCTGATCTAGATGATTTCCCGAAAGTCCTTTTCAGCGGCGCTAAGATTCTATGACATCTTTTTGGTCACCTGGTATCATGTTGTACTTTATACTTTGAAGCTTGAAATCATTTCCTAATGAAATAAAACACAAGACCTGGCAATACAGGCTCCTAATAAAGTGGTTAAATTAATGAACATTATTAAGTCTCACTATATTTTATATTATTATTTATTGGCTTTCTCTACAAGCACTGAGCAAGCAATTAAATGTCTTAGTCCCATTTCCTAAAGGGAGGTAGCATTCAGCCCATTCACACTCGATGAGGCAGTGTTAAATTGTGCAAAGTGCAATTGGGTTTGTATCCTGAGGACTTGGATTTAGAACCCAATTCTGGTACTTTCTACCTGCATGACCTTGAGCAACAACTGTGGCTTCTTAGTTAAGTGATCCCCTGCCCCTCCCCATCCATTTAGCCCCAGAGATGGCTGACTCTCTGTGATCCCCTTTGAGGTTTTCTAGGCAGAGATACCGGAGCAGTTCTCCATTTCCTTCTCCAGATCATTTTATTAGTAAGGAAACTGAGGTAAACAGGGTAAAATGATTTGCCCAGAATCACAGCTAGTACGTATCTGAAATCAAATTTGGACTCAGGTGCTCCCGACTCTACGCTCAGTACTCTGTGCACTATGGCGCCACCTAGCAGGCCCTCGATCTAGAAGAAATAAAGAGCTAGAGCCGCTTGCTGAATTACAAACTGTTACTAAACACAACGTAGTTACTGTTGCATATATTTAGTAGCAAACAGTCTCTAAATGAACAGTGACGGAGAATCCATATTGCTATTGAGGACTGACCCTGTGACTTTCATGGATATGGCTGCTTACGCTGGGGTGGGCAAACGGAAACTTATAACGGTCCGATGGATCGCGCTCCCCATCTGGAAGCACCTGACAAGGAGAGCCTTGGTAGTATTCACACTCCCTTTAATCAATATTCATCTGAAGTATAATCATCTCTTGTAACACTTGATCTTTTTTTTTCTTTTTTTTTATTGTAGCTTTTTATTTACAAGACATATGCATGGATAATTTTTCAGCATTGACAGTTGCAAATCCTTTTGTTCCAACTTTTTCCCTTCTTCCCCTCCCCTCCCCCAGATGGCAGGTTGACCAATGCATGTTAAATATGTTAAATGAGTTAAACACAATATATGTCTACATGTACTTGATCGTTTTTAATAAACTCAGCCAGAATATTCACAAGCAAATGTTGGGTGTCGCTTTCATGTTAAGCAACATAGGGATAATTTTATCATGTAACTTTATTTAGAAAGCCTCTGATCTAAATATTAGAACATAAATGATTATTTAATTTTATTTTATAAAATGATATTTTATTTATTTTATAAGTAAACATATTTATTGTATTTATTATACACATGGGTCATTTTTCAACACCAACCCATGCAAAGCTTTCTGTTCCAAATTTTTCCCTTCTTTCCCCCACTATGGTAGGTGGTCCAATACATATTAAATATGTTAAAATACATGTTAAATCCAATATATGTATATGTATATGTACATATATATATATATATATATATATATATATATATATATATATATATAGTTATTTTGCTGCACAAGAAAAATTGGATCAAGAATGAAAAACAAAACCTGAGAAGGAAAACAAAATGCAAGCAAACATCAACAAAAAGCATGAAAATGCTATGTTGTGGTCCACACTCAGCTCCCATAGTTCTCTTTCTGGGTGTAGATGGTTCTCTTCGTCACCGAACAGTTGGAACTGGTTTGAATCATTTCATTGTTGAAGAGAGCCAGGGGACATAAATGATAACCTAGTTTCCTTCCTAACCCCAAAGTCCTGTTCATCTCTGAGATTCTCCAATTTGTGGTCAAACTATGACTCTCCCTGTCAGTGGTATCAACTCAAATGTAAATAGAAGTAAGACAGGGCACTGATTTGTACAAAATGATTTCTGCGGATTGAATATTGACCTAGTTTTTAAATGCATCGCTATCTAGATTTTATTATTTTTGTTTGCATGTTTATTTATTTTGTTAACTATTTCCCAATTAGATTTTAATCTGATTCAGGCGCACTCTGGAGAATGGGACGTGGACAGCAAAGCCCCGTTTGACGACCTCTGACTCTGGCTCTCTTTTATACTTCGGCCCAACGAGTTTTGTTGAAAAAATATTTGCCCATCTACGGTTATCACTGCTGCATTATTCCACATTCTAAAATGTCCCAGTCATCCATCTCAATTCAGTCAAAGGCATTTAAACATGATTGCAGCTGTGGGCGGAATATTCCTGAGCGATTTATTCTGATGTGAGTTCTCATCCCAGATGTTTTTCTAGCACATCAACAAGGTTTCCCTTCCAGGGACTGGAAACCAGGATGCCAAAAATAAGAGAATTGTTGTAAACCCATCCGAGGATAACAATAACATCATTCATATAAGGACTTAAGGTCCACCAGGTGCTTTCCTCTAAATAATCCTATGAAGGAAATAATATTGTACAAGTATCATCTTCCCCCACTTTGCAGATGAAGAAAATGAAGTTTTCTGAGCCAAGAGTGACTCATTTATGGTTACGCAACGAATGTCAGAGATGGGGTTTGAATTCGGGGCATAGTGTCATAGCTACGGAGCCAGAAGGATTTTGGGGAATATCTAGTCCAAACTCCTTTTTTTTGGAAATGAGGAAACAGATCCAGTAGCTTCATTGAATTCTCCATTGTCACATGGGTAAGAAGGTCAAGAAGTGAGAAATAAATATAGGTTTTGCAGACTCTAGGTTAGCATCATTGCACCACACTGCCTCTTAGAGGTCTATGAAAGCCATACTATAGCATTCTATCTACAAGGCTATAATGTCCTTTCATCCCTAAAGTCCCCCCCCCCCTTTTTTTTTTTTGGAAAGTTGAAGAATACAAACATGGATATGTTGGCTAATGTGGGCATATTGTAAAAAATTCAGTATAGCATTTACACCTCAAAAATCAGCAAGCACTACAAATCAGGGCTCAATATTGTTTCATTGATTGTAACCCTAGATCTGAGAAATTGATGGGAAAGTGATAATGGTATAGATTAAATTTAGAAGTGTGTTATGTGTAAATGTTTTTTTTTTTTGGTTGTTGTTGTTGAAGAGCCAGTTGTTTAATATTTCCAAGCACACCATTGAATGTAAGGGAGAAATGTCCCAAACATTGTACACCTTCATAACGCCTCTAGAAAAAAGATAAGATGATGGTGGGTTTCAGGGTTTGTTCCACCTTCTGTAAATGACCCAGAAAACTGGAGGATTTCATCCCAGCTGTCTTGGAGTGAGCTCTACTGACTTCTTGGTTTCAGATCACTTATCGCCTGTCAAGGGATTGGTGTAAAACCATCTGGCAGGATAATGACAAGAGTCTTGTCCAGGCTTTTGGGCCCTGCACATCTGCGGCCTGCATTGAGAGCCTCTGAGAGCACAAACAAACCGTAAATAAAAATCCCACTTCTTGGGTGCTTGCCTCCGGGGAAAGTGGCCAGTTAGGAAAACAGAGCCCAGCAGCTTCCTGCATTCAGAGTGGGCCTGTGCCTGGTTGGTGCTCCTTACAGAGGGCAAAGCTGAAAATTAAATGTGTCAGTTCTTTCTTTTGATTCGCCTGGACTTCTGCAAAGGGACTACTACAGCACCTTTGCCAGTATAACCTCTCTGGTCAGCATCAGAGTCTGGATCCGACCCAGCAGAATTCAGAGCTCTGAGGTCTAATGAGGTAGGCAGCAATTTGAGCTGCAGGATACTCTGATCATGCAGGGATGCTTTGGAGGGGAAGAAGGTGTATGGGAGGACTCCAAGAAGAGGAATAGTATGGGGAGGAGGAGAGACAGTGTGAGAGAGGAGGATGAAGGGGAGGTGAGAAGGGGAGACAGGGAGAGATAGGGAAAACACACACAGGAGGAGAGCCCCCTCCTTCCTGGGGGAGGGGAAGAGAAGAGAGAAAGAGAAGGAGGATTCATGGGAGGGGAGGAGAGAGATTGAAAAAGGAGACCAAGAGGGAAAGAGAAAATCAGAGAGGCTATGGTTTTGTGTGTGTGTGTGTGTGTGTGTGTGTGTGTGTGTGTGTGTGTGTGTGTAGGTATGGAAAGAAAGAAGGAGAAGAGAGAGAGAGAAAGAGACAGAGAGAAAGAGAGAGAGACACACACAGAGAGACAGAGACACACAGAGAGACAGAGAGAGACACACACAGAGAGACACACACACACAGACAGACACACACACACATACACACACACACACAGACAGAGAGACAAAGACACAGAGAGAGACAGACAGAGAGACAGAGAGAGAGAGAAGAGAAAGAGAGAATGAAGAGGAGGAGGAGGGAGAGAAGGAGGAGGAAGAGGAGGAGGAGGAAGGAAAGAGGGAGGGAAGGAGGGAGGGATAGGAAGAAGGAGAGGGAGAGGGGAAAGGAGCAGGAGTAGGAGAGGGTGAGGGAGCTGGAGAAAGAGCTGGGAGTGGTTGAGAAGAAATGTAGCTTTGCCCATAGTTCACTGCATCTCTGCCATGGTGGGCTAATCAGCAGACTCTTACTCCTCCTACAGGCTCATCCCTCAGCAGCATCCTCATGCGTTAAAGCAGCCTTGAGTGCAGGATTACCTCCACAGAAATGATCCTGTTCAACAAACTGAGTCCTGGGTCATGAGATGAAGTTTACCTTCCAGGTCTCATTAAGACAGGACGTTCTGGAGCTAGAAGTGCTCTTGAGGGCCAGCTAATCTCATTCCTCTAATGCTTAATTCTTCCAAAATGCAACCCTGAATAACAGTGGAATTCCATCTTGTCCCTCCTTAGAGAAAAGTCAGAAAATGAAAACCTTTCCTGATAGAAATGTGTTGTTTTGGAGATTCAGGGCAGGAAGAAGGCCTGGAAACAGTAGCTTATGGGTGTGCTACTTATTTTGTGAGGAGAAATTGGAAAACTGCAAGTGGTGGGTTCGAAGCCCATTTCTATTTGAAAGCAGCCAGGTTTTCCCATATACCTCTTGTTCATACTTCCCAGAAATAACAGAGAAGATGGGGATAACTGAAAGACCAATAAGATATAATCTTTGACATCATGGACCCTCTGGACAAATGGTGGAGGTGGAGTGGGAATTAAAATTGGCATCTTAATATTGATTAGAGTCCTCAGATTTTAGATAGTCAAAACATCTGGGAGACTCTCAAATATGAGCAAAAAAGGTACCCTGGAGTCGAGGTTTTCTATTGGTCCATATCTATTTCATGACACCCCCCTCAACATTTTTGCTGGTTAGCTAGAGGATACCATTAAGTCAAAACTAAAGCATTGAGTGAAATAGAATGAAACAGACATTAAAAAGTAGCCTAGAACAACTTCCCTCCTTATACATTTAGAGCACTTTCTTCTATAAATACACATATTGTCAGTGGGCAGAGTGGGCATTGGTAGAGATCATCCATGAAAGACAGACATCGGGAAAACATGCAGCTGGAACATCTGCAAAAGGCATACTTCATGGTTATATTTTTGATGAACTTCCATCTTGAAGTAACTTCCATCAAGATTTAAGTATCACTTTTTTCTGTGAAGCCTTTTCTGTTAGTGCTATCTGCTTCCTCTAATATGATTGTGTTTATCTATCAGCCTAAATGTTATGACATCTTCCCCCCTCTCCTCCTATATAAAAATGTAAGCTTTGGGGCAGCTAGGTGATGCAGTGGATAGAGCACCAGCCTTGAAGTCAGGAGGACCTGAGATCAAATCTGGCCTTAGACAATGCTTCCTAGCTGTGTGACCCTAGGAAAGTCACTTAACTCCAATTGTCTCCGTATTCATGCATACATACATGCATACATACACACATATATATATATATATATATATATATATATATATTATATATATATATATATATGAAAGTTCCTTGGGAGAAGAGATTTTTTTTCTTTTTCATTCAGTCTTTACATATTCTGAGTCCTAATCCAGTGTCTCTATACAGCAAGTATTTAGAAAGGATTGTTGAACTAAATGGAATTTGATAGATAGTATTCTTACTAAATTGTCAACTGGCACAAAGTTTGGAGGGATCAATAACACTATAAAGATTTGAATTTTTTTTTAGCCAAAACACTGAACTGAATTGAGCCAGATGAAATCTAATAGGAATAAATACAAAGTTTGACATTTGGGCTCAAAAAGTTAACTTCATATTTTTAGGTGGTGAAGAAATGACAAGAAAACAGTTCCTTTTTAAAAGATTATGGAGTTTTAGTGAATTATTATTATTATTTTACTGAGGCAATTGGGGTTAAGTGATTTGCCCAGAGTCACAAAGCTAGGAAATGTTAAATGTCTGAGGTCAGATTTAAACTCAGGTCCTCCTGACTTCAGGGCTGGCGCTCTACCCACTGCATCCCCTAGCTGCCCTATTTTAGTGAATTTGATTTGAACCAGGAGGATCTTACAGCATTCAATAAAAATTATGTGATTTCAGGCTACTTCAACAGAAACATGATGCAGAGAAAGAGAGGTGCTGGTCTCAGCCTCTTAATTAGTTCATATTTGGAGTATTGCATCCAGTGTTGGGTGCCACATTTTGGTGCTCATTATCTAGAGACAATTCAGAGGATAGAAAGAAGCCTGAAGTCAAGCTGATGAGAAGAGGAACTTGGCATGTTTAGCTTGGAGGTGATTTTGATCAGTGGTGTGGAGGTGTGGTTGGGTGATAATTTCAAGTATGTGAGAGAGAAATAGATCTGTGTTTAGCCTCAGGGGAAAGAGCTTACAAAGTTATAAAGCAGAAGATTTTGTCCTAAAATCAAGAAAAATTCTGAACAAAAGTATAATTGGCTGTCTTGGGAAGGAATTGTATCACCCTCATTAGAGCTTTCCAGCAGAGACCAGATGACTACTTTGGGGAGATTCTTAGAGGGCAGTCTTTTTGGGGTCTGGGTGGAACCCAAGACTTCTTCCTATCTCTGAGATTCTGTATTTCCATGTTATAGCTAATAATCCTAACTATGACATACTGTTGTATCTACTTTTTGTGATCCAATGGACCATAGCACACCACCCCATTCTATTTTCCACTATCTCTTGAAATTGGTCCAAGATCATGTTCATTGTTTCTATGACACTCTCTCTCCATCTCATGCTCTGCTGTCTCCCTTCTCCTTTTGCCTTCAATCTTTCCCAACATCAGAGCTTTTTTCAATGATTCTCGTCTTATTATGTGGCCAAAGTATTTTAAATTCAACTCCAGTATTTGCTCTTGCAGTGAATACTCTGTGTACGTTAGGAGATTCTGATAAATTTCAGAGTCTTGGTAAGGAAATCATATCTTTGTTTTAGATTTCAAAAGATGTGAAAAGAAACTGAGTTGTCACTGGCTGACATCTGGTGGTTTGAGGGGACACAGCACTCACTTAACTTTAGTTGCCATTTAATTATTAAATGGAATTTTTAGTGGGATGAATATTCTTCAGGCAACAGCTGATCTTTGTTAGATATGGCACCTTTCCTTAATCTAGGGAAAGTGAGAATTTAATGCTAGGGAAGGAAGGGAAAGGAAATAACTTATTTTCTTCATTTTATTGCCTGGAGATTATAATTTCTTCAAAGTTGTTAAGGGACAACTAGACTATACAGTTGACAGAGCATGACCCATGTTGTCAGGAGGACCCGAGTTCAAATCTGGCCTCCGTCACTTAATATTTACCAACTGTGTCATCCTGGGCAAGTCATTTAATCCCATTTGCTTCATTAAAAAATCATAAAAGTTGTGTAAACTAACAAATGATAACATTGTAGATTTAAAGCAAGAAGGGAAGAAATCAACCAACTCAACCTCCCAATTTGTTTCCCAATGTCATATTAATAGTATGTAGAAAAGCCAGGTTTCAAAAACAAATCCTCTTATAGTTCAGTGATCTCTCCATCTTCCATCATGAAGGACCATCCATCATGTGGACAATCCTACCAGTCAAATTGTTTGCAAAGGTGCTATGTAATAGACCATTACAAGGTGCAATGGAATTATAGAGCTTAGAGAATTTTCGTCACATCTAGAACAAAATGCAAACTCCTTCACCTGGCATTTAAGGATTTTCCTAATCTGGCTCTCACCTACCACTTCTGCCTTAATTTATAGAGGTTTTTTCAATAGATTCTCTATTTCGACAAGACTAGTCTTTGAACTGTTTCTCACACTCCATCCCTATTTTTATGTATTCCCACAATCCATTCCTCATGTCTGGGATATTCCAACCTCATCTCTGCTTCTCAGAATCCTTATTTTCCTTTAAGACTCAGCTGGGTTTCTATCTCCTTCATGAATAAGGCTCTGATCATTCTCAGCTATTAATATTCTTTCCATTCTCAGGGTATCTCATGTCATAGTTGATTATCTATATATCATTTTCCTCAGATCAGATATGAGTTCTTTAAAGGCAACATGATATAATGGACTTGGTGTTTGACTTGATATCTGAAGCCCTGGGTTTCAGACTCAGCTATAATACTTACTACTCGGTAGATATAAATGAAAGTTGCTATCTCATTTTTCTCATCTTATTCAGTGGAGCTTAGATAGTAATAATCGTGAGACAAATCAGTCTACTGATATCATTCTTTTATAATTAATATTTTGATCTAGAATGGACCTCAGAGACCATCAGCTCCCATCACCTCATGCTTAAAGATGACCAGAGAGGTTAAGGAAATTGTCTGTAGTTATACAGCTAGTAAGTAACAGAACTGAGATTTGGAATAGGGCCCTTATTCCACACCCAGGATTTTTTTTTACTGGATTTCCCTTGTGCTTGCTCTGTGAAGTGATAATTGTTGATTTCTAAAATATTTCTGTAGCCTTTGAGCCTATTTGTCATTGTTAGTAGCATTATAATTGTTCATTTGTTTTTGGTTTCCTTGAACAAAATATTGGAGTGGTTTGCTATTTCTTTCTGCTGTTTCTCACATGGGGAAACTGAGGCAAATGGGGTAAAGTAACTTGATCTAGGGACACAGGCTGGATTTGAACTTAAGTGTTACTGATTTCAGGTCCAGCACTCTAATACTTGGGTACTACCTACTTATTTTTATTGTTATTATCACTGCCACCACCATCAATGTTATCTAGGGGAATACAGAGTTTGTGTGGTTGCCTTCCTTGGTTCCTCTATAAGACTGTAGATTTTTCCCATGTAAGTCATCTTTAATGGGGAAACCCTAATTGTGAGACAGCTGGAAACGTGGTGGCTGAGTGTTTCCCCCTGGTCTTACTCCTTGAAGAATCAGAGAGAAAGGTAGACAGAGGTTCTCTCTCTGCTTCCATCTCAAGTTGAGTCATAAGGGGAGCTTTGCATCTGCTGGGCACTCCTTGTGAAGTAGTTCCTAGGACATGGATCTTACCAAAGAGCAGGAGACTGTCACAGGGAGTCAGAGGGCAGAGGAAATCAGGAAGGACTTAAAAAGTCATCTAATTATCACTAAATATTTGTAATCATAAAATCAACTTGATAATAGTTATTATTGATGATAAGAAAATTAACATTAGTTAATCTTATAAAGCACTTTCAGATTTGTAAAGCACTTTAAAATATTATCTCATTTTATTCTCACAACAAATCTGGGAGGTAGGTGCTATTATTATCCATTTTACAAATGAGGAAACAGGAAAACAGTGATTGTGATTTGTCCAAGGTACCACAGCCAAGAAGTGTTAAGGACTGGATTTTAAATCGAGGCTTCCTTACTCCAGGCCCTATCTCCTTTGCCACCTAGCCCTGACCAATGAAGGGAGCCCTGAAATAATATTTTAAAAGTGTTTCTTTTGTCCAATACTTCACAACATTAATATCTGCCCTTGGAAAAAAAAGTTAATTCAAAGGATGGAGACATTCCCTTCAATGACTCAGATGGTATTTGAAAGTTGCTGTGCCTTAAGAAATCCATTTCCCTGTGGCCGACTTTGTGAACAGTCTCTCTAAGCTTAGCTAATCAGATTACACAGGGAGAAATGGGGGTTTTTGTTCTGGCAAAATGTAGGTTGGAGGAGTGGGGATAGGGGTGGCATATGATTGCTTTCTTTAAGTTTCTAAAGGGCTGTTATATGGAAAAGAGCTCTGTTGTGTTTAAGTCTAGAGGAAAGAACTCAGACTAATGGATTGGCCAATCTAAGCTTGACATCAGGGAAAATCTCCTTCCAGTGAGTCTAGAAGTGGAACTGGAAACTGGGAGAAATAATAGATTGCTCCTCCCTGAAGGTCTTCACACTTAAGCCACACATCTACTTGTCAGGGATATTACAGTGGGAGACTCTTTTGGGGAGATATGGGCTAGTCATCCCCTAAGGCTCTGAATTTCTGGGATTCTGTTCATCATCAGCCAATTTTTGGGCCCTAACAGAATTCAGACTTTACTGTAAGAACTTAGGAAAACTCAAGATCACTTCCACAATATGACTGCACCTAGGATGAGGACTCAATTGGAGGCACAATAACAGATATAGTGATAAAAGATGCTTTAAATCAGGGGTCCTCAAACTACGGCCTGTGGGTCAGATACAGCAGCTGAGGACGATTATCCTCCTCACCCAGGGCTATGAAGTTTCTTTATTTAAAGGCCCACAAAACAAAATTTTTGTTTTTACTATAGTCCGGCCCTCCAACACTCTGAGGGACAGTGAACTGGCCCCTTATTTAAAAATTTTGAGGACCCCTGCAATAATTCCACCCAAATTGGCCTTTAGATATATTGTGGGGTTTCTATTTCATTAGAGGGATTGCTATACATTGAGCAGCAATCTGTCCAACTACCCTTTTTATGCCCATTATATTAGAACACTCTATACTTGAATATAGTATAGAATATACAGCAACCTTAGAGCAGCAATTTTTTTTTTATCTCACATTCTTTTTCTCTCATTATAGACTATGAGAGCTGGAAAGATGTAGGAAAAAGCTAGTCTAGCCCCCTCTCATTTTACAGATGAGGAGAAGGGGAAAGAAAAATGATCCAACTAATGTAACACAAAAGGTTAATGTATGTCTGGGCTTCATACACAAATGTTTCCACACTCCTAGCTTAAAGCTTTTCCCATTGCCCCACACTATTCTTTCACTGGTCTTTGGGGGCCATCTAGGATGATTAAGTCATTTATCAAATAACCACGGAAATGCAAATAAATGCCAGAAAGGGGGATGTGATTATTTTGCACTGAATGTCCTCTAAATCCTACAAAAATCGACAGTGAAGATAAATAACCACACATCGGATGTGATGAAAAATGAGAGATTTATTGCACTCAGGGGGTTCAGTACCATGGAGAGCGCCAGGGAATGAGCTCTATTCTAATTTTCAGGGATGGGAACCAAGGCTGGGAAAGCTTTGCTGCAGACAGTCAGTTCATCTGGATTGAGATTAAAGATTCAAGTTGTATGACATTTTAAAAAGCAAATAGTAAATTGTAGTTTACGTTCAGGAAAAAAAAAAAGCTGCATGAAAATAGACATTTCTGTTACTCTACAAATCGGTTCTAGTTCTTGTGAAGGAGGAAACTCCTAACCTCAGGAACAAAATAGGAAGTAGTTTATATAATCAGGCTGCTGTGAAACCCCTATACTACATACAAACCACTTATAAAAAGTCACAAACTGAGTCATAAGAAAAATGGTGGCACAGGACACATTCTCCCTTCCCAAATGGAGAGATTTTGAGCCATGAGAATTTGCATTGGCTATGATTTCTTCACTATTATTCCACTGGTCCTTTTTTATGACCCCCCCCCCCCAGGAAAGAGATGTGACTTACAGATAATGATGAATTCATTCTTTAGCAGGTTATTTTCTAAAACTTAGAATGGGATGGAGTCCATAAAATTGCCAACTACTTTCCCTATCTTTTCATGACACATCTTTCATTTAAGTTGGGGGGAACACTTAAGGATTTAAGTTCAGTTCTTCACTTCTATTTCTATTGGCTTCATTTAGCATCCTGAAGATTTCTTCTCCAGATGATCTTACTGGGTGCAAAGAGGCACATTTAGGCTCAATAGAAGGAAAATTTCATGTTGTCAAGAGAAAGGGAGGTAGGTTTCCTGGAATGTTGGGTAGAGCCCCTGTGGCAAACCCATTGGGGGACATGAACAAGTCACCTAGGATGAGAAGGCATGGATGGTTGTGATCTGTATCACTGGAGGGAAGATCCATATTCATAAAATCACAGGTTCCTTGGAGCATTTGACAATGAAGCACTTCCCATCAAGCACAGCTCTCCAAAAGTGGGATGAGCTGCCTTACGAGGTAGTAGGTCCCCCCTCATTGGAGGTCTTCAAGCAGAGGCTGGATGACTTTCAGGATTGTTGTGTGAGTGTGTTTGGGGAGTGGTATTTTGATGGTATAGATTGAAAAGTTGCCTTCTGAGCTTGATTCCACCTGTGACATCCCATAATTCTGTGAGCTTTTTCTCATCGGACATTAGGTTTTAAGCTGTGACAATATGACCATGTAGAATTCAGTCAGTCAACAAGATTGGAAGCCAGGTTCTTATTATGAATATCTTTCTTTAAAAGATGAGATTGATTGTTGGTTGGCATGGGAAAATTAGCAACTGCAACCCAAGCTTTGCTCAAGCATGTATTGGAACTAGACTAGTGAAGTTAAAAGCTCTTATATTATTAGTATCATTGAAGAAATCTCTTGAATCAATGAAATCATAGTACCATTTGAATATTGTTGTTATTTACCTTTGAAACCGCTTGGTTGATCTTGGTGATTGCATTGCAATTGCCTAAATTGGTACATTACTAATCTTATTGATTAGGGAAGTTTTGGTTCAGTAGCCTCATTTTATACTATGAGTCAATTCAGAAGATACTAGTTTCCTGCTTGGAAATTCTTCACAGATAGGCTCCTATTTCCCCCCAATTTGATAAATTGATTTTTGTTATGATAAATTAAACTATTTCTTATCTTGATTCTTACCTACCCCTTAGTCACCAAATGGATGTTACCTCAGATAAACTGAGGCCTGAAAGGCAAAGGTCATTCACTACTTCTAAGTCATGGCTTTTATTTTGCCACTGACTTTAATGACTCTGGAGGAGAAATCAAGGCATAACTCTGTCTCACTTAAATTCAATTCACTCCCAAGCCAAGACATCACCTTCCTGATGCCATTGGTCCTCTTCAAGAACATTATGGAAGATAGTCTTATTTTTACTCTGAAGTCCCTGTCAACTCTGGCATTTTATGAATCCATAATGCTTGTTATGTTCTGTGTGATATCTTGGTGTTGTCCAGGTGATAAATTTGCATGTTGACAGTATGGTGCTGAGCATGTGGGCGGTCAATGAAAATATTTGATTGACTGACCTCTGGAACTAGTTGAGGTGAGTCAAAAATACAAACATTTAATGTGTATTCTAAGGGGAAAGGAACACTGTCACCTGCCCCACTTCACAAGCCTGGACCTCAGAATAAACCTGTCTGTTCAGTTGCTTCTCTGCACTTTCTGGGGTATGATGAAGAGATGACTCTAGATCATAGCAATTCTCCCAAATCTATTTTGTTCAAATTTGCACTCTCAGATGGTCTCAGAATCATGTTGAGTTTTGTAGCCCAGCCCTAGTACATCTCACGTACTTAAAAGGCCAATTGGCTTAAATATCAGGTCCATTGGATCGAGACCAGACACCATTAGGATATGCCAGTTGGCCATGAACCATCGTGCACTTGACAAAGGTGATCTGTACAACTTACTGCGCTTAATTTATGTTACTAGAGTTGATATTTTACAAGTAGGAGAATGGAAGCAGTTTGGGGATCATAAGCTTATGGCTAGAAGGGCCCCTCCCCCAAATCAGCTAGTTCAATGCCCTTATTTTATAGATGGGGAACTGTTGCCAAAAGATATTTGATGTGTTCCAGGCCCCACTGGTAGTTAGCAGCATAACTATAGCTTCTGACTCCAAATCCAATGCTCTTTCCATCACTGCCTCCAAAAAAAGAAAAGGAAGATAAAGTATTGCCATTTTACTTAGGACTTTTCTAAAAAGATTATGTGGGAAATGACTGATGGAGAACTGATACACAGAGAGTCTTAGTCCTGCACCCTCACTTAACAGATGTGGAAACAATGGCCCAGTCTCATCATTTTAAAGTTCTAAGGTACCAATTCTAGAGGCCCAAATCTGGATTTAAAAATCTAGAGCACATTCATTTGGAGAAGAAAAGGAAGATGAAAATCCATGGGGCAAAACCTGGCTCAGTCATTCCTGAGAAGATATTGTCCACCATGAGATACTGGGAGCCATTCATTTCCAGCTAATCTGTTCTTTGTCAAAAAGAGACACTGTGTCCTCCGGAGTGACCTCCAGGAAGGACCGAGACAGCTCTCTGCAAGCTTTAGCCATACCATTCCACAGGACATCCTGACTACTCAGTGTCATGGGTCTTTTTGGTTCTTATGAGGTGTCTGAAGCTGTTGATCTGATACTTCAAAGGATCATCTGAGCTTTGCCTTCAGGATGATAAGAAGGACTAATATTTGTAGCAAATATAGACATATACATCTAGCTATATTAATGATTTCATCAGTGTAGGGAGTTCCCAGTGAGGAACTCTTAGCCATTGCAAAAGGCATCTGCTCTGCAATTTATAGCCTTAAGGAACTATTCAGGAGTAGGTAGATAATCATGTAAAAATATCATAGGATCAGAGATTTAGAAATGTAATGGATCTTAGAGATCATCACTGAGTCCAATCTCTCGTCACTTTATAGATGAGAAAACTGAGGAGTAGAGATAGGAAGTGACTTGTCCAGTGTCATACTATACTTAGAACCAAGTCCTCTAACTTCCAATCCAGGGCTATTTCAAGCTATCACACACATCCATCTAGCTTCTATAGGAATACTTATGTTGTACCGTAACAGCACAGTGGATGGAGAGATCACCTCCGAGTTGGGAAGATGAAGTGACGTCAATGGATGTGTGAGGCCAGGCAAGGCCTTTAACCTGCCTCTGTCCCTGGCAATACTCTAAGATTATAAGACTTAAAGTGGTAAATGATCCATATTGAGTTTCCTTCTTGGGGGCTCCTAATGCCAGTTAAATCATTCATTTAATTGGGGGGAGGGATTGTGTGTGAGACAAAGTGAGCTGATATGTTGATTCAACATTACCATGAACCCAAAGTGGGGAATGCCAAGCAGATAAGTTTCTAAACAATGGAAATCTGGTTACAGATAAGTTTGAATCAACATTTTTTTTTTTTCTGAAGCTTCAATCGTTGTAAACTCAGTTTCAATTGTTTAAACACATGGTTTGCTTATTAGGAATGTCCACTCGACTTTTTAAATTCCTCCAAGGAAGTATCACATCCAAAATATTTAATCTCAATGATTTTAGTATCATCTTTATAAAACGACATATATGAACTGAAATGACATGCCTGGTGCATTTTTGGCACTGGTTTTTTGTTTTGTTTTGCCTTGAAGAATTACAAATACACAGTCAGATATGTGGGGGGAAAAAGCTATCTTCTTCAAAGTATTTTACATTGCAAGGATCCATACTATCTTTCTCTAGACTAGAACAGATTTTTAAAACATCATCATGGTTACAGATACTGCACTAGGAAGACTGGGAAAAAAGACATCGGCACCCCAAAAAATACCACCAACTTTTCCATTCAAAGGAACATTGCTAGGAATGCCCAGCTTGGATCCCTTTAGGGAGAGCAAGATTAGGGTTAAGACTTTATAGGAGGAAAATGTTTAGTTTTCTCTCATAAATACATTATGTTTCGGAATATAGTTTCATTTCAGTTGGCACAGAGTTAGACGAAACATCAAATATAAATAAAAGACTGAGTTTTACCTGTAAAAAAACCACATTGAATTTCCTTTATAGTTGGTTTACTTCCCCAAACATCCCACAAGCCATTCATTCCCAGGAAGCATTTTGACTATATTTAAGGGGGAGGTGAGGAATAACATCAAAACATGGTTCTCATATCGGACTTTGCTAGTGGATCTTGGGGAAGTTGAACTTAAAACATGGGTATGGAATGTTTTTAAACCATGAAGGGAAAGTCTCGAAGCTCAGCCCATTCAGAAATAAGTCTAGATTTCCATAGAGGAGGTGACAAACCTGTTGTTCCATTCATTCCAAGGTATTTCAGTCTGTTAACTGAGATTCCCAAAGGGCTCTTCTTATGAAAAAAGGAGCTTTTAACACCAAAAATCAGTCTGAAATAAATAATCTTTTTGCTGTTGCAGGGGAGAATTATTTTGGTTTGGTCCTGGAAGACAGAATCGGGAACAATGGTGGGAAAAGTTGGGAGGAGATAAATTAAGCTGGAAGCAAGGAAATATTTCCCAATAATGAGATATCCAAAATGGAACCAGTTACTTTGAGAGGCAACTGGTTCCATCCCATTTGGAATTTTCAAGGAATGACTGGAAGTATTACAGAGAGTATATATTGGACGAAATGATCACTGAGATCCCTTTCTACTCCAGAATTGCTGGATTCGGAAGCAGGGGATAATAAAAACTCCCATATCTACCCAAATCCATTCCCTGATCTGGGGCCATATACCAAGGGATTTCAACTCAGGAGTTGTAAATACAGGTCCCACTGATCTGAGTATGCACTAGGCTAGGAATGGGAGGAAAACAATGGGCTTAGTATAGAGTTTCTTCATACCTTCACCCCACTCTTAACCTCAACTTCACCTCCAGTGTTATTTGAATGATAACCTCAGCGGGGGGTGGGGAGGGGGGAAGGAAGGAAAGAATTCTACATTGGCTGGATTTCTATCACATATAGCCATCTGATGTGATTGGGTTGGGAGAACAGTAAAAAGGCCCTGGTACTGTGTGTCCAAAGGGGATTTGTGCCTTCCCTGATTGCCAAAGCTACCTAACCTCTGTATCCTAAAGTTTCTTCACTTCTCTCAACAGTTGTTCAGAGCAGTGAATATTATCAGCTTGATTGAAGTCCTAGAGGGATGCTCTTTTTCCTTTTCACTCCAGGTCTACTACACACACGAATTCATAATTCTTTCTGCATTCTTCCCATTACCCTGAGATACAAGTGGGGAGAGGAGGACAAAAGCAGATAGATAACGGGGGCCTCTTCTACAGTGGCAATCAACATAAGAAGCATTGAGAAGAAAAAAGGAAAAAAAATGCAAAGAGATGATAGTTAGATTCATTATCACTTTGATCACCGGGGGTCTCCAAACTGTAGTAGATCAATATCTACCAGGAGATTTCTATGACCCACGTGGGAGACGTTCAGCAGGTGACTTATACAACATTATGTTCTCAGTTTTACTAGAGTCCCAGGTGCTTAATCAAGATTCCACCCCCTGCCTCATACATTATAATGCCCTAAAAGGAAAAAAAATGTATAATTGGCTTCAGTTCTGCCTTTTACTGTCATCACTTTGCAACTCCCTGCCCCACTCCCTCTTAGACCTTCTGAGAAATGGGAACTGCAGCTTTAGACCTCTGAATGTGCTTTTCAAAAACCCAGCTGGGAGAGTTCCTTCGGGCCAATGCCTTCTCACCCATGTTACTTTCTGTTTGCTTTGGCTGTCTTTTGCACCTACTTCTATATGGATGTGTCTTCTCCCGCATAGATTCTTAAGTTTCTTGAAGGCAGGAACTGTTAAATTTTTATGTCTCTAGCATTTCTCCCAGTTTTTGACACATAGTAGGTGCTTTACAGACACTTGCAAATGGATCGAGTCAGTCTATCCTCCCTTGGTGGATGCAAATTTCTTAAGGGCAGAGATTGTTTTATTCTCTTAGTTATTTTTTCTATCACTCAGGTTCCAGCCATGGTACAAGTGCTATAAAATATTTGTTGATTTATGGAATCCCCTATTTATGAAGGAGAATCAAAGTGGGAAATACATGGCAGGGGTTGGCGGGGGGAGGGGATTTCAGACACAGTTCAGCTAACTTTTCAGCTTAAGACATCTTGCCCTTAATTGGAATCCATAGATCGACACGGTCTTTAAAATATGAGAAAAGAAAGCTAAACATCCCCCAAGACTCCTAGGCAAGCAGAGTTGAAAAGACCCTGCTGGCTAAATGCATGCTAATTTCTGGCAGCTACAGTGAATGTCAAATCTCTCTTTATCATTACAGAGTGGGCAGCAGGGGAGGAAGCCACATAGGCAGCCTGTGAATCTGGGGTCAGGTTTCCCTTTGTCTCCTCTTCCCACGAGACCTAGAGAAATCATTGACCCTCTCGTGCCAATTTCCTGAGTCAAGGACGAAGCTGGAGAAAGAAGATATCTCTGACTTCAGAGACTTTGGAAATAAGCATCTACCTCCACAAACAGCCAATGATATGAGCAGATAAAGCTGAAAATGTTGGATGATGAGAACAATGGTTTTTGTCCCTTGGAAATCTCCAAAGGGAGGGAGGGAAGTGGCAAGAAATGAGCAGGGACTAGTAAGATTTGGTACCCCTCGACAAAATGTCATTAAAACCTAAAGGATGAGCATGAGAGCACAGCATCACATTGGAGATCAAACTGGCCAATGTCCCTGGTTCATCTCCAAGGGCCAGACCATGGTCCTGTGGAGCTTGAGCCATCTGGCCTATAACATCTCTAGCTGACTAGAGACACATCCTCCCCCCCAAAACCTTCACAGCCTTACTCCTGGTGTCCCTAAGTCTGGACATCGCAGCAACCTTGCCAATGTACCATTTTCCTTTGTGCCATCATCCAGAGAGACTTCACCAGCAGATCATGGCCCATCTTCCTCCCTTTAAACCAAACACACATACACACCTGCCCTTGGCACTGAAAGTGTGCCAAGTGCCTGGCCTGGACAGCCACCCCAAACAGCCGCACACACCTATTTCCACTTAAATATAATAAATACAGTGAAGAAAACAGGAAATCTTCAATAAGGAGTCTAAAGGAAAGACAATGGAAGAGCCAGGGGTTTCAATCGAATGCCGCGTGGTCTCTGGATGAATTACTGAGGAAGTCCTATTGTCATTCACATCTTGAAGGTCACATCTGAGCAGAACCGTCTTTATATTGAAACTTCATATTCTCTTGTTTCCTGTTACAGAGAGGAGGAAAAAAAATGGGTATATAATTTAAATTTTGCATGGTGCCTGGGGAAATGGGTGCTGGATTGGGCACTGAAGTTTGGAAAGTGGCTTGGCTGCATCCTAGCTTCGTGCTTTGGAACAAATCCCTTTCGTTCAGTGACATGCTAAGCTATACTGCCTGTTTTAGAGCGAAGAAATCAAAGAAGTTACAAGATGATAGGAGTGAATGGAGGCAGAACTTTTAAATAAATTAATAAATAAGAAATTAAAAATAAGAAATTTTAATAAAAAATAAATTTAATTTAAAAATTAATAAATAAAAATAAATTTTAATAAAAATAAATAAAAATTAAATTAATAAATTTAATAAACTAAATAATAAAATAAAAATGAATTTAATAAATAATAAAATTTGATGAAAATAATAAATTTTAATAAATTTAATAAAAATAAATTTATTAATAAATTAATAAATAAAATAAAATTTAATAAATAAAGGTAATCCGGTACTGGTTTCACAGTCACAGAATTTGAATTGGAAGGGAGTTTAAAGGCCATCTAGTATAACCCACACTTGAATGAGACTCTTTTCTACAATGTTCCTCCTATCTGTGCTGTTATTCAGTCATTTTCAATCATATCTGACTCTTCATGACCCTATTTGGTTTTTGGTTTTTGCAAATATAATGGAGTGGGTTTTGTCATTTCCTTCTCCAGTTCATTTTGAAGATGAGGAAATTGAGACCAACAGGGTTAATTGACTTTCCCAGGGTCTCACGGCTAGTTCATATCTGAGATCAGATTTGAGTTCAGGGAGATGAGTCCTCTCTATCCAGACACAGAACTATTCATTACGGTGCCACCTACTGGCCCACTATCTGTGTAACTCAGTCTCTTTGGATGTCAGATTCCTCATCTTTACTCTCACTGGACCTCATTTTTCTCCAAATTCCCTTCTAGCTCTCCAGCTATGCTTCTAGAACCGAGGTTTCAATCCTGCCTCTGATACTGCTGTGTGACTTCAGACAAATCATTTAACTACATTTCATCTCACTTTCTTTATCTGTAACTTCTTTGGACAGCTAGGTGGCAGTGCAGTGAATAGAGAACCAAGTCTGGAATCTTCCATCTTCCTGGGATCAAATCTGGCCCTGAACAAGTCACTTCACCCTGTTGGTTTTAGTTCCCTCATCTGTAAAATGAACTGGAGAAATGGAGAACCTCTCCAGAATCTTTGCCAAGAAAATTCCAAATGGAGTCATGAAGAATTGGACACAGTTGACAAATTGTTGAAAAACAATGATTGCAGCAGCAGCACAGCAACAACATCCTCTCTAGACCCTAGTTTCTTCTGAGTTCCCTTCCCATTTGAATCCATGATCCTGGGGTCTAGTTTCAAATCCTGCATTTGTCACTTAATATATGCACACAACCTTGGGTAACTCATGACCTCTGCAAACCCTTCCATCTCTAGATCGTCTATACAGCAAGTGCTCATCCAGAATTCTCGCTCCAAAGGATGAGTTTCTACCACATCCAGAGGCAGACCCTATCACTTCAAGATTGCGCGAACTGTTAGGAAGCTTTTCTTGACACTAAACCTACATTTTCTTCTTGGAAATTTCCCTTCATTGTCCCTTGCTCTGTCCTCCAGTCCCAGGCAGAACCAATTGCATCCATCTTCCATGTGTCATCCTTTCAAATTGCCAAAGATGGTTATCATACTTCACACCTCCAGTTCCCTTCCCTTCCTCCAGATTTCTTTTCTCCAGACTAAATATGCCTGGTTTTACAATCAACCATCTTTGGGCCACTCTCTAAAATATTTTCTTAGTCCTTGAAACATAACATGATAAGATTTATATCTAGAGGAACTTAGATATCACCTCATCTGTCATCATCAGGATGTTAAGGACAATGACCTTGGCCCTGCCAATCATTTCCTCTCTTGAGGTTTCCAAAGGTTAGCTCTCTCCTTACCATTCCTCACTGTCCAAGGGAGATAAAGCTTTTTGTAACTGTATAAAGCACAATAAAAATACTATTAGTTGCTGTTATTTTTTGTCCATTCCCTAAGAAGCTCCTATTCTCTTTTATCTTCTAGATTCAGGCTTTAATAAAAAAGAAAATTGATCACTCTCACATTTCTAGCCTACTTAAATGTCTTCTCCTACCATGCTTACCAGGGTCACTCTCTATCAATAAAAAGGGATCAAGCCCTTCTAGCATCTTTTTCAATGAAGATCCAAAAAAAACCCAAAATGGTGATCTCATTAATCACCTTTGGTAAGGAGTGCAGAGAGTCTGGAGGTTGCTTCTGTTTGACAGCTGCCCAGGGAATTATAGGAAATTAAGCCTTCAGTTTCACTTTCCCATCATTCCAGAACCAAGAAAAGGAAGGCATCAGAACAAGAATCCAGATCAACTCACCCCTGTTTCGTAAATTGGGTTGTCAAATTCAGTCTCCACTGTGATCTGGCTGTAGGGGTGAGAGTACATTAAGGGCAGGCGCAAATTGGAATAGTATCGACACCTGGAGGAGAACACGAGAGGAATAAAAAGAATTATTCTCCCAAGGAAATATGGAACAGCACTGAAGAAACACAGGCTTGCTCTTGTGCCCTGGAAGCCCTCGTTTCTTTCAAGGCTCAGTTTAAGCATCATTTTCCACATAATGCCTTTCTGGATCCCCACTGTTTTGAGTTTCTTCTCCCAAATTATCCTAAATCTATCTCATGTGAAATCTTTTGTATCTATCTTGTCTCCCTCAGCTCAACTACAAGTGATTTCAAGATGAAGATTATTTGTTTTTGTATTACCAGATCTCAGTTAGTTCCTGGCTCACAGTAGGAGCTTAATAAAGCTATTGAAGATGAGACTAATATGCTACAAAATTAAGGCAACACTCACAGACAGACTAGCCCTCACCCTTACATTTGTCTGATTTCTTTATATCTCCTCCAGTCCCATTCTGAGACTCTAAGTGTTAAGCTTGATAATGAGGGAGCAAGATCACTCAGTGATTAGACCTGCATTCAAATCCAGGCCCAGACACTTAGTAATAGTGTGACTCTGAGCAGGTCACTCAACTTCTGACTGGCTCAGTTTCTTTTTCCATAAAATGGGGATACCACTTATCTCTCTAGGTTGTGAGTGAAATAATATTTATTTTAGCTCACTTAGTCATCAAATAATAAATAAATAAAATACCTTATGAATATATAAATATATCTTTATAATATATCAATATGTATTGGGCTGAAACTCTTGAGTAGATGCACTGAGATCAGGACAGCAAAGCACTTGAGGCTAACTACCGATTGGACAATACTCTATGGGCATGTGCTTGGAAAATGGCCCTTCCCACTATCCTGTGCTGGCTCGATGATTCGTGTATACAGAGGATTGTAGGAGAGACTAGGAGTGGAGTAAGACTAGCCAGGGTCACTTTTGCGGTGGAAGAGGAAATAGGTGGTTGTGGAGATCCTGCTTCCATCCCTTTGACTTCTACCCCTAAAGACCAAGAATAAAGACTAAGGACTTTTGCTTATCCTTGCTCCAGCTGATTCTAAGGTATCCTACTAGCTAGCATGGTCATCACACCAATATTATTACTGTTATAATTAAGCTGGAAAACATATCAATGCTTGCTTGTTGATTGATTGATAGAATATAAACTTCTTAAAGGCAGGAACTATTTCAGTTTTTAAAATCCTCAATACTTAGCACTGTGCTTAACACATAGAAAGAGTTTAATACAGTTTCTTAAACTGTGGGTTGCAACCCCACATGGGGGTCACATAACTGAATGTAGTGGTCATGAAATTATGATGTGTTATCAATAAATGTTTGATTTATGTATGCAAATGTAAGCAAATGCATACATATTCTATATACCTATATACCTGGGGTCACATAAAAATTTCTCAGGCAAAAATGAGTCATGAATAGAAAAAGTTTAAGAAGCTTTGGTTTAATAAACACTAGTTAATTGAGTAGATAATTCCCAGATTTTGACATTTGCAACTCCCTTCTATATTCTCTTTCCTTAGCTAACATAAAACCTAATTGCCATCATTTTGCTGGCCAACAATAGTAACAAAAAGCAGAACCCAGAGACAACAGGAATGGATGTATCCTCTCCTGCCCCATTTTATCCAAGCCTATGTGGCTTAATTGAAATCTGGAAGGTGAATGGAGGCATTGGCTAACGGAGTCATACAACCTCATCATGGCTGGCTCTTACCTGGTGATGTAGATGTAAGCCCCACCCAACAGCAGGGAAATGATGAGCACTGGGATGAATATGGCCAACGCCATGTTGCCCCCTTCCAGGGAGGTCTCCGCTGCCGCTTCTGCTACTAAAAAGGCAACATTTGTTAGGAGCTCATTTCTTAGCAGTTTCATGGGGAGTCACTGTGGAGCTGTGACAAGTCTGACCATGTCACTTCCTTGCTTGATATATTTCAATGTCTCCCTATTAGCCTCCTGGATAAAATAAATCTCTTCTATTTGGCATTTCAAGTCTTTTATGATTTGTTTTCACCTCCTATCTAACCTTATTGTATATGATATACTTTCATGAGCTCTTTGGGCCAGGCAAAGTGGCTTTATTGCTTTTCTACATACTCTATTTTCTCTCTGTGTGCCATTTCAGAGGCTGTTCCCAAGGTACCTCCCCTTATTTCAACTTCCTGAAATCTCTAGTTTCCTTCAAAACTCAGCTCAACCACCACTTGCTCCATAAGACGTTCTGTTGTTTTCCCATCCCAATCCTGTGTCTTCCTTTCCCTTCCCTTCCCTTGACTGAATGACTCAAAGGCAAAAACAAGGGATGGTATTGAGACATGAACTATATAGTTTTCTGACTCAAAATAAACCATCTCTTCCACTGTACTAGGCTGTCTCCTTGAAATGAATGGAAGGAAAGGGGATTTTGCCTTAGTTGAGGAAGGAAGGGAACAAAGGATGGGATCAGTGATATAACTGAGAGTTCTGGACCCAGTAAATGTACCACAAAGCCAGTCCTGGTAGCATCAAATATCACCTCAATTGAGGGGAAAATTTTTTCATGGTAGGGATATAGAGAGACATTCTGGTACTCCAGCACAATAATGTGACACTGTGGAGAGAGGAAGTGTGAAGAGGTGGCAAAGGATAGCACTAACTATGTGTTTAATTATTCTTGCTTACTTGGCACTACCTTCTGATGTTTTATGCTGTGAAAAGCTAGCAAGTCTTTCTATACTCTGTCTTGGCTTGGGACAAAGCTCTGGTTGCATCATCTTAGTTATGGCTCCAGGTAGAGTGATTTGTGAAGATGAATGTGGGAGGTTTTGGTCTTTTGCATCTCCAGGCATTTGGAGTCTCTGAAAGTCACCTTTTTGAGCCCTTTCCGGGGCTTTGCCCCTTGGATGACTCCAAGGACCCCAGTACGGTATTATTTTTATGGAGCTAAGAATAAAAACTGGGTAGGGATGTTGCTTGTAAAAAAAATCCTTCTATCAAATATTCATGATAAATTCATGATAAAGGGCTAATATGACTGATTTTTGGTGTTACCAAGTGGCCAAGGCATGTCAAAGTTTCCCATAATTCAGTGTTTGCTTAATCCCCCAAAAATACACAAAAAGGGGAGAGTTCTAGCAATAAACTATTCGTTGGACCATAGAGCTAGAGCAGGAAAGGACTTTTGAGATCATCTAATTCAACCCTTTGCAGACAAGGAAACTGAGATTTAGGCAGGGAAAATGCTTGACCAAGAGCACATGGCAAATACCTGTTTTGGACAAAGGTTCTGTCACTCTAAGTTCAAAATAGCTAATCTAGTCCCCTTTCACCTTCAGCACACTGCCTTCCCACAAGGGCAACCACTTCCAGCTTCTCCCATGGGCAAAAGTCATCCCCTGGCTGCTGCCTGCCCTTCCTCCTCCATAACTGGCCCTGTCTCTGGGCCCATATAAAAGTAACTATCAATTATATCAGATGAGTTGACTTAACCTAGTCCTCATTTCCAGGTGTGCTTCTTATCATCAGAAAGCTTAATGCAGTCCCTGAAGTGATGAGGCAAATTGCTTAATTGGTTGAAAAAATCTTACACTGGGTTATTTGAATAAACTGCTTCTCCGGCATATGAAATGTCAGTTTCTTTTATATCTTCCTGTGCAGGGAATTGGTGCCAAATGACTATCCTGGTGTATTTAGGCATCTGAAATGAATATCCAATTATTTTTCACAATGGCACCGCCCATGCAGCTGTTGGCGGAGCTGGAAATGGGTTTTGCGATAGCTTGATAAAGACACACGGTGACCTGCCCCATCTCTCCCATTGTTATGTTGTCTTGGTGGGATTTTTCATTGTGCAACTCACCTTCTAAAGCATGCTCAAAGCTGTCTTGATTAACTGAAAGAGAAAGTGGAAAATGTTGGAACCTGGAAAATGCATTCATCCTACTCCCGTGAAGTATGAAAAGAAAATGGCGGTCGAAACCCTTCCCACCAGGCACTTTCACAGAGCCAGGCATTTTGTTGTGCCTTTGTGTAGGTATGTGATCCCAATATAATGGCCCCATGGTAGCAGAGACCCCGCATCTTTTTATGTTTCCATTAAAGGAAATTCCCCCAAGTCACTAAAACAATCTTCCTAGGACACAGGTCTGACTATGACTCTCCTACTCAAAATCTTCAGGGGCTCCCTGTTGCCTTCAGGGTGAAGTACACATTTCTCCACCTGGAATTTAAATTAAATTCTCCACCTCAAATTTTACAATTTGGCCCCAATTTTCCACTCTGATCTTATTTCATATTATTCCCTTTTCCAGTCAAATTGCTCTGCTAGATTTGCCCTGAACTCCACTTTCTCTCTCCCATCATGCATGATGCATTGATAGAAGCCCATATCTGGAATGTCCTCCTGCCTTATCTCTACTATTGTCTCCTCCCTCAAAATTAGTCTGCATTGACTTTGTATGTATTTTGTACCTACTTGCTTATATGTAAGTCATCACCCCCATTAGGGGGTGCTTAAGCTCCTTAAGGTGGGGAACTGGTTTTGCTTTTTGTCTTTGTATTTTCAGCACATTTCATATTGACCAGAATGTAATAGTGTTTAATAAATGCTCACTGTTTGATTGTCTTTCTTTAACATTTATTAAGTTTACACCTTCTCTAGGAAGCTTGTTCTGATTCCTCTTCGAAGTATTCTCTCTCTCTCTCTCTCTCTCTCTCTCTCTCTCTCTCTCTCTCTCTCTCTCTCTCTCTCTCTCTCTCTCTCTCTCTCTCTCTCTCCTCAAATTACTTTTTACTTATGGATCATTTTCCATGATGTATATTCTACTTCCACCCTCCCTCTTTGAGAGAAGGAGCTGATTTTAATTTTTGTCCCTAATACAGAGTCTGGTATATGCAAAACTGTCAAATGCAAATTATTGAGGATTTTGGCAGAAGAGGGGGTGCTATCTAAAGTATCTATTATAATTCTTAGGAAGGCTCAGGGAGTTAAAGTCAGCAACTTAAAAAGTGTCTGAGGTGGGTTTGCAAGGGAGAGGAGAAGAGTAGAAAGAAGAGAAGAAGAAAGAGAGAAGGAGGGGAGGAGAAAAAAGAAAAGGAAAGGAGGAGGAGAGGAAGAAGGGAGAGGAGGAGACAAGAATAGGGGAGAGTAGAAAAGGGAAGGCCAGTGTTCCATCCATGAAGACAAGTTTCCTGGGCACCCTGCCTATTCAATCTATTTTGGACCTAGAAATGCCCAGGGGCATCAAGAGTTTAAATGATTTGCCTAATGTCACATAGTTATTATGTGCCAGAGGGCAGAAACAAAACTTAGATTTTGTTGATTTTGAAGCTCTCTCTGTGTGTCTGTGTCTCCTTCTCCCTTCCCCTTCTCTCCTTCATACAATAATATTTCTCATATGTACCATAAGTTATTTTGCACATACATTCATCCTTAAGAGATGCAAACTGAAAAGGGATCCAAAAGCCATCTGGTCCAATCAATAAAGAAAGGAACCTTCACTCCAATGCACTCAACAAGAGGGCTAAGCAAATGGAAAACAACATTTTGTTTAATCTTGATACCTCCTATAGATACAGATGGATTGTAGCAGAAGTATTCTCACTTAAGTGTTCCCTCTATCAATGGAAATAAAAGGTTCAATCCTTAATTAATATGTGTTTATGTGCGTGTAAATATGCATATGTGCATGATGTATATACATCATGTATGTATACATATACAGAAAATGATAGAAACCTATAGCTACATATATAAGTATATACACATGTATATATGCGTTACTGGTGGATATAGTGTGGAAAACATATAGTATAATTGTATATAGAGTATAGTAGCATCCTGCATTGGTACTACTATACAAAATAATTATGCTACATATTCCATAAATATAATTATAAATATATACATATATACACATCCACACATATTAATGGATAGCAAGTTTTATGGTCAGGAAGACATGGTTTCAAGACCAACTTTGTGAGATTGGATTGATTGATTCATTTATTTATTTAAATTCTAGATGTTACCTGGTAACTCTAGAAATTGCTGAGCAGGTATACACCTGCATTGACAGAGACTGTTTCTTACACTGATGAAAATTTTATCTGTTTCTTTCCCCACATGTGTGTATGTATATACCCATATATGTACATGTATATGTATATGATACACATATGAGTATATACAATCATATTTGAAAATGGATATCTAGGTAGACATAAATAATCAGGTAAGAGGGAGATAATTAAGTATCGTTCTTACATGGACCTTTACACTAAAATAGCTTGATGATCTCATAGATAGGGATCTTATTTTTTGTTTTATTCATTTCCTTTCTTTTTTCTCTTTCCTCCCCTCCCCTCTTCTCTCCTTCCATTCTCTCCTCTCCTCTCACTTATCCTTCCCTCTTCTTTCTCCCTTTTTTTTCCTTTCCTTCTTCCAAAAAAATTGATTTTAGAGGGTGGCTTATATTCAACCCATTAAAGTCCATCTCAAGTCTCAGGTTCAGGGTACAGATACACTATTCATCTTTTCATCTGCCTCTTTTTGTCTGCCTTCCCCCATCCCCAGATCCACCCCAGAACTAAGAAAGAGCTCTATGCACAGCAGGTGTTGAATGCATATTGTTTGAAGAGAATTGAAACTGAATGTGATTAGCTTCTAGCAGGAAGATGAGCTAGTTATGAGAAGGACCAGAGCCACTCACTATCTTGTCTTATTCTCAGAAGGCAGTGTTGTTCAACAGAACTTCCCAGTGAACCTTGGCAAATGTTTCTCTGTTACAGAATACATGTAGACTGGCTTTGTCTAATTTAGTCTTCTCTCTGTCTCTCTGTCTGTCTCTCTCTCTCTCTCTCTCTCTCTCTCTCTCTCTCTCTCTCTCTCTCTCTCTCTCTCTCTCTCTCTCTCTCTCTCTCTCTCTCTCTCTCTCTGTCTCTTGATTTTTAGCTCATTCATTAAAAAGCTATTTTTATTCACCCGTTTTCAGAGAACAGAGAGACATAGTTAGAGCACACATTTCCTTGTCTACCCATAATACAGAACTAATTCCTTTTCTTCAGTTCATTATAATTGCCGGGAAATGGACAGGGACTTAAACAGTCCCTTTCCAAAATCACTAGGCTAGAACTGAGTGTCAGAACTCAGAAACCACAGAAAGAGTTACCTAGGAGATCAGATGGCATCCTCTGGAGAACTGTGGGTTAGTGGTCAGAGACCAAAGAATGTTCATGATGTGATGTGATTGTAAGGTGACTCTGGATCTCTTTGAAGCTTAATGGAATGGAGAGAGCATGGGCAAGAAGATTTGAATTTGAGGCTGGGCCAGCTTGGCTATTTAAGTTACTTTGGGCTATTCAATTCTTTTTTCACTGAATTGGATGACTCAAAAAGTCCCTTTCAGCTCTAACAGTTCAAGACCCAGGAGTCTATGAAACGGTCAGAATCAATATTCTGTCTTTTAGTGTCCATGTATCCAGAAAGGAATCTATTAATTTTCCTCCTCTTACAGAGGATTTAACATTCAATTCTATTTACCCTCTAAGAATGGGAATTATAGCGTTCATTTTAAGACTTTAAGGCAGGGATCCTCAAACTTTTTAAATAGGGGGCCAGTTCACTGTCCCTCAGACTGTTGGAGGGCCAGACTATAGTAAAAAAAAAACTTTGTTTTGTGGACCTTTAAATAAAGAAATTTCATAGCCCTGGGTGAGAGGGATAATCATCCTCAGCTGCTGCATCTGGCCCACTGGTGGTAGTTTGAGGACCCCTGCTTTAGGGTATATATAAAACATATGTGAATGATAGAATATTTTCCAAGAAGATTGAGTCATAGATTAGGTTCTAACAAGGTGGAGAATCAGTAATCATTGAGGAATTATAGAATACCTTGTAACTCTACATATGCTTGTGTTAGAACCAGTTTTGTAATGACATACATAAGGGTATACTTTTGTATCCGTAAAGCGCTATGTATCAAAGTAACTACATAGTAGTTGGTAGATACTTTCTAATAGCAAGGTTTAGAGATGGTACTTCTTATAAATAAAGGTCCTTATAGAATATGTTGTAATAATGTAGGCATTAAAGGCTACTTTGTCAGAGTATGTGGTGTTTTATATATAAAGTTGTGTATGAATATTTTTAATAAAAAGAGTCATTGGATACTTTTTGGAAACAAAGGTGGTCATAGGCTATTTTGTAACAATATAGGAAACACATGTTACTTTTGTCTTTGAAACTCAACTCTTTGTATCCTGAGAAAAAGAATCTTCAAATCATTACAGAGAAACACACATTAGGGCTGTCCTTCCATCAACAAAACTGGGAAGTCTGCAAAGTTCTTCAGTCTATCTTTTATGTGTTCTTTACCCCCCAACTTCAGCCTCTATAAAATTCAGTATTCAAGTAAGAGATTTTTTAAAAAAAATCATTTACACCAAATCATAAGTGACTTAATAAGCATTCCTGTTACCTTTCCTGCATATATTTGTTTTTTAAATAGCCAAATGAATGAGTTTTTAATAGTGTAATTTTAAGAATCAATAAAAAGCATGAATAAATACTTTCCTTCAGGGATGGAAGCTGGAGAGGGACTTATCCACCACCTCTTCAATTCTATCACAAAGATAACTGACTACTCCATCCCTATACATCCTTTTTATATTTGTGCCCTTTTACTTAAGGGGAAATTGTGTGGTATACTAGAAAGATTCTTCTAGGTCTAGAAAAAAAAAGGACCCAATTTTAAAATTTAAAAATTCTGAAGTCTGCCTCCTGAATGACCTTGGAATGACACTTAATCTCCATGGGTCTCAGTTTCTTTGTCTATAAAATGAAGAGGTTGAACAAGAGGACCACTGACATCCCTTCCTGTTCTAGATCTAAGATGTGAATGACAATAAAGTATTCCCTACCTTTTTAGAGGCAAGTTCAGAGTTCTTTCATGAGGATGTGGCATTGTGTGGGGAGAGATTATTGTGTGAGGTGTCAGGAGACATGAGTTTAAGCTGTGACTCTGCCATTGATTCATTGTGTGACCTCATGGAAATAATTTCCCTTTTTGGACTTTATTTTCTTCTATAAAATGAGGAGTTTAGACTAGATGATTTCTAAGATCACTAACTTCCAGATAATATTCTTTGCTTTATCTGGCTTTAAAAATCCTCAAATTCTGTTTACATAGTAGGAGTACTGCTCAGCTCTGGACTCCCTGGGACCATGTACCATGTTTTTCCCCCTGATCCTTCACATTATTCTTTCCAGCCTTAGCAATCTCCTTCTGAACTATTCTATCAGAATTGTAATTAAATAAGTCATGATATAATATTATTTATATAATATATATATTTATGAATTACTTATTATATCTAATATATAATTATATGATATTTCTATAAAATATAATGAAATA